>NC_083718.1:111900085-112210085 GCF_028564815.1 Eubalaena glacialis | reverse complement strand
TGAGAAAGACCTGGCTCCCCAGTGCCACCGGGGAGGTAACAGTCCAATGAGGGGGAAGAAGACTTCAGGAGGATGATGGTGAATGTTTTGAAACGGAAAGTCAGGGTGCTATGGGAATATATAAGAGGGGGGAAACTTTAGTCTGGGGTTGGGAGCAGGACAGTCAGGGAAGGTCTCCCTAAAGATGGAACATTTGCTGAGACCTGCAGAATGAGGAAGGCATGGCCAGGGAGAGAGGGGTGTGTGTGTGTGTGTGTATGAGTGCATGTGCATGAGTGTGTGTGACTGTGTGTGTGATTGAATGTATGTGAGTGTATGAGTGTGTGTGTGGCAGGGGCGGGGCCCCAGTTCAGACTGAGCATGAGCATGTGCAAAATCCACACGGGGAAAGAGACAGTGTTTCAGGTGGGAGGAACCCAAGCAGAGCCATGTAGACGGTGGAGGGAGATAGGCTGGAGAGTCAGGTAGGAGAGATTGTGGAACACCAGCAAGGCCGTGTTCCGTGCCAGCTCCAGAAAGGGAGGGTCTGTGACTTATTTGTTTTTGTATTCCTGGGGCCCCTGGGAATCACAGGTGCTCAAGAAGTGTTTATTGAAAAAATAAAGAAATGAAAACACTTTAACTAGGGCAACAGAATTTAACAGGACATGGGGATCTGAAAAATGAAACAAAACCACCCCCTGAGGCCAGCTGTGCCACCACAAGGGCCATTTCAACCTTCAGCTGGGAGCCAGGAAGCATCACATCCATCTGACTGGCACAAGGACAGGTTTGTAGTGAGCACATATAGCCTGATTTGAGTTGGTGAAATGTAGCAAGACAAGAGTGCCATTCATCCAAAGCAGGCCTATCTGGAGCCCGTGGGGGGGATCAGTGACATCTGCCAGGCTGGAACTTCACACGGCAGGGGAGTCTGCCAGACAGAGACCCAGCCAGGGGCTGTCTTGATGGCACTCAGAGAAGGGCTCTCTCTGCTTCTCCCCGCAGTCTTGTGGACCTCGGAGAGTCTGCAATTTTAGAGCGAGGGGGGACTCAAGCGATTGTCTGGTCAGCTCCTAATTTTACAGACACTGATGCCAAAGAAGTTGAGTGACTCACCCTAAGTCAGTGGCAGAAAGAAGCTAGGTCTCAGGTCTCTGATCCTACATCCAGTTCTCTTATAAGAACATCTCAGGGAAGAAAGGAGGAAAAGAGAGAAGGCAAATAGAAGAACAGGGGGGAGGAAACTACATTTGGGCCGTCCCATGGGAATTAAAACAAAGAGCAGGTCTCCATAGTCAAGGGCAACTTGGAGTTCTACGCCTTGTAACATACTCATAACCTGAGTTCAGGTGCCATGTTGAAAGGCAATGAGTGAGAACCCAGTGTTCACCTTTCTCAGCTGAAGGCTCAGCCTCTGGGAGGAGAGTTTCCACCCCATAGATCTAAGATGCCATTGGCTGAAGATGTGACCACACATCCTCCTACTTAACGTTGTTCCATCCCTAACCAGTAACTAGGTGCTGGGATCTGGAACGAAACAGCCAAAGTTTGGCTAAGCCCTTGCACTCGCATAATCTCCCTATGCCTCTTCTCACTTTCTTTCTAGCAATAAAACTCCTGGGTTTTAGCTGGCACATTGCTGCCTGAAATAAAGATTACATTTCCCAGCTCCCTGTGGCTAAGAGTTGCCTCTGTGACTAAGTTCTGATCAGTGGTATGTAAGCAGAGGGATCAGATGCAGCCTCAAGAAGTCAGTTAAAAGCAGTGGTTCTCTATCTGGATAGATTTTGCCCTCCAGGGGACACTGGGCAATGTCAGGGGACATTTTTGTTTGTCACACTTGGGAAGGAGGAAGTTACACCGGCATCTGATAGGTAGAGGCCAGAGATGCTGCTAAACAGGACAGACCCTACAACAGTGAATTATCTGACCCCAAATGCCAGTAGTACCAAGATTGAGAAACCCTGCCTTAAAGGGAGGAGGTGTGCTCATCTTGCTTCTCCCTCTATACTACTGACTGGAGTGTGGACATAAAGGCTGGAATCTGAGCTGCTATCTTTGTTCATGCAGTGGAAGCTACATGTTGAAGATGGTGAAGTAACAAGATCGAAGAAGTCTGGATCCTTGATCATCCTGAAATTTCTGTATCAGCTATGGAGGGCTCACTTCCAAACTTTGTTACCTAAAACAGAATGAAGTTTAAATCTCTCTTGTTTTGGGCTTTCTGTCACTTCCAGCTGAACTTCATTGACAACCTTCCTCCCTCCTGCTCCTTTTCCATTCCCCTCAACTTCAGTGAGCCTCTGTGCACCCAGCCCTTGCTCCTGGTCTCTCTTCCCGTTGTACCCCTTTGTTGCTCCCAGCTTTCACCTCCAGATTTACTCAAGAGCGATATTCATCCATTCTCAGTTTGATCTACTTTGAATTCTGATTGATACCTGCTCCAAGATCCATTTGTTGCAGCTCTGAGTCTATCAGGCCCTGCTCCTTCCAGATTCCCAGCCAATCAGGCTCTAGCCAGTCCTATGAGTAAGCCATATCAATTGGGTTCTAAACATTTCTTTGTAACCCAGTTTGCGACGTGGAGCCACGTTCTCCCAGACTAGGTCCTGTCTGTAATGACCCATACAGTGTGGGTACCAGCCCAGCAGAGTGGAGGTCTGACCAATGGGAATGGACCCTGGCCCTCACTTGAGGCACTACCGGCTAGGTATATGGGTCATATACCCATGGTCATATTTTACCTGAAGAATTCATCCATCTATTCATCTATCCATCCATCCATGCATCCATCCATCAGTTCATTCAACACTTGCATGAGTCATTTCAAGGCTGCAGCACGGAATCTGCTGTGACAATACCCTGGAGGTCTTTCCATTTATCATTATTGTTTACCACAGGCTGAAAAATGACAAATCCTTGGCCACCAAGGAGGATAACCCAGAGAAACAGGCAGGAAGGGCTGGCCCCTCTCTTTATTTCTTTACGTCTTCACATTGCTAGTGTTGGAGAACTTGATATTAACTAGCCCTTTCCTTTCAAATGTGAATTCATTTGTATAATGGTGGGGTCACATATATATAACCAAATTGTCAGGGATCCAAAAGTAAACCCTTTGTATTCAAGGGCAGATATTCCAGAACAAGGAGGGGAATTTCAGCCAGCATATTTGATGCTGCCTGAGCCTGTCTACCTGACACCTTGAAGATATAACAAAATGCATAGAGTGGATTCTTTCAAGGGGAAAGTGAACAAGGACCAAAGAACAGTAAAATAAGGACCATTCCAGTGGATTTCCATGTCCTTCAGATGAACTGGGATAAATTCTGAGTCTAGTCCCAAATTTCTGAGTCATGACTGTAAACCTGATATGAGGATGGAAGCTTCCAACTCAAAGTAACTTAGTGTGAGAAGAGCAAAACTGAATCACTTCAACTATCTTCCTTTTCAGAATATTTGTTGATTGGAGTGGAGGAGGGAGAGTATGTCTGCCATATTAAGAGGGGGCAGAAAGTAACATTAAAGATGCTGTGGAAGCCAGCCTCCCAGATGGACCCACCTCCTGTTATTCACACCCTTGTGTAGTCCCCTCCCACATTGTATTAGAGTTGATCTGTGTGACCAATAGAACACAGAAGTGATGGTATGTGACTTCTGCGGCTAGGTCATAAAAGACATGTGGCTTCCACTTCTCTCTTAGATCATTCACTCTGGGGGAGCAGCCCTGTGGAGAGGGCTGAGGTGAGGAACTGAGCCCTCTTGCCAACAGCCATATGAGTGAGTCATCTTGGAAGCAGATCCTCCTGCCCCAGTCAAACCTTTAGGTAATCATAGCCCCAAACAGCTTCAAGAGAGACCCTGAGTGTAAACTACTCAGCTAATCGGCTCCCTGACCCACAGAAACTGTGCAATAATACATTTTTATGGTTTCAAGCTGCTAAGGTCTGGGATAATTAGTTAACACAGCCATAGGTAACTATTATACCCCTTACTGTCAGTCAGTGTATGTCAGCAGCTCAGTTAATTCTCACGACAATCCTGTGAAACAGAAATGATTTTCTCCATCTGAGAGGTGTGAAAATAGGTTCAGAGAGGTCAAGTAATTTCCCAGGGTCATACAACTGCCTTCAGGTCCCGCTGAACCATGCTGCCCCACGCAGTCATGCCTCTCTGAGACTTTCTCCTCCTCCTCCCACTGACCTACAGAGACGAACCAGGCTGTTCTTTTTTTTTCTTTTTTCAAAAATTTATTTATTTTTGGCCGTGTTGGGTCTTCGTTTCTTTGCGAGGGCTTTCTCTAGTTGCGGCGAGCAGGGGCCACTCTTCATCGCGATGCGCGGGCCTCTCACTATCCCGGCCTCTCTTGTTGCGGAGCACAGGCTCCAGACGTGCAGGCTCAGTAGTTGTGGCTCACGGGCCCAGTTGCTCCACGGCATGTGGGATCTTCCGGGACCAGGGCTCAAACTCATGTCCCCTACATTGGCAGGCAGATTCTCAACCACTGCGCCACCAGGGAAGCCCCGCAGGCTGTTCTGATACTGGCCTCAGGTTTAATGGTGAGATTATATGATCATAGGATGGGGAGTAGATGAGGGTTTGAAAACTACCACTGCCTGCAAAAATCATATTCTTACATACCTTGTGAAGCAGTTTCAAGAACTTGGCAGAGATGAGGGGAAGCAAATGGCATTCTAAAATAATGGCAAATAAACGAAAGAACTAAAAATTGGACAGTGTTTCTAGTTAAAGTCAGAAAGTTGATGACAAATAACAAGACCTCCATTGGGACAAAGGATTGTTGGTGTCATTTGTGGAGCTATGACACAGACATGCCATGGAGAAACAGTTGAAGCCCTGAAAGCTTGAACACCTCTGGCTGGAGGATTTTATCAGTCACCTTGGGAGCCCAGGTGTGGTCTACCTGTGTCCTTGAGTCTATCTCAGAGGGAGGAAGACAGCCTGGAGTGATTCTTCTGCCTGTTCTGGAGTGGACTCGACTTAGGTTCTGTTGGACATCACTAGCAATAGACCTTTTCTTCCCCAGTTCCCCGCACAGTGGGAAGTAAAAGGGCATAGTTTCCTCTGAGGTCATTTTTTGGGCCAATAAATCAGATTGACTCAGAGCTTTTTGATGGAGTTTTGAGATCTGCTTATTAAGGACTTAATGCTAATAACAGAAGCCAAGTGGATTAATAAGGGTTTGAATACCTAAGCCCTAAACCAGTGCTTCTCAAACTTTAATGCAAATAAATCATCTGGGACATCTATTAAAACGCAGATTTGGATTCAGCAGGGCTGGGGTGGGGCCTGAGGTCCTGCATTTCTAACCGGCTCCCAGGTGATGCTGATGCTCCTGGGCCATGGTCGGCATTTTAGCAGGAAGGGCGGAAAGCACTTGTTCTCAAACTTGCTTGCTTATGAGAATCACCTGGGATGGTTGACAAACTAATGATGCCAGGGCCCCACCCCCAGAAAGTCTGCTTTAATTGGTCTCAGGTGCATCCTGGGCATCAGGATTCATGTGTGGCAGAGTTTCGGGACACTGGTCTAATGAGCCTGTTCCCAGTTGCTTGCTGGTTCCCTCCTGATCCCTTTCCTGAGAGAAGCAGCTGCAGTGCAGGGTAACTGGGAACTTGGGGCAGGTACCTGGACCCATCCTGCTTCATTCTCTGTGGCTCGCCTTCCCATCCAGGGACAGGGGCAATGACTCTGCTCCCTCAGGGGGTCAACAGAAGGATGGAGCACATTCATGTATTCACGGAGAACTCAGTGTAGTGTCTGGCACTATGCGTTATTACTTCGTGATTACTCTCAACTGCTAAAGACTTAAGATTAGTTAAGTTTTAACAGATGGTTATCCATTGTGGGACAGGAGTGGGGAAATGCCTTTGTTTGGCGAGAACTTGGAAGGAAGAGAAGTGGGTCTGAGTGGATGGAATTCAAGACCTACTCCCACAAACTGGGTAACTGAAAGCAGAATTAGGACACCGAAGATCAACTTCTACTCCCACAAGATCATTCAGGCAACATTTCTGGACTGCCCACTCTGTAAAGGACATGGTGCTAAGCCTTGGGGAGAATTGCCTAAATTAGAAAGCAAGGATATTTAGCTTTCTAGAACTTCTGGTTAAAAAAGACAAGCTAGGGAATTCCCTGGTGGTCCAGTGGTTAGAACTCCACGCTTTCACTGCTGTGGGCCTGGGTTTGATCCCCAGTTGGGGAACTAAGGTCCCATAAGTCGCGTGGCACAGCCAAAAAAAAAAAAGACAAGCTAGGCACGTGGTCCAGTAGCTTCCTGATTGCCTACAGGACTCACCCATTTACTCAACCAATATTTAAAGGCGCTTGCTGTGATATATTCACAAGAAGGCATGTTCCTTCCCCCCAGGATGCTTATAGTCTTGGAGAGGATACAGAAACCAGATAGAAAATTATACAACTCCCAAGGTGCTTTGGGAACCCAGAAGAGGAGCCCCTCCCCACCAGCAGACCAGGCTGAAGAAGGTCTGGGAAAGCTCGTGGAGGAGGTGACATGGGCTGATCAATTTCAGGTCCCCATAGCCTTGCATTCAAAGTCCTTCGGGATCTTTTTCCCACTGACTCTCTCAGCTGTTATCTCCTGGCAAGTCAAGCTCACTTCCGTGTACCTATCCACGCTCTCCTGTCTGACTTTGCTCAAGTTTGCAGGGCACATGGGAGCAAGGAACGCATCTGTCTTCCTCACCACAGTGTCCCCAGAGACCAGCAGAGACCCTGCTATTTAACTGTGCTCAGTGCTTAAATGCATAAATGTGCTTTCTGCCGGCTCAAAGCCTGTGCATCTTTGAAGATCCAGGTCAGGCCAGGCTTGGCCTTTGTCTAGCCGTCTCGACAGCAGGTAGTGACTGCCACCTACAGGATGGTCCTATATCCTACCTGAGCTCTTCCAGGCTTGGAAGCCTGGTCAGCAGCCCTAGTCAACCAGCCACGAGGTCTGGAATCATTGGTGCTGCCTGCCTCAGACACGGTATACCTGCTTCTGCCTTAGTTTCCCTTTGTGACTAGACCCCCTTCTCTGAATATCAGCCTACTGGTCCGAGACTTTCAACCAGCTCTTCTCAAACCCTTCCCTTTGGGGACTGGATCATGTTCCATTTATCCTCAGCTGTGATTCTTGCCCTCTTGTGAATGGGCTAATGGCACAGAACCGGAACTGATCCAAGCCTGACTTTGTGACCAGTGCCCTGAACCCCAGTGACCTTCTCCACCAGTGCCTGCTGCAACCAAGGCCAAGTTAGCTGGAGCCTTTTAGACACAGTGCACTGGACTGCTCAGCTGCTACCATTTCCCCAGCCCTGTCCTATCTTCTTCCTCCATCCCTCCAGTCTGTTTGCTAACCCTTACCTGGAATTCCTTGCATGCAAGTTGGCCCTAGGTTAGGTAGCTTTTTCCAAATGCAGTCTTCCTCCCTGCTTTGCCCTCTCAGGATGTAATCTCAGTCTCTCTCCCTGAAGTCCCAAACCACTGTGCCTGTCTCACTTGGACACCTTTTTACCTTGCACCACAGTTGTTTGTGTACCTGTGTCATCATTTCTACTAGGCAGTAAGCCTAGTAGGCACATGTCTTTTTCTTTTGTATGGATATGTCAACTAGACCCTCAATCACTGCTTGTTGAAGAGATGAAGTCATAAGACAACACCAAGCGCAAATCAAATGAGATGTAATAGTCTCCCCGACCCTTGGGCCTCATTCCATTCAGCCTGTATATCACCCCCCTACATGAACCATTCTAAAACACAGCCATTCTCATGCCAAAAGAAACTGTAGCTCCCCATTGGCTATTGCATGAAATCCACATGCCTCATCCTGAATCAAGCTTGCCCCAGCCCCTTTGCTACATGTGGCCTCAATCCGACTTGCCCAACCTCCTGACACTTCAACCCCTCACCCCAGCTGTACTTTCTTCAGGACTCATTTGTCCCTCTTTTCTGTGTTAATATCGAAATTTCTTCATCCTGGCACTTTTCTTTTTCCCTTCTCCTATTCCCATCTTGCCACCTAGTTTAGTTATTGGCCTGGCTGAAATCAGCGCTAAGATTTTTAGGATGAAAAAAGCCATCATTCAAATGTTGTGAGCAGATTTTGTCTGGCAAGAGAAGAGTCTTCACAAGTCTTTCACGGAAAGGTTGTTTTCCCCTTGTTTTGGGAAACCACGCGGTTGGACACATGAAAATAAGAATCCACCCAAAGTTCTGGGGGGAGAACCGTGAGGGAACCATGAAGCTGAAGGTAGATGTTTGCAGTCTGAGAAGCCGAGCGGTCTGTTTGGTACATCACGTAGATATGATGTCTATAGCTTAGTAGGAGTTGGGTAAGGAGGTGGAGAATGTTTCTTGGGTTGCAACAAATTTAACTGATGCTATATCTGAACTTTGGTTTGTTCCTGGAGGATGTGAGATTTCTTTATTGAGAGTTGCTTGCTAATAATAACAACAAACAGTTGCTACACACTTACCATGTGCCAGAACAGAGAGAAACCCTTGCAAGGATTAACTCCTATCATAACAACTTTAGGATTTTTCAGATGAGGAAAAGAAGGCTCAGAAAAGTTAAAGATCATGCCTTACAATTAGAGGCAGAACCGAGATGTCAACACCAGGAGTCTGACTCCACAGCCTATGCTCCTAACCTCTACTCTCAAGAGTCTCTGATTTTTAAAAATCTCATCCTTTAGCAGCCGCATAGCACACAGGGAGATCCGGTCGGTGCTTTGTGTCCACCTAGAGGGGTGGGATAGGGAGGGTGGGAGGGAGACGCAAGAGGGAAGGGATATGGGGATATATGTATACGTATAGCTGATTCACTTTGTTGTACAGCAGAAACTAACACAACATTGTAAAGCAATTATACTCCAATAAAGATGTTAAAAAAAAAACTCATCCTTTAAAAATTTCTTTTTAAAAAGATAATTAGTATAGTATTTAGTATATGCTTATTACTTGGAAATGCAAACTCAAAAACGTTTTACTGGTAGGGATACCCAATCACATTTTGCCACTTTTTCATATGTCATCTTGCATTATTTTGCTTACTGTTTCATATTCACAGGTATTCCTTCCAAGGAATCTGAAGTATCCTTGAAGGTAGGGATTGTATCTTAAACTTCCACTTTATCTCCCACAGTAGGCCCAAATGTATCCTCCCTAAATACTCATTGAATTGAATTAAACTGGTACTCCAGCGACCTTCTCCCTCTGGAGCAAAGCAAAGCAAAGCAAGTAAAAATATTGTAGAAATATATAGAAATAAAAAATATATAGAAATACAGTAGATTTCTAGAGCTTCTGGGGAAGGCTGAAGCTGCTTCCAAGCTCTGCAAATAGAACACAGGAACTTAAAAATAATCCTTCTGTACAAACATGAAAAATGTTATTGCAGACTCCCAGAGGTGTATAATGGATTTGAACTTTAAAACAGCAAGATGAAGTAGCGCTTAATTTAGGGAACTCAAATTGCAAACTGCAGCGATCAGCCCACTCACAGGTGATTATAGTCCATGCTTTGGTTCCCTCTGTCGGTAGAAAGGAAGAGGTTTTGTTTTTGTTTTTTTTTTCCTGCAGGAATTCTTGGTTCAGGTTGTGTGATGGCTGCTGTTCACGGCATGCACTGCCTGAGAAAATTCAGCTCTTAGATTTAGGAAACGGGAAGAGAAAACCTACTGGATCTTTCTCCTTAGACGGAAACTAAATACATACTTTTATTCCTTTTACATACTACCACTGCTGCCTCTAAAGCCAGACTCGTTACAAACCACTTATTAATTGTCAGAGAACACACACAGCGTTTGTTCTGCCATGGCTTTCCCAGGCTTCTAATTGTAAGGTGTAAAAAGTACACCTTGATTGCTCACGGAGTTGGTCACACAAGCCTGGTTTTCCCACACTGTCTGCTAACCCCATATCTTGGTAATGTTTTCCATGACATAGACAAGGCGTTTTGATCTCAACTAGTGAAAGGAATCAAATATCTAAAAATTCTTTGTTTGATTTATTAAGTGGAATTAAGGACACACGCATCTTTCCTTAGCATGTGATTTCTTTCTCAATTCCCCCTTCCCAGAACTTTTATATATGAGTCTGAATTGTTACTTAATCATATCAATGACTCATCATTTGAGATTTGGCTCCAATGCCCTCAGGAGAATTCCTTTGTATGGTATTCCAAAGAAGCATTAAGCATCACTCGTCCCCTGTTCAGCCATGTGCAATTCCAAGGACCAGTGAAGACTCTAAGATGCCACTAGTGCCTGGCACATTTCAGAGTTCAAAAAAGATTTGTTTAAACAAATACAATTTGAAGTCATTTTCTATTTTAAGGGTTAATTTTGTATATGTCAGAATTCCTCCTTCCTGCATGTGAGGATATTTGTTCTATTTCATTAATCTTAAAGGGGGCATAACAATGTTTTACATAAAATGCTTACTGTCAAGGAACTTTATGTATTATGGTAGAATGAAAGAGACATGCCTGGCATCAGTCAGGGCTCTGCCACTAACTGTTTGGAGAGGCAACGAACGTGGGCCCTTAGCATCCTTGCACATTCTTGCTGAGTGTGCTAAGAATGTAAGATCCTGCTCATTTGGGCCATTCTTCAGGGTTGTGTTTGCAGTGAGCAACCTTGAGGGATGAGGGAATGTCCCTCTGTGGGACAAAGAGCAGGCTTGCTTACTGCTTGCTATAAACTGGTAGGTCCCCCAAGCTCAGCATTCCTCTTCTATAATGCCACCCATTTTGTGTGCAAGCATCCATCTGGGCCCACCTGCTTCGTTCCTGTGAGAACTCGGGTTCAGAGAACCGACACGATCATGTTGACACTCTGGCTAATGCTTTTGCTGTGATAGTCTTTCATCTCTGACCCAGGAGTCTTGTGTGTTCTGTCAACATCCATGAAACTGTGACCAGCTGACACGTTAGCCTGCAAGTAGGGTAAAATAGCAGATTCCTCAAAGTTCTTGACACACACCAGGGAGGTGTCCCTACACAAGTTATTCAACCTCTTTTAGCTGCAGTTTCCTTTCCTTATAAAGAGGACGATAGTATCTGGCTCATAGCATTGTTGTGGGGTGAAGTTAAATAAGAATGTACAGATCCCGACTCCACTAGACCCTTCCTGGGAGCTCCCTTCCCTCTTTAGAACACGGACAGAGACTGCTTTGCTTTGATGCCTGATGTAGCTGGGCAGCGTGGAATGGAGTGGACCACAGGGCACAGCAGCAGCTCCGCAATTTCTACGTAGGCGGGGCTCAGAAAACCGCAAGCCGATTGGAGCGGTGACCAACGGTTTTGTATGCAGAGGCATTTGCAAGGCAGCCACGCGATTTTTACTTAGATCGTCTCTTTCAAGTGGCTTCGGGGTCTTACTGATGCGAATTACAGGGGCACTGAAAAATCCCCCCTCAGACTGACCCTCTGATTCGTGGCGACCGCGCCCTTTCGAGCGGCGGGGAGCGCGTCGGGACTCCGGCTGCGCCGCCTCCTTCGGCTGCCGGCTGCCTCCGGAAAACCACGCGGCCACGCTCGGGCGCGCGCCCCCCCACCGCACGCGCCCGCTCACGCATGCTCCCGGCGCTCCCACGCGCGCAGGCCCTCCACCGGCACCGCCCACGCAGCCTCGTGCTCCCGGCGCACGGGCTCCGGTGCTGCGCGGCGCCCGCGGAGGCAGTTGCCGGCGCTGGGATGAGCTCTCGGAGGATGCCGCAGCGCGGGGCGCGTCGCCCCCCTCAGTCCACCAGAGCCCGGATACCTCAGAAATTCGGCTCTGGGTCTGTGGGGAGCGAAATGCAACCCAAACACCGTTTTACCGAACCCCGCGCAAATAAACACGCACAAGCACTCACACAGACGTCGCCGCGACCCGCGCTTGCCGCAGCGGATCCCCGCCGCGGGCGGCCAGGAAAGAGCCCGGGACCCGGGAGGGGCCGCTGCCCACGCCTCAAAGTCCGAGGGGTCGCTGCTCGGGATCGGCCGCTAAAAGGTGCGACGTAAGTGCCCGGCGTTACCGGCCCGGCTTAACGGCGCAACGGCGAGCCTGGGGCCTCCGTCGCCGGGGCGGGGCCAGGGCGGGCGGAACCGGCCGCGGGAGAGCGGGTAGGCGGGGGCGATCGGGCAGGAAGGGAGCTGGGGAAGAAGAGCGCGGGCGTGATTTGTCCTGCGCGGCCAGGTACGGCGGTGCCCAGGGCGGGCCGGAGACCGGGCTGCGGCTGTCCTCAGACGCACCAGCCGGCACCCGGCGGACTCGCGCCCGCCCATTGCTTGCAAGACTCGCCGGTTTCGTTAAGAGGCGGTCTCCGGGTGAGGACGGGCTCTTGCGGCCGGTGTCTGTCAGTGCCCTGGCCTCTGCGACACAGACCGAAGGCTAAGGGGGTGGTGGGAAGGGCGCGGGGCCATCGCCTCTGGCTTAACAGAGCAGATGCGCAGAAAGTCCAACAGGTGGCTCCGTGGCGCAATGGATAGCGCATTGGACTTCTAGAGGCTGAAGGCATTCAAAGGTTCCGGGTTCGAGTCCCGGCGGAGTCGCAGTTTTTCCCCCAGTACATAATTTATTTTCTACACCTGTCATTTCTTTCATTTTCCTAAAGGGTTGAACTGGCCTCGCATCCTCTGCCCACTGCCTTCGGCTTCTGCAGCTCTTTCACCTCTAGCCGCTCGCACCTCTAGTCTCTCCTTCCCCCTGCTTCCTTGTCTCAGTGGCTCTGGGCCTGGGCCCTGCCGACTCCGGAGCCGGATCCGGGAACTGGGAAGAGCGGCCTGGGCGGCGGCGAAGCTAAGCCTCGCGGTTTCGGCCTGAGCAGAGCGCGGGGGAGGCCCGGGTCTAGGGTGTTCCGGGAGACCTGCCCCCAGGCCCCGGGGGTACGCCCCCTCGCCAGGAGCGCGAGCTTGGGTGCCAGGGAGGGGTGAGCAAAGGACGAGGAAACGCGCCCACACAGTGAGCTGCCCCTCCAGCCCACAAGGCTTCCGAATTGTCATGTACTTGAATCCCCAGTGGGATCCTGTCAGAAATGCAGATTTCTGGGCGTCACTCTCATTCAGTCGATCAAGGTGGGGCCCAGGAATCTGACCTTCGAATAAGAACGCCCTCTCCTCTCCTCCACGATTCCGGTGCAAAGAGACCCGAGGTCCACTCTGCTTGTCAGCTGCTCTAGGCAGGGATGACTATCTTGTACTACTTCTCCTGACAGTTCATAGCTTTACACGAGATTAGGGTTCCACCTCGCTAAAGGCGAATGAATGAATGAAATTTTAAAAACTCATTGTAACAAACAATTCATGCAAAAAATACAAAATCCAAAATTGTCAAAAAAGGTACAGGGAAAAGTAAACATCCTTGTTCTTCCTATATCCCAGCCTTTCAATTCTCTCTATAAGCCATCAGTGAAAATGGTTTCTTGGAAGTATTTTCAGATTTATTTTATGCACATGTCAGCATTTCTATATCTATTCTCTTTATGTTTGTTGATGTTACTGATATAGGTGATATAGCATTACGACTGGTAGTATATTATGCTTGCTAGTTCACTTATTAATACAATAGAGCTGCCTTGTTCCATTGCACGTAAGTATCATAATGATTTAATAGTCCCCAATAGTTGGTCATTTAAGTGCCCAGTATTTTCCTGTTACAAACAATGTTTCAGTGAACATCCTTATTCTTACATTATTGTACACAAGTGCAAAGGTATCTGTAGGATAGATTTCCAGGAAGTTGAATTGCTGTGTCAAAGGTTTATTTGTGCATTCTTTGATAGATACTGCCAAATTGCTCTCATAGAGATTGTATCCATTTTACTCTCACTAACAATGATAAAAGTGGCATTTCAAATTAATGTAGAAGAGGAAGAATGTTCATTATCAGTGGTTCTGGGACAAAATTCCCACTTCACTCCTTTTACAAAAGTATATTCCGGATGAAGAAAATACAGGTATAAGAATAAAACCAGGAAAAGCACTAAAATAAAACATGATGAAGTTATTTAATAATCTGAGTGCAATGTAACCCCAAACCTAGAAGAATTTAAAACATTGATAAATACAAATATATGAATTTCTCTAAGACAAAAAATAAGATACCATAAACAAAATCAAAAGACAAACTGGGAAAGAATAATTACAATACATATCACAAAAAAAGGGCTGGTTTCCTTAAAATGTAAAGAACTCCTACAAACCAATAAGAAAACGACCAACGATGCAATAGAAAAATGACCAAACTCAAGAACAGATAAAATACAAAAAAGAAATACAAATTATTCTGTGTATAAAAAGATGCTCACCTTCACTCATAACAAGACATGGATTGAAACTACAACTAGAAACCATCTTTCAGCTGTTTCATAACATGTAGGGTATGTTGTTGGTAAGACTGACATTTAATTTTCTGCTGTAAATGCAGCATTGTTTAAAATGGCCTCCGGAATTCCCTGGCAATCCAGTGGTTGGGACTCCATGCCTAGGGCCTGGATTTGATCCCTGGTCAGGGAACTAAGATCCCACAAGATCCCTGCACGGTGGGGCAAAAAAAAAAAATTTTTTTAATAGAATGGCCTCAAGCTGGAAATAACCTACACGTCCATCAATAATGAACTGTTTGAAGAAAGTATGGTAGAGCCTTGTAATTGAATTGAATACAATGCAGACCTTTAAAAAATGAGGAAGATCCATATATACTGCTATGGAAAAATAACCAAGATTATATGAAAAAAATTGATGCGTAAATGAGTATACTTAATATTATTCTTTTTGTGTTAAGTAATGCTAATAATAATAGTAGTAATAATGTACATTAGCATGACTGTGTGTGCAGAGAAAATTTCTGGAAGGATATATGAATGGTTAACAGTGCTGGGGCAGGAGGGACAGTGGTATGAAGGGTGGGGATCTTTTTACTGATTGCCTGTTTGTAATGTTTGAGTCTTTTTTATAATAAGCCTATCTTATCCTTGTAATAAGTTAATTTTAAAAAGATAGAGCAAAAATAATTCCTAAGCTAATGAGGAAGGAACAAAAAGCATTTGGTGCCTGTTCTTAAGTTCACTTTCCAGTAGTCAGCCCTGATACTGCTTATCCATTAAAGATTTTCTGAATTTGATTTAACAAACATTATCTCCTTATGTTCTGCTCCATGCTGGATCTCGGCCATAAATGCACCCTTTAGGAGCTCCTCCTACTAAGCATAGAGAAGTATGTAAACAAGATATCTCTTTACAAGGCGATTCCAGCAGGGACCATGTCCTGAAGGTCTTGTACACCATGTTAAGGAGTGTGGACTTTGCCCTAAAGGCAATAGGAAACCATAGCCTAGCTTTTTTCTTTTTAATTTTTAATTTTTCTTATTGAAGTATAGTTGAGTTACCATGTTTCAGATGTCCGGCAAAGTGATTCAGTTATACATATACGTATACATGTACATTCTTTTTCAGATTCTTTTCCAATATAGGTTATTACAAGATACTGAGTATAGTTCCCTGTGCTATACAGCAGGTCCTTGTTGTTTATCTATTTCAGTAGTCTCTGTCGATTAATCCCAAATTTCCCTCCCCCCCTTCCCCCTTTGGTAACCATATGTTTGTTTTCTTTAGTTGTGAGTCTATTTCTGTTTTGTAAATAAGTTCATTTGTATCATTTTTTAAGATTCCACATATAAGTGATATCATATGATGTTTGTCTTTCTCTGACTTACTTCACTTACTATGATAATCTCTAGGTCCATCCATATTGCTGCAAATGGCATTTTTTTTTATGGCTGAGTAATATTCCATTACATATATATGGAATATATAATATTAATATAGTATATAATATTCCCTGGTGGTCCAGTGGATAAGGCTCCACGCTCCCAATGCAGGGGGCCTGGGTTCAATCCCTGGTCAGGTAACTAGATCCTGCATGCATGCTGCAACTAAGAAGTCCGCATGCCACAACTAAAAGATCCCGCATGCCACAATGAAGATCGCACGTGCCACAGCTAAGACCTGGTGCAGCCAAAATAAATTAAAAAATAAATATTTTTTAAAAATTCTATACATACACACACACACACCCCCCACATCTTCTTTACCCATTCTTCTGTTGGTGGACATTTAGATTGTGTCCATGTCTTGGCTATTGTAAAGAATGCTGCTATGAACATTGGGGTGCATGTATCTTTTTGAGTTAGAGTTTTCTCCAAATATATGCCCAGGAATGGGATTGCTGGATCATATGGTAACTCTATTTTTAGTTTTTTAAAGAACCTCCATACTGTTCTCCATAGTGGCTGCACCAATTTACATTCCCGCTAACAGTGTAGGAGGGTTCCTTTTTCTCCACACCCTCTCCAGCATTTATTATTTGTAGACTTTTTAATGATGGCCATAATGACTGGTGTGAGGTGATACCTCATTGTAGTTTTGATATGCATTTCACTAATAATTAGTGATGTTGAGCATCTTTGCATGTGACTGTTGGCCCTCTGTGTGTCCTCTTTGGAGAAATGTCTGTTTAGGTCTTCTGCCCATTTTTTGATTGGTTGTTTTTTAGATATTAAGCTGTAGGAGCTGTTTGTATATTCTGGAAATTAATCCCTTGTTGGTAGCATCGTTTGCAAATATTTTCTCCCAGTCCATAAGTTGTCTTTTTGTTGTATGGTTTCCTTTGCTGTGCAAAAGCTTTTAAGTTTAATTTTGCCTCATTTGTTTATTTTTGTTTTTATTTCCATTACTCTAGGAAACAGGTCCAAAAAAATATTGGTGCGATTTATGTCAAAGAGTGTCCTGCCTATGTTTTCCTCTAGGAGTTTTATAGTATCCAGTCTTACATTTAGGTCTTTAATCCATTTTGAGTTTATTTTTTATATGGTGTTAAAGAATGCTCTAATTTCATTCTTATACATGTAGCTGTCCCCTTTTCCCAGCACCATTTATTGAAGAGACTGTCTTTTCTTCATTGATTATTCTTGACTGCTTTGTCATAGATTAATTTTGACCATAAGTGTGTGGGTTTATTTCTGGGCTTTCTATCCTGTTCTGTTGATCTAGGTGTCTGTTTCTGTGCCAGTATCATACTGTTTTGATGACTGTAGCTTTGTAGTATAGTCTGAAGTCAGGGAGCATGATTCCTCCAGCTCTGTTCTTTCTTGGGATTATTTTGGCTATTATTATTTTCGGGGTCTTTTGTGTTTCCTACAAATTAAAAAGTTTTGTTTTCCAGATCTGTGAAAAATACCATTGGTAGTTTGGGATTGTGTTGAGTCTGTAGATTGCCTTGGGTAGTATGGTCATTTTAACAGTATTGATTCTTCCAATCCAAGAACATGGTATATCTTTCCAGCTGTTTGTGTGGTCTTCAATTTCTTTCATCAGTGTCTTATAGTTTTCAGAGTACAGGTCTTTTGACTCCTTATATAGGTTTATTCCTAGGTATCTTATTCTTTTTTTTTTTAATTTATTTTTATGGCTGTGTCGGGTCTTAGTTGCGGCACGCAGGATCTTTGTCGAGGCACGCGGGATCTTTTGTTGCAGCATGCGGGCTCTTCATTGCAGTGCATGGACTTCTCTCTAGTTGTGGTGTGCGGGTTTTCTCTTCTCTAGTTGTGGCACGTGGGCTCCAGAGTGCATGGGCTCTGTAGTTTGTGGTACACGGGCTCTCTACTTGAGGCACACGAGCTCAGTAGTTGTGGCACGTGGGCATAGTTGCCCCACAGCATGTGGGATCTTAGTTCCCCGACCACGGATTGAACCCGCATCCCCTGCATTGGAAAGCAGATTCTTTACCACTGGACCACTAGGGAAGTCCCTCTTATTCTTTTTGATGTGATGGTAAATGGGATTGTTTCCTTAATTTCTCATTCTGATACTTCATTGTTAGTGTATAGAAATGCAGCCGGTTTCTGTATATTAATTGTGTATCCTGCAACTTTACTGAATTCATTGATGAGCTCTAGTCATTTTCTGGTGGCACCTTTAGGATTTTCTATGTATAGTATCATGTCATCTGCAAACAGTGACAATTTTACTTCTTCCTTTCCAATTTGGATTCCTTTTATTTCCTTTTTTTCTCTGATTGCTTGTCTAGGACTTCCAAAACTATGTTGAATAAAAGTGGCGAGAGTGGGCATCCTTGTCTTGTTACTGATCTTAGAGGGAATGCTTTCAGCTTTTTATCGTTGAGTATGATGTTAGCTGTGGGTTTGGATGTGTGTTCTGTATCAGCCCTCTGTCCACATTGTGGATTCCAGGCTGGAATAGCACAAGACGGGAAGCTCTACAACCAGTTCAGGGCAGTTAAGGTCATCTAGGTAAGGAAATTATGAGGGCTGGAACTAGGGAGGTGGTTGGGGAGTGGGATAAGTATACAAATTGGAGAGAGATTAAAGGAGGCCAAATTGATGGGACTTGATGAATTAAGGGATATAAAGAGGAGAGAAAGGGAACAGTCAGAAAAGTCTCCCATTTCTAATTAGGGCAGATGAGTGGATGCTGAAACAGTCACAAAGGAGACAGAAGGAGAGAGAAGTGGGTTTGGGGGAAAACTAAGTTCGTATTTCTATGTGTTGAGCCTGAGGTCTCTGTGGAACATCCTGGAGAAGAGGTACAGTTGGCGGTTGATATTCAATGCCAAGGACATGGCAAGCTCTTAATAAATATTTATTGAATGAAAGAACTAAAGGAAAGTAAGTATGTAGGGAGAGAGGGAAGGAAAAGAAGAGAAGGTCTGCAGCTGAGGAGACTGATCTAGGCTTGAGATTTAAAATTTATTCACCTACAGATGGCACTTAAAGCTCTGGACACAGGTGAGATCGTGCAAGGAGAGTATAGATTGAGTAAGGAGAGATGAAGGTTGAAGACAGAAACCCAGAGCACAGACAGTTGAAGGATAGGCAAAGAATGAGTTCTTCAAAGAGAACAAAAAGGGTAGCCAGAGAGGTAGGAAGAAAACCAGGAGAAGAAAGCATTATCTCCAAGAACTGATGGAGCAAGTTTCCTCTTGAGGAGAACGGAGTCAAGAGGAAAAGGAAGACATCTCACATTTTTCTGAACACCTGCTTTATGCCAGCAACTTTATTTAACCCTTGCCATTTAATTATCTGTCCAGTCCTAAGAAGTATGAATTATCCCTATTTTATGGATGAGAAAGTTAGAGTGCGAAGATGTTATGGGGGTAAGGTGAAAGGATTAGCCTCGTCATGATGGAAAAGTGCCTGCTCTTCTGAGGCAAGTAGGAAGAGGGCAGAGGAAAAAGCATGAAGGTGGAGAAGGGAAAATCATAGGTGTTCATGTTTGAGGACCTATTTCCTTTGTGCCCTCTTTCACTGCTCTACCTCACACACCCAGGATTCCAGGAAGGTAGTCACAAAGTGGGAGCTGCCCCAAAGGTGGAGACATTCCCATCTTGTGCCACCTGTACCCAGTACAGACTCTAAAGACTAGTGGCTAGGGGTGGTTTCATTCCAGCTTCCTCTTGGGCTTTGTACATCCATCAGCATTTTAAAAATATTTTACAACTTCATCCACCTTCTATTCTATTCTATATATATATATATATATATTTTTTTTTTTTTGAGTCCTGGCTTTGTTCAAGGAACCATATTGGAAAGAAATACAAAACTGAGTAAGAGTGCATTTTCTTACAGCGTTCGTCCTAGTGAGGGACAGGGGGCCATGGATTGGTGATTCCATTAATTAGGGTTGGTTTTGCAACGAGTGACAGGAAACTCAAAATAACAGTGGATTTGGCAAGATAGAGGCTTCTTTTTTTTTTTTTTTTAATAAATTTATTTATTTTCGGCTGCATTGGTTCTTTGTTGCTGTGTGCAGGCTTTCTCTAGTTGCAGCGAGTGGGGGCTACTCTTCGTTGCGGTGCGCGGGCTTCTCATTGCGGTGGCTTCTCATTGCAGAGCACAGGCTCTAGGTGCGCGGGCTTCAGTAGTTGTGGCACATGGGCTTAGTTGCTCTGCGGCATGTGGGATCTTCCTGGACCAGGGCTCGAATCCGTGTACCCTGCACTGGCAGGCGGATTCCTAACCACTGCGCCACCAGGGAAGTCCAAGATAGAGGTTTCTTTCTCATGTGAAAGTCCAGGGAATGGCAGCTGCTTGATCATGAGACCCAGGCTCCTTATTCTTCTATCTTCAAAATGCAGGTTCCACCTCATGTCCAAGATGATTGCTCCTGCCACTGCCATCAGGTCAGCATACTAGTTAGTGGGGAGAAGATAAAGGGACAGAGCCCCATTCCAAGCTCATCCTTCTTTGAAGGACACCTCCCAGAAGTTGCACATACCACATTCACTCACATCCCATGGAAAGGTGGGAATCTTAGCTTTTTTTTTTCCCCCAAGGTGGACACAGTCCCAGCTAAAAACCATGTGTTCTGTAACTGTAAAAGAAAGGGGGAAAAATCCAGCAGTTTCTGCTGTTGATGCTGAAATAGGTATGCAGATAGCTATAGTGCAAGGCTAAAATGAAAGTGTGACAGAGTTATACGTACTAGCTCTGTGACATGAGGCAGGTTACTTAACCTTTCTGTGCCTCGGTTTCTTCATTCATAAAATGATGAGGTTAATAGTAGCACCTACCTCCTAGGTTTACCTAAAGGTTACCTAAATTGTTACATATGTATATAATATGTTTCATATGTACATACATATATAATGGTTACATAAAGTAAGTTGTATTTGTAAGTCCTTAGAACAGTGCCTGGCACTTAAGTAAGTGCTATATAGGGTTTATTAAAAACAAAGTAAAAATAAGCACAGTCAAATGGCAATTTCAAGAATGTACATATCAGTGGGGAAAAATCTGAAAAAATATTTTATGAGGAAATGTAGAGTGTCAGCTCAGTGATGCCTGGGATGGTCTCATTCCTTCCCTGGGCACTGCCAGCACCTGGCACATTGCCTTGCACAGAGTAGATGCTCAAACTACTGGCTTCTGAATGGGCTTGAAAGGTCAGTAGTATTTTGTTAGGTGAGTTGGAGGCAAGGAAAATATTTTAGGTGGAGTTAGCCATATGAACAAAGATAAAAGGTGAGAAAACTCACTGTATCCAGCACAGTAGCTGGCATGCACAGCACTTGGTATATGTTGACTGACCACTCAATATCAACTAGTTTGGTTTGGCTGAAATCTATTTGTCGGGTCTAGGCAGAAAGACACATCACTTTAGAGAATTTAATATGGGGAATTGTCACACAGGTGATGAAAGTGTAGGCAACCCAGATATTGCAATAATAGGAAACCTCTATCACCCCTAGTGCCAGGGGGACAATGGGAGGAGATGGTGTTCCCAGAACCCAGAATCCTGGGGTATCCGATGGTGGGAGGTTGCCTGGTGGGAGGTGGGAAATGGCAGAGCTGCAACCCAACCCAAGGCAGAGAGGGAGAGAAATACCCTGACTTCTTGCTTCTCCTGCCCTTGTCTTAGGTCAGTGTCTCACTGCAAAGTCATTTGGCATCTGGGAAATGTCATTTCCTGTAGTCCAGAGCAGAGCAGTGAGAGAAATAGGCAGATGACCAGCACAAATGACGTTTGGAGCATGAGCGGGGGGGTGATGAATATAAACCCCTGGTGGTGTCATTTTATAGTCTTGAATGTCAGATCTTGAATGTAGGGGTTTCCTCATGTTTTGTTAGGCAGAGGTAGGCCATAGAAAGTAAAAAAGCAGAAAGGCATCATTAAAACTGTTTTAGGAAGGCTTCCCCAATGGGGAAGATGGAGAACAGGGAATAGTAGCTTCCCTTTGAGTACCTGTCATGTGCCAGGCACGGTGCTAAGCACTTATTCATCTCAGAAAGATGATGTATCTGGTTCTGGATATGTTGAGTTTGAGATGACTTCATGATACATGGATGGGCGTATCACGTATAACAGGAACTGTGCATCTGGAGCAGGGGTGTAGAAGTGTAAGGATGGAGACTTTGGAGTCTTCCGCGGAGAGGTGAGAGCAATGCGGAAGGAGAGGGAGGACAAGACATTCAAGTTAGACAGTATAGAGGAAGAAGATAAGAGGGTAGGCATTACGGGGGACCAACGAGCAGTGGGCAGAGTAAGAAAACCAGTGAAGGGAAAAAGAATAGAGGGATAGGAGAAGCAGAAAGTTCATCTTCCCGCAGGAGCCAAGGGAAGCTGGAGCTTCAAGAAGGAAAGGTCAGGAGTGTCAAATAACATTTCCTGGCCAGAAGAGATGAAGACAGAGGGAACAGCTATTGAATATAGCAGCTGGATGCATGGAGGATCGTTTCTCTAGACAGGTGAGATCACAGAAGGAAAAGTGGGCATTTCCTTGGCTGGGAGTGGCAGGTGAGAGTATCAGAAAAAGAAAAAAGAAAGAACAAGACTAGTGGCACATACAAAGAAATGTCTGACCAACGGATCCAGACTGATTAGGGAGGAAAATGTATCCTAATGGGGGTGGAGGATTGGGAGAATGAGAGGGGCTGAAATACTTGAGATCATGAGTTTACAGTCTTTGGAGGTGGGGCCCAGGCATCAGTACTTTTGGAGCCACCTCGAATAATTCCAAAGTGCATTCAAGGTTGGGATAGAGGGAACTGGAGGGAAGGCTAACAGGATAACAGATTGGGGTAGTCAGAATTCAGTATCTTGACCAGTTTCAAGTAAGTCCATGATGGTGACTGACTGAGGTGGAGTGGAATTGAAGGTAACTGGAATTGATGAGATTGAGCTTGAAGGAAATGCAGGCTCATCTTGATTCAAATGCCTTTGGCTAAATCAGGATAATGATTTTCACTAAAGGAAAAACCAAGAGTCAACCCTAAAGGACTACAGTCAGGTAGAATATGTGAAAAGCGTTTAAGTTGTGATTCATCCAGCAGTCACCAAAGCACAGGTAGAGGCACTGAGCCAGTTGTTTTGTATCTTTTCATCTCACTTTATTTGACATCCACTCCCCTCCTGGCAGGTGAGGGCAGCTGACAGTTGAAGGTGGGTAAAGTGGCAGATTTGTCTAGAAGGGCAGATGTTACAGATAAATCGGCCAAGGTTTTGATGAGCTTCACATTACAGAATTAAGCCGTGACCTGTTATCATTGTCTCATAGCCAGCCATTTTGGTGTGTGTGTGCGTACACATATATAAAAATGGGAAAAAATAGGTCTTCCTGATAATACCAAGATATAGAAAAATTTTATTAACTACAATGTGTACCTTGTTTTTGTTCTCTTTAGTACACTACTCCTGTGAACTTCCCTGGGTTATGGGGGTGGAGGAGTAGATGTAGGAGGGAGGGGCTGAACAAAACTTCACATAAATTTTTTTTCATATAGATGACTGCGTGCACATATTTCTTTCCTACCATTTAAAAAGGTTGAGGAACACCTCTCAAAGTCATTTATAGTATTCCTCACTGCATATGAGAGCTAAAATTCATATGGTAATTGGACTAAATCTAACCACAGTTTTCATATCCATATTTCATTTTTCTTCCCTTAATGAACAAAACCTCAGAACTTCAGTACATTGCATGGGGTTTGAGGTCAGGATTTTGGTGCCTGAAACCTACCGGTTCCTGCTTTGCAATTCTGCCAAGGAGGTTGTAACCATAAGGAAGATGAGCCAATGGAAAAGAAAGTATACCACTCATGTAATAGCTTTAGAGAAGCAACCCTGACTGCAGGGTTTCTCAGGTAAGCCGAGATTGAATGATGTGTTCCTATCATACCCTACCATTCACAGAGAAAGCCTGGCTCAAGAAGGCCCCAAGTCTAATTTCCCACCTCGTTTGGAAGAGAGGATGAGAGGCCTGCCCCCTAATAGGGCAAAAGTGACTGACTGCAGATCGTTTCTGACCTGTTAATACAGCAACTTTGTTCATTTGTAAAACTACAGCCCAGTGAGTATCTTGGGCTCACTTCAATCTGGTTAGCAACTCCTCTTCCCTCAGGAGGGGCGACTAGGAAGCAGGCAGGTGGGGAAGAGCAGGACTTCCTAAACACTATGCAGTGCCAAAGTGTGTGGGTCATGTTTTGGCTTTATAGCAATTTCTATGCTATACTACCATTAAACTGAAGATAAATTTCAATTGCCATCATGCTTTTAAAAGAAAATATTACAAGGTGTCAGGCATGTCAGGGAATGTCTTAGGCCTTCCAGATCTGCTCAGCAGCCTGCTGAATACCACTGAGCGACCTCATTCGATACCATGTAGAGCAAAAATCACCTAGCCAAGCCCTGACCCACTGAGTCATGAGATACAATAAAACAGTGGTTGTTCTGAATCACTGAGTCTTGGGGCAATTCTATGCAGTGATAATTGGAATGAACATACATTATCCACCACCCATCACCTGAACCTAAAATAGTTTTGCCTTTTTCACAGTTGGTGTTCAGTATTTATTCATAACCATTTCCCTTTCAGAACCTCCTCCACTGTTATCTAAATTCACATTTCATAGTTTGAGACATTCCAGTTCTTTGATAAAACACTGATCTGCTTAAGACATTTAATTGCAGGTCATGCTACTGACCCTGCTTCTGGGAAGCTATTAGAAATTGAAAGCATTCATTCTTCACTTAAGTTGTGTAACAGTGAGACCTGAATTTTACATTCTAGTCAGATGCTTGGGGAGTTCGTAAATCATTTTGTTTCAATCCTAACTGAACGCTTTCAGTAAGATGTTGTAGGTAGTTATTCTGAGCAGTAGTTGTCATTGCTTGAGGGATTGAACTGAATGAGCATCTGCACATATTCCAGAAGTGGTACTGAAAATTTTTTTCATGTGATGTTTTCTTATAATTTGCTATTTCTAAGAGTGGGACCCCTTGAATTTATCCCAGTTGCTCAAAGTTTCATTAAATGTTTCTATACAGCCTTTCTTCCTTTTAAAACCCTGCCATTTATCCTCTGGACAGCCAAGCATGGCCTGTAGTCTGACATCCTTGTTATGAGGCCCATGCGACATTTCTTCAGGTCTTAAAAATAGGTATAATGGTGTTTCTCTAAAGCAGCTGTTTTGTTTTTATATTATGGCAGAACACTGAACACAGAGCTGATTTTTGTGTTAGATGCCAGGAAGCTCAGAGCCTGCCTTCATCAACTGTTAGTTTTCTAACTTCTTCCATCTTCATTTTCCTTTCCCTAATTTCCTCACTTTAGAAAACAAATTAAAAAAACTAGCTTTGTAGGCTTTTTTTTTTTTTTTAATAAGCTGTGTTGAAAGCATTTCAGAAATCTTTCAAGATCTTAAGGTATTCTGAAGGCCCTCCTTTCATTAGCACACTACATCAGCACTTTGTACGCTTTATAATGCTTTTCAGTTGAGAAGTCAAGGTACTTCTGATAGTCATTAAGCCTTAAAATAGTTCCTGTAAGTGAACTGAGTTTAGTGACAGAAGCCAAAGTCACTTAAGCTTTTTCTCAACAGTTGCTTTGCTTAAAAAAAACAAGACAAATACATACATTATTCAAATACGTATTTTTGTAGAAGGCTGGGAGCACTAAGAGACTTCCTTCTGACCTTTACCTAGTTGTATTTTGATACTCAGTTTTGAAGATTTAAAATAAATTTGTGAAGATCACATTTGAGATGAAGCTACTATGCATCTTACCAGTTTTAATTCCTTAAAGTAAATGTTAATAGAGATAACTTTAAATGATTTTTAGCTGAAGCATTTCAGTTTATTTCACTGAATAAGGTATTTTACATTTGTTGATAACTCTCTACTTTGTTCCAAGTTACTTATGTGGCTTACAAAAATACATAAAAGATAAAAAAAAAGAATCAATGGAGACAAAAAAAGAGCATGTTAAAATGTAACTATAATACAGTTGACCCTTGAACAACACAGGCTTGAACTGGGCAGGTCCACTTACACACAGATTTTTTTTCAATAAATCCATACTAAAGTACTGATACTACATGATCTGCAAGCAGTTGAACAGTTGGTTCTCAGATGCAGAACTGTGGATAGAGAGGGCCTACTGTTAAGGTTTCCAACTTTCAGCTGCATGGGGTTCAGCGCCCCTAACCCCCGTGTTGTTCGAGTCAACTGTACTCAAAACACATACTGTGAGCACCTCTAAGGTGGGTTAGTGAGAGCTGAACTTGGCGCCTAGGTTCAGTTCTCTTTCCTCATCACTGCTTTCCAATCCAGAGAGCTCTAATGCTGCTCTGTGTGGGAAGGATTAGAGTTCTCCAATCTTGCTTTCCCTGTAAAATGCACTATAATGTACCAAATATGTCATAACTGCAGTTTTGAAGTATCAAATAATTCAACCTATTCTAGCATTCACTAGTCAGAAACCAGCATGAAAGTTATGAATAGATAAAAAGTTGACACACACCTTGAGCCTGAGAAAAAACTGGGTAAGTCCTCAATTGCGCCAAGAAACACCATACAAAAGGATTGACAGCTTTGACTGTTCTTATAGCATAGTAGCATAAGCTGAAGAAACGTTCTACTAACAATGTCTCCTTCTGGAACAATGTGTAAAGGGTAAATTACTTCTTGTTTTGATATTTAATTCTCTCATAGCAGGTCCTTATTTTACCCAAAAGGCAAAACTTAATATTCTTGGAATAAAAGCTTTTCTATAAAAGAGAACAGATAGAGATGTTTCACTAACTCCACCTGTGAATGTCATTGTGAGTTTTATTACTAGGCTGCTTATGATCCCAAGGAGTAAACACAAAATCGGAGATTTCTTATTTACTGAAATCCCAAGAAAACAGTATGCTACAAAATAGACGTCCCGTGAATAACGACATAAAGGAAGCAATAACCCACCAAGAAGCATTAATAGAAATGACCAACACTCCTTGGATGTCGTGAGTTGCTTTAGCCAGGATGCATATTTCTGCCACTGGAGACGAGATAGGCTGGGCCACTTTACCTCCTGGCCAAATTAAAATTATATTAATACTATTTCACTGGAACACAACATTGAATCTGGATAAAATCTGTTTTTCCTCCTGTTTCAGTTGCTAAAGAAGGAAAATAGCTCTCCTGCTTCTACCTTTAACCCAAACTTTCCAAGTAGTCTATCTTTTAAGTCCTTTTTATAGCTTCATTTAGTTCTTTCGTCATATACTAACATACACATGCTCCAGGAACACTTTTAACATTTCTTTGGTTTCAACTGTGACTGTTATACTGACAACAAGATCTCTGTATCCCAGCTTCACCAATTTTCTGGACTTGAATGTGCAACTGACAAAAGGGCACCATCTCCCCCCTACACACACATCTCCACATAATAATTACAATATTGCTCACGTATCTTTGATCATATTACTTTAAAATTTTTGAATGTTAGCAAACTTTATATTTTCTAAATGTTTTAAATTTTCTTTAAATAACCAAATGTTGAAAACTTTACAAAAATGTTAAATGATTGAGGTTACTTTCCTTTTTTTCCTCCTCAGAGGGTCTAAGCATGAGTGGATCCTTTGCAGACACCCCTATTTTTATCCCAAGGGGCATGTGATTAATCCTCTCTAAAATCAACTTTTTCCAAAGAGAAATCCCTATATATAAATAGGGCCAGGCTATGTTAATTTATGTGATGGTCGTGTTAGTTTTCAAAATATCGTTAGTAATAAATAAAGGGGAGATGTAAAATTTTGTGATTTGCTTGGTGAATCTTAATTGCGAAACTTCTTCTTCTTTCGAAACTTCTTTCCTGCTGCATTTGCTGCCTTTTCAGCCATAATCTCTGAGTACTTCCTTCGGTTATATCTAAAAAGAAAAACCAAACCTTTAAGTTCTAAAGTATGACACACCAAACATTAGAAGTTAATGTAACCTTTTGGTGGGGAGAGGCGGGACGGCGGCAGGGAGGCACTTCTAAATTTCATTTTTTTTTGTTTTTTTTGCATTTTCACTATCTATTCATCACATGCACTAAGTTCCACCATGTGTAAGAAGCCATACTAGGTGTTGGGGACAGAGCAGTGAACCAGCCAGCCATAGTAGTCCCTACCCTCAGAGCTTGCAGTCTAGTAAGAAAAAAGTGGCAACGGTAGAGGAAGGCTTTTGAAAACTTTCAGCCACTAGAGACCCATGCTGTAATTTCTGAGATTGCCATCATGAAGATTACAAAATATAGGTCAATTTTAAGTAAGCAAAGACTCAATCACCTTGTACCACACACCTCTGTGGGGAAGGAAATAGACAGGCTTGAGAGATAGGAAAATGGGAGGGACTCTGACAGTTTGAACATGGGACTGAAGGGAGAAGAGGTATCAGGACTTGCCCTAATGGATGGAGGGTGATGCCGTTTGGTCATGAGATACAGAACACTGGGAGAGGACCAGAATGTACAGGGAGGATGAGGTCAGTAGACCCCAAGTTAGCTCTTAGAGGGGCTTGTGAGATACCCATTAGATATTCCTGAGGCAGTAGCTGGTTATGGGCTCTGGACTCAGGAGAGATCTAGACTAGACATACACATTTGAAAGTCAACAGTATATAGATTAATACAACTCTGTGGGGATGAGATTTCCAAGGAGAGAGAAGTGAGAAAAGAGCATTGCTTATTCCTAAAAATTTCACCATAAACCAGACTCATTAAATAGTTTACGTAACACTCGAGTTAAATTTGTTTTCCATGTCTATATATTACACCAGTTTAAAAAACCTTGATAAACATTTTCACTTTTGCTATTAAACGAATCTGGAAGTTCAGCAGAGGTTTCTATATGAGGTATGCTTTTAAATCTATACTATACACATACCTACTTCAAGGACATTTAAACATACTCAAATTGCCCCCATCTCAGGAAAAAAAAAATCCAACTCCATCCACTAGCTGTGACTCTCTCGTCTTGCTCACAACCAAACTTCTTCAAAGATTTATCTCTTACTTCTTCAACTCACTCTCAAGTACCTTCCAGTGTGCTTTCCTCCCCATCACTCCCCTGAAAACTCCTTCTGCCAAGGTTACTGTGACCTCCATGTACTAAATCCAAAGTTTTTAGTTCTTACCTCAACTGAGCTCTCAGCAGCACTTATTACTGTTAACCACTCCCTCCAGCTTATACCTGCCCGTAACGTTCTCTTTCCTTGACTTCCCCCCCAATTTATTTATTTATTTAATTTTTTGCCTGCATTGGGTCTTCGTTGCTGCGCGCGGGCTTTCTCTAGTTGTGGCGAGCGGGGACTGCTCTTCATTGTGGTGCACGGGCTTCAGTAGTTGTGCCACGTGGGCTCAGTAGTTGTGGTGCACGGGCTCAGTTGCTCCGCGGCATGTAGGATCTTCCCAGACCAGGGATCGAACCCGTGTCCCCTGCACTGGCAGGTGGATTCTTAAGCACTGCACCACTAGGGAAGTCCCTTTCCTTGACTTCTATGACACTGTGCTCTCCTGGTTTTCTTCATGCCTCCCTGGCTATTCTTTCCCAGTCTCCTTTGTGCTCATTCTCCTCTAGTCAGCCAAATACTTTCACGCTTCCCTCTAAAGCAGTGGTTCTAAATTGGGAATGCTTATGCCCCACAGGGGCCACCTGAAACTGCTTGAAGACATTTTTGAGTGTCATGAATTGGGGGTGAGGGGAGTGCACTACCGGCATCTAGTGGATAGACACCAGGGAGGCTGTTAAAGATCCTACAATGTACAGGACAGTCCCCCCTAATAATTATTCCATCCAAAAAATATAACAGTGCTGCTCTTGAGAAACTCTGTGCTAAAGCATTTAAAAATTATCTTGAATTTAAAGTTTATGCATATTCTAAGTGAAAGCACACATATTATAAGTGAAACATAAATTCCTTTACCTTCTGAACTCAGAATCGGCCAGCAGTTCTTCCACAATAGTTCTCTTCCTTTGTTTCCTGGGAACTCGTGAATGGTAGAAGTCAGCTGGATTGTCAACAATGGTTCCAATCTATGAATGATTGATTGAAATAAGTCATGCAATACCTGAAGGCCAAGTATCTTTCATATCTCAGGGTAGCTCTAACAAAGTATATTTATAGAAAGTAATGGAAAACACAGCTTACAATTTACCAATATTAAAATTAGTTTTGAATAAGTGAAAAAAATCACTTATTCAATCTGCACTGGGTCCTACTAATGACATTTCTTCATTAGTTTACAGTAAAACCAAAATTCCTTTTATGTAAGTGCTAGACAGTAAATTCTTGATGAACAGTCTAAATAGAGGAGGAAAAGTGGGACAGATAAAGTCTTTTTAGTTTTCCAATTTAACGAAATTGACACATACATTCTACTATATACCTATTTGATCTCCTAGGTTATCATAATTGCTGCCAACTTAGAACCTTCTTACTGACCACTCTGCATCTGTTCATATGTTCAACCAAGTAAAATTTACAATGTCTACTATGTGCCAGGCACTGTGCTAGGTGTTAGGGAAACAAAGACAAAGAATATCTGGTCCCTGCCAGTGAGGGGGCCAGAATCTTTTTTTTAAATTTTATTTATTTATTTAATTTAATTTTAAAATAATTTTTATTTTTTTAATAAATTTATTTATTTATTTATTTTTGGCCGTGTTGGGTCTTCGTTTCTGTGCGAGGGCTTTCTCTAGTTGCGGCGAGCGGGGACTACTCTTCGTTGCAGCGCACAGGCTTCTCACTGCGGTGGCTTCTCTTGTTGCAGAGCACAGGCTCTAGGTGCGCAGGCTTCAGTAGTTGTGGCTCGCGGGCTCTAGAGCGCAGGCTCAGTAGTTGTGGCGCACGGGCTGAGTTGCTCCGTGGCATGTGGGATCTTCCCAGCCCAGGGCTTAAACCCATGTCCCCTGCACTGGCAGGCGGATTCTTAACCACTGCACCACCAGGGAAGCCCCCAGAGTCTCAAGGAAGATCCAAAGGTACTCAACTAAAAAATTACAGCATAACCTAATATTATGCTGAACAAAACACTCTAGATGCTCTGAAAACTAAATGGCGAATTCTACCTAATAGAGGTAAAGAAGGTTTTACAAAGGATGAGATTTTAGCTTGGATTTGTATGGGTAAAATTTCACCAAGCAAACATGGCAGAGCCAAACACTTGTAAAGTCAGAATGACTAGACCAGTCTGTGCATATCCTGAGAAGACTGAGTAGCTGAGTGTGTTGGAGCTTAAGAGGAGACTATGTGACCAAAAAAAGGGTTGGTGACCTGGTTTGGGTGCACATGGCGAAGGGCTACATTAAAGGGTACAGACTCTATCCTATAGGTTATAAAGAATCATTGACGGTACCATTGAATATCTTATCATTGAGCAGCGGTATGTCATAAAACAGGCTGCTATTTTTTAAAGGAAAGATGATTGCCTACAACGTAGAGGATGGACCCAAAGGGAGAGCAGACCTGGAGGCAAAGGACTATTACAGTAATCCATGAGTGACAAGAAAGGTAGCCAAGAAGAACGAAATGAACTTGAGAGCTACCAGAGGGTGAATCAATTGGACTTTCATCTGAAAACACTTTGGAAACCAACTTTTAACTTGTTTTCAGAATAAAGAACCTTGAAAAAAAGAAGAGTTTGGTGTACATGAGTCCCTCTTTCCTGCCCCATCCTGCAAGGAGTCTTGCTCTTAGGCTAATAATACTCATATATGGTACACCCATCTTATAGGTTTCATAATTTTTAGAGAAGAAATTATGAAAAGCTAGTTACCGTTTGGAAACCTAGTTACCATCTGGAACACCGTCTTTCTATATAGAAAGCCATTACAAGCTGGTGGCTGTCTGAATTGGGTTCTGGCCATTATTATACGGCCCGAGCAGATGTGCTCTGTAAATATTCATTTAAGAGTAAACAAATCACTATAGTGCTTTCCAAACTAAAATCCTCAGAACATCACTACCATTATTCTGTTTGCTTCATACCTGGAAGTACTTGGGGAAGCCATCTCTATCATTTTTCTTGTAAAACCTTTTTGGGTCCATGCTAGCTCTCATCTTCAGTGCTTTGAGATCATTTTTCAATTCATCTGTCAGTTCTGGAGCTTTCATACCAAACCAGCCATCACCTGCTGTTTTTTGTCGCTCTTGCTGAAATTCAAATTTCAGAAACAATTAGAAAATTCTAATTTTAATAAGCAGTGTATAAACTATACCTCACTCCCCCTAAAATTATAAAGAAAATTTCATGAAAAACAAATAAGGTTACTTTACAGGAATGTATATATTAGTCTCCAGATTCACCTTTCATAAAATGATTAGATCACAAAAAGTGATTTCTCTGATAAATTAGGCACAGCACTGTCAGTTTCATAAATGAGGGCTCCTTAAAATTTACTTTGTGTCTTAGTAAGAACTGCTGACTTGTTGGGAGAGTAACCCACAGCTTCAATTTTTATTGTCTAGAATACCCTACACAAGATGTAATGTATAAAAAACATTTTTACTTCTGGAGCTTTTATGTAAACATTAACACTTTTACTGAGTCACCGAGTTGTCTGAGAAAGTTACTCACTCCACCAAGTCCAGAAATTTGTATTATTTCTAAAATAAACTTTCTATTTTTTTGAAAAACTTTCAAAAACTTTCTATTTTTTGGAAAACTTTCTATTTTTTTGAAAGCTCCTAGCAAGTTATTTGCTTAATTTCATTTTTTGTTCATTCACACAACAAATATTGGAGTGTTTACCATGTGCCAGGGTGCTCTGGTCATATTAGTGACATTACTGGAGCACCATCCTCAAATTTCCTCTTAAGCTCTCTCAATAATTTCTTTATCCTTATTAGTTGAAATGGAAGTAGTCCCCTGTGTTTTACTAAAGAAAATACTTTCTGTGCTTTCGTTTGGCAGACTAAATAGGCCGGTGTTTTTAATGGTTACATTCAGTTCCCTAGAAAAGCCCACAACAGAGCTCCCAGACTTCTGTGAACAGTACCTATAAGCCAACAGGTGTGGTGTGGACAGTGACCTCACATGCTGGCTGCCACTGTTTTTAAGGAAGGTAAAAGAGAGCTTTCACTTTGTGAAAATCTATATGAAACGTTGTTTATGGAACCATATTTTATGGGCTCTTAGATATCTGTAACAATTTTCTTTGGAAACGTATATATCTTAATTGTACAGCCATGTTAGATAAACTGAACATATATAGTCAAACACATTAAACATTCTAAATAATGAGTCACTGTACTCACTCTGCGTTTTTTCTGAAGTTTATACTTTGATTCACTATATGGTGGGACACAGTAGTTTTTTTCAAAATCAGGAGTAATGACGGTTTTCTGCAAAAGCTGCAAAAATATTAAATTGGTTTTAAAATGTCAGAATGTCATTCTTGTTTCAACATTATTGCCTTATAAAGGAAACATCTCCCACACTGAAGACTACTCCAGATATATTAACCTTCTTTATGGACAAACATACTACTGCAAAGTTGCTCCTATCCTTAAATTTGTAAATTATATCAAAATAAAAATGCTTTAGGAGACAAACTGAAGGGTTATTTTAGGGAATCTATAAAATCAATATTCATCTCAAATTTCTTTTTCTAATCTGAATCTGCACACACCAGATACACGTTCATGTGTCCACTTGCATTTCATTGGTTTGCAACCAGCCACCTGCACCAACCAACTGGAAACGAAAGACAATACGAACAATGCCATAGAGTTCTTGAACTCCCTCGAAAAAAACCTGACTAGGCTTTAATAAGTTCTTCGATGTTGGTAAAACAGCTTTCTGTGATCTGAGGAGACCAGCTAGACTACTGATAAGAAACAGCAGTATAGATTTTGATTAAACAACATATGCTTTTTATGGTATACCAATGAAATTATGCCATCAAGCAAATCTGCTTTTTGCAACCCAACAATATATCAAAGATGCTCTTTCAACGTCAATTCATACAAAGATCAACTTCATTCTTTTTAACAGCTGTTACGTACAATTTTTCTTCTTGATATTTAGTTTAATAAGTCTCCATTAAACTTTTTTCCATGAAACATTGTAAACATCATCTCTGCACACTTGTGATTATTTCTGTAAAACAGATTCCAAAGTGTGTCATTTAAATTTTGATAGGTACTACTAAATTGCCTTGCATCCAAGTAGTATAAACTCCTACCAAGAGTTAATCAGTACCATTTTCTTTACATAGCCAACACAGGAGATTATCCTTTTGTGTTTTGTCAGTGGTACTTCATGAATGTTTCCATTTGCTGTTGATCATCTTTTTGTGTATTTATTAGCTATGTATTGTAATATAAGTCTTCTTCTGTGGAATGCCTGTATTTTGGGGGGGGGTTATTTTTCATTTTTATATAGGGTTGTGTTCTTATTAATTTGTAGAAATGTATTTTGTATCTTGGTATTAACCTGTGGTCTTTTACTTGTCTTTAAGGTGTTTTTATTTGCATAAGTTTTAAAATTTAAAGTAGTCAGATCTGTTAATCTTTTCCTAAATGTCTTCTGCATTTTTTGTTACTTGCCTAGGGTGATTAAATACTGTCTTAATACTGTATATGTGACTAAAAGGAACCTCAGGGTAATTAGTCATTTCCCCAGTACAAGAACTAAAGACAGCTGCTCCTTAGTCCTCAAAACAGTTCACAGGAATACAGCAAATATTAATTTGGTCAATAACATTTGAAATTATCAATTTAGAAGTCAATTATCAATTCAGAAATCCTCAATTCAGGTTCAGGACTAGAAGTTGCTGGGTAACACAGTAGCAGTCTAGACTTTCCTATCAGTCAGGGAAGAGAGCATGACATTTATTTAATAGATTATTAAGAGCTGGTTGTGTGTCAAGTACTATAGTAGGGTTTAGATTGGTTCTCAACTGAGAGCAACTGGCAATATCTGAAGACATTTTGAGGTGGGGGGGGCAGTGCACTGGTAGAGATGGATGCTACTGGCACCTTTGGGGTAGCGGCCAGGGATGCTGCTAAAAACATCCTACAAGGCATAGGACATTTTCCCACAACAAAGAATTATCCAGCCCAGAGATAAAAGACAGTAAAATAACAATGAATACCACATGATCAATAACCACTTAGATCTATACTGGGTGTTGCAGAAGCAGAGAGGAGGTAGGGGGAAGGACTAGGGTCAAAGAATGCTTCCTAAAGGTTGTGATTTATAATCTCTGCATTGGCCTGGGAAAGACCAGGGTGTGTTCAGGGAACTATAGTAATTTTCAATGGTAAGAACACAGCAGGTGGACAGTCAGAGCTAGAGGAACAGAGGCACCTTGAATGCTCTGAGGAACCACTACAGGACTTAAACAGAATATCATGGTCAGATTTGTATTTTTAGAAAAAGAAATCTAGCAAGACTATGGAGGATGGCTTGAAGAAGAGTAAGGAGGCCACTACAATAGTCTAGATGAAAAACACAACAGATGTCACTAGTCAGTGACAATGGGGTGGAAAGGAGGGGGCAGAGTAGAAAGTATATAAGAAGCACCGTCCCCTAGACTTAGTTGTTGACTGCAAAAGGGAAACAGATTTTCCCTTGCAAAAGGAGGAACTGGTTTAGGTAGGGAAGAGAAGGACAATTAGTGAAGTCAAGTGCCTGAGCACATCTGAATGAACAAACAATAGGCACCTGGATTTAAAGACCTGGGTAGGCTGCAAGGCTAGAAAATATTGATACTAAAGATATGGAAGTCATTCAAGGTGACAGCTGAAACTGAGGGTTTGGATGAGGTTACCTAACCTGTAATTTCTTTCTGAAAATATATGTACAATTTTATGTCTATGTGCTCTTTTTCCTGGTGGGGTTAGTGGGCACTCAGAGCTTTCAGATTTTCAACACAGTAAAAAGCAGTTAAGAACTAAAAGTATAGCAAGAAAAGAAAAAACACAACCCTTGGGATCATAACTGGTGATTGCAAGAAGAGTAACAATGATCCTATATCACTTTAGTTTTCAAGTCTCATCTTTTACAGCTAGGACTTTATAATAAAAAAGAAGAAATGATTGTCCTGGAAAGAGGGGAAAAAGCACAGTAGGCTAATGTGGTTGCACTGTAGGAAAATTAGTCTCTTACCAAGGACTGATCATTTCTAGAAGTGACTGGTTAGTTCTATGAAAACCAATGGGATGCTTTGTGCAACTTACCTCATTTTTCTTTTTCTCCTTGATCTGTGTTAGGGTTCTCTTGTTCAACTGTAGCCTGTCTGCATTGACATTAATATACAAACCACCCAACTGCTTAATACTCAGACCAGGATCTATGCTGCTGCTAGTCAACTTCAGACTGAAAGAGAAATGATCACTTTTAAGTGATTAAGAAATGATCTTCAGATCATTTAGTAATTCAAAATGGAAACAATTAAGACTATATTTTTATTTAGAAGAAAATAGTGGGATGAATAATGAATTAAGCCTTTTGGAAGCACATCAAAATTTATTCCCTAGTTTTTCTTAGAAGAGGATTAAGGCCATATTACATGACAATAGACTTCATAAAGGGATTTTATAAAGAAAGAATTACAGAAAAGAGGAGGAAATACATCTGGCAATTTAGCTCAACTTCACGTATAGGTAGTGAGTTAATATACGTCCACATACTTCCATCTCCAAAGCCAATGAGAAAGACAGGGTCTTCTACTCCGAACTTCTAAGTTATCCGAATTTGGAATGTTTTTCTGGGTGATTTAAGGGCATTTAGTAGTGCCTCTAAATCAGTCAGTTTTAAACAACGAGCATTAGTATATTCCACTGGAGCTTTAAAAAAAATATAACTGTCCTACCCCAGATCCACCAAATCAGAATCTTCTGCAGTTGGCTTGGGCTCCTGCTATATTTATGTAGTAAAAATTTCTACTTTATATTACTGAAGAGTCCTTTTTATAAACAAGTACACTTGGACTTACAGTCAGTTTCTTTCCTAATTATTCATATAAACTGAGCAGCTGATAGTTTTGATAATCAGCCTCTACTGGAAAGTGAAATCATTCAATTGTAGTGCCTTGGCAGTGATTCTCAACCCTGAGTGTACATTACAATTATCCTGGGGAGGGGGTGTGGATTGTAAAAAATAAGTACACCTGAGACTAGCCTCAGAGATTTCACTGGTTTAGAGTGAAGACTGAGCATCTGTTAATGGATAGTTCCTTACCAAGGATACCTGTATTTCCAGTGGATACACTGTCACCAAGGGCCTGTGCCTAGGAAAAACAAATTTGAAAAACAAACAAAAAAGAAACTAAAGAAATAGCTCCCAAAGAGTGCTTTTCAATGGGTGGTAGATGGGATTGTAGGTTATTGTTTTTCTCAGGTTTTCCTCTATTTATCAACTTCTCTACAATCAACATGTAGAAAAAACCAAGTTACCTCCCTTCCCTTTTATATGTTGCTCTTAATAATCATGCAAGAAAACCTTAACAGATGATTTTTAATATACCACCAAATGGAGTACTTTTAGCTCTCATTGGTGGGAAAAATATGACTAACAAAGATACCCACATAAACAAGGGAAATGCTGGATAAAAAAGCTCTTCCATAAAGAACCCAAATTAATAATTTTTTTGATTTCTATGACTGTAATATTTTTATGGTAAATTAGCCACTTCACACATGTATCAAAAACTTACTTTAAAAAATAAAGATACAACTTACAGTTTAGATTTTGTGCTATTTAGTAAGTTGTCTTCATCACTAAACTCATTATCTTTACTTCTGTCACTGTCTGATGGTTCTTCTTCACTTTCTTCCTCCTCCTCCTTTTCTTCCTCAGTGGCAACCTCACTTGCCTTGTCTTCTTCATCCAAGTAAAAATTTTTATCAGCACTCAATCGAGGAGTTGTGTCAATTACAAACAATGCATTGTCACGTGATGTATTTTCTGAGTCTCCATTTAATGACTCTTTTTGACCACTATTTTCAACAAAACACACAGTGTCCTCTTCATTCTCACTGTTTTCAGACTGCTGGCTTTCATCACTGCTGAGAACTAATAAAACAGAATCATCTTTATCCTGAGATGTGCTGGGCTCAAGTTTACACAGTTTGGTATCACACTCAGAATCTACATCCCTTTCTTTGCTCATGTCTTCGCCAACACCTATAACTGTGCATTCTTCTTCTTCATCACTATCACCACCATCACCAAGTTCTGGCCAGTCACTTGTTTTTATGCTGCTGTTTCTCTCTTCATTCCATCTGTTCACTTCCACAACTGCAAATGTTTGAGCTAACGATTTCATTACAGCCTCAGAGTTCAGGTTTGAGGATGCTGAGGTGGTTTTGTTACTTTCGGGGGTTGAATGCCTTTGAGAAACTAACTGCTGAAGGCTAGTGTCCTGAAGTTCAGAAAGACTCTTCAACTGAGAATTTTTCTCATTAATTTCTTTTCCCGCATCTATTATTCCTTTGGCTTCTTCATCTAAGCTCTTACAATTCTTTGTTATTTCTTTGAGAGGTGAAACGTCCTGTTTTTCCTCTCTTATATTAAAACTTTGGTGTTTTTGCACTATTAGTTTTTTTCCTGAATTTCCAAAGAAGGAGTCATTATCAGGGTCATCATAAGTTTCATTATTAGAGATATGTGGCTTATTTATCTGAGAAAGCGATCTTGCTAGTAAACGAGAAGAAGTTCGTCTGGTATCTGAATCCTCTAAATTCACAGGTGTATTTATGATTTGCTTTTCATTTCCTGGTACAATGTTAGTATCATTCTCCTCAGTTTGTGCCTGTAATTTCCTTTGCATACTCCTTGTTGTTCTCCTAGTTGCAATTCCAGAAAATGAAGAAAAGTCTGAGCATGATGACTCAGCATCAGAATTAGCTTCCACATGGTATTCTTGGTTTGGATCGGTTCGGGATTTAGCCTTACTTCTCCTGGTTCTTGTTATTTTTGTGGGATGCTCAATTCTAGAAATACCTGAAATATGTGATTCTGCTTCAGAGACTTCTTCTTCAGTATGAGACTCACTTACTAGAGTTATTTTCAGCTTTTTCCTTACACTGGCAACTGGGGTGCCTGCAACTAAGATCTGCCTTCTCCTAGTTACTCTTAAAATGGGATCCTGGGCCTCAGACACAGAAGAACAGTTTGACTCTGCTTCAGAGATCTCTCCATCAGTAGAAGGTTTGTTCATTCCTGGTAATGAACCTGTAGTTCCGCTCTTCCTCTTCCTGGTTTTAGTAGCTGGACTTCGTTCCCTAGTAGTCTGTGATTCAGCAATACTTGGGTCATCAGATGGAGATTCCTTCCGGCCTTTTGGATGTGCTTGAATTCTTGTGGCAGAATTCTATAAGCCAGTGAAAATACATTGTGATTTAGATAGGACTGGGACAAGAGCAAAGTGAATGAGGCACTCCCCTCAGAAGCAAATTTTAAGAGGGCACTAAAAAACTCAGTAAACAAGATTAATGCAAAACAATAACAACAACCATAACCACCCACAATTTAAAAAAAAAAATCAAAATACTGGATCTGACTCTGAATTTGCAGGCCCTGCCTCACTAGCGTCACCTAAGTCCTGGATCTGACTTTAGGGAACAAAACAAATAATTGAAAAAGAAAACTTTCTCCACTCAAAATCACATATGCTAGGTGGACCTACATTCCGACATACATATAGGAAAAGACGAAAGATGGAATCGGTCGCTGTGCTTACGTTTTCATACCTAAGCGAATTAATGCTCCCTTCCCTTCATCGCAACATCAGAGGCAGCGGACGACTAGCGCCACTGAATTACTAGCTGGCGTCACCACAGCCCTCCCCACGCCAGAAGGAGGTGCTGTCGGGGCACAGCCAGTCTTCCCACGTGAAAATGGTGCCATCCAATCCAGCTAATGAGGCTCACGCTTGGTGGCCGAAATTAATCCTCCTTAGCACGGTGTTAGCAGTAAGATTAAAAGGCCTGAGCTGTGCATCTGCATTACGGAGCTGAACTACCGCAAAATAAGTTACCTAATCTCTCTATTCCCTGCCAAGCATTACATTGAAAGACCCTAGTGAGGTCTGAAGAGGAAGCTACAGGTTTAGCGCGGAGCTTGGTACACAGCTGCGCGCTGCCAGTTCCGGCTTTTCTGCCGCTCCTCCCCAGACTCCGCGGGACCCCAGAGCCACCCACCTCCCTGAGCACCGCTCTGCAAAGCAGCGAGAAGAAATGAGGGAGGCTTGAGATCTCCTACCTTCTGCTGAGAGCTTTCAACTGACGTGGCTTGGATACCGGCCTGAGGCCGCGCGGACCTAGTAACCACCATCTTCCAGGCGTGCAGCCGCGGCGGCGCCCACTCCGCGCTCCGGAAGTGCGTCAGAGAAGCGCCACACTCGCGTTTTCCCGCGAGAATCCCGGAACTCGAGAACTCGTACCGCCTCCGCCCCTCCGACCTAGGCCAAGGCTGGCTCACCCCGGGAGCCCAAAGGAGACGGGTATTAGCGTTCACGACAGTGCGGTAGAAGGCACAGCAGCCTTGTGCAGGGAGAGACCTTCCCGGCGTGGCCTAGGGCCCTCGTCCGCGTTACACACGAACGAATTGGAAAATAGCATCATCTGTGGGAATGTAAATTGATACAGCCACTATGGAGAACAGTATGGAGGTTCCTTAAAAAACTAAAAATAGAACTACCATATGGCCTAGCAATCCCACTACTGGGCATATACCCAGAGAAAACCATAATTCAAAAAGACACATGCACCCCAATGTTCATTGCAGCACTATTTACAATAGCCAGGTCATGGAAGCAACCTAAATGCCCATCGACAGATGAATGGATGAGGAAGATGTGGTACATTTATACAATGGAATATTAGCCATAAAAAGGAACGAAATTGGGTCATTTGTTGAGACGTGGATGCATCTAGAGACTGTCATACAGAGTGAAGTCAGTCAGAAAGAGAAAAACAAATACCGTATATTAACGCATATATGTGGAACCTAGAAAAATGGTACAGATGAACCGGTTTGCAGGGCAGAAATTGAGACACAGATGTAGAGAACAAATGTATGGACACCAAGGGGGGAAAGCGGTGGGGGTGGGGGGTGGGGGTGGGGATGGGATGAATTGGGAGATTGGGATTGACATGTATATACTGATGTGTATAAAATGGATGACTAATAAGGACCTGCTGTATAAAAAAGTAAATAAAATAAAATTTAAAAATTAAAAAAAAAAAAAGAAAATAGCATCATCTGCCCCACTACGTCCATCCTCTCATTTGTTCAGCAGAGGTCTTAATGCAGCCATGGGTATGGCCAAAGGAGACGTTTGCATTATTTATAATACCTTTAAAAAAAATCATATACTCTTGTATTACTTGTGAAGTTAAATATAAATAAAATAAAATTTAAAGATGTGGTTCGGGTAAAAGATGTATATGTTAAATGCCCAGGAATTCGGAGGCTAGTTAGGAAGCTATATAATTTAAAGGTGCAATGGTGAGTAGGAATTGGGAATAAGCAGAATAGAAGAAATGTTAAATTGTAAAGGAGAGAGATTTTAAAAAAAAGTTTTTGCAGTGAAAGGAAGAGAATGACTAGAATCAAGAGACACTTTTTGATTTTCCTTTTAGGATAAAGGGTGGAGAGCTAGGATATGTTTGAGGGTAATGGAAAGGGATTGAGGAAGTAAGTAAACAGTCGTTGGAGATGAGAATGAGCGCCTCATCAAATCTCTTCTCCCTTACTTTAGAACAGAAAACCAATTTTTTTTTTTTAAAGTCACAAAGTACAGAATTTTCAGTGGGCACACTGCCATTCAGCTAAATAGCCCCTTTCATTGTTTCTCTTGCAGCCAGATACAGCTAGGTTTGGACTAATTACAGATCAATTAAGTGTTGTGTAGTTCTCTAGGGACATCTTAAAAGAGAGGAGGTCCTCCTTGCCTTCTGTAACTTCATTTCACTCCGTGGAAAGTTGTGTTCCTTGGTTTTCAAGCAGCAGTCTTGTGCCATGAAGATGAGGGCCATGCTTTAAGGATGGCAGAGCAGTAGCAAAGAAAAAAATTGAGTTTCTGACAAGTTGTGAAACTGCTGTATCAGTTCTAAATAGCCTAATTTTAGAGCTGTTTCACCTGAGAAAAACACCTCTTTTTAAACCAGTTATTTGGGGGTTTTCTGTGTTTTGCAGCGAGCCTAATCCCAACTAAAGAACGGAATTAAAAAAAAAAATGGAGATGGAGGAGTTAGCCACAAAAGAAGGCTCCTTCCTTTGAGGCAAGAGGGAAGAGTTGATAATTGAAGCAGAGAGGAGACTATAAATGCAGGGAAATTAAAGTGGGGAGAAGAGGGGATTCGAGGTAGATAACAGTCTCTGTAAGAAGAAGGTGATTCATCTGCTCAGAAGAATGAAAAAAGTTTAGATTGACTGTCATGGGGAATGTGGTAAGAAGCAAAAAGAAGGAGTTTTCGTAGGGCCAAGTAGCAATGAGAGTAGGTAAGAGAAAGAACAGAAGACAGGCTAAATTTGAAGAGGTGGAGTGGTGTAGAGGAAGGAAGATGAAGCAACTGGAGGTGGGTAATGGAGATCAAAGCAGCAGAGGACAACAGCATCCATCATAGTAATAGTAGAGCACTTACTGTATGCTGGGTACTAAGTGCTTTACATGTATTAACTCATTTAATATATATGACAACTTTAACATGAGCAAATGCATGAAAATAGAAATTAAGATCACAGGAGTGGGTGTAGAAAATTGGGAGAGTATTAGAACACCAGTGTGTACTGTTCACTTACAAGCATGGCCCCTTTAAAATGAAACAAACAAAAAAACCACTCCCAAATATTTACAATCTAAAAAGTTCAAGAAACAAACATTAAATACTCAGATTAAAATGTTAGTACATATTCATAATATAAGAAGACTGAGCTGGTCTGCTGATCAGGGGCAAAACTGAGAAGTATTGTTTTTGTTTTATGCGAGCTTACCAGGTCTGCCATGTTTCCCTATCTCTACCTTCTTTACCTGCTCTCTTCTCTGCCCAAAGTGGATTTGGGGAAAATACAGTATAAAAACACAGTAATTATTACACAGGTCCAAAGGGAAACTCTCCCATGATTGTCTATATTTTACTAACTAAAACTCTTAAATTATAGGGTTGAATCTCTCTCTGGAATTTTAGGCATTAACCAAAAGATGAGCGTTTTAGTGCATAAGCCTTCTAAAAGTACATTTTGCATTATTACATACAAAACATTACTTTTAAATTAAGTTTGACGGGTAAGATGGTCTCCAATGATCCTATCCTCTGGTCTTCATACCCTTGAGTATGGGCTAGACTTAGTGACTTATAATGAAAAGAATGTAACAAAAGTGATGGGTGTCACTTTCAAGATTAGGTTACAAAAAAAGCTGGCTTCCATCTTGCGATTTCTCACTAGTTCATTCTGTGCTTGTTATGAGCTGCCCTACGGGGAGGGCCACGTGGCAAGGAAGTGAGGGAGGCCTCTGGCTTACAGCCAGAGAGGAACTGAGTCCAGCCAACAACCTCACGAGCGAGCTTGGAAGCAGACCAACCTCAATCAAGCGCACAGGAGAGACTGGAGTCCCAGATGACCCTGATTGCAACATTTTGAGAAGCCTTGAGGTACCCAGATGCAGCAATAGATAATACAGTCAATATTAATTTTGTCTAAAAATTTCATGTAAAGGAAATTATGTATTTTCATGTCTAGCTTCTTTCACTCACTGTATTTCTGAGACTCATCCATGTTACTTTGTATACCAGTAGTTATTTTTTATTGCTGATTATACTTCAACTATCCATTCAATTGTTGATAAACATGTTGGTTGTTTCCAGTTTTCAGCTATTATGAAGAAAGTGCTATAGACATTCATATATGGCTATTTCAGATATATGATTTCTCTTGAGTAAATACCTAGAAGTGGAATTGCTGGGTCACATGGTACATGTACATTTAATTTTGTAAGAAATCCCAAGTGATTGTATTGATACCATTTTACAGTCCCAACAGCACTATGAGAGTTGCTTCCTCCACATCCTTGCTGCCACTTGGTACTGTCAGTTTTTTAAAATTTTAGCTATTTTAGTGGTATTTCATTGTGGTTTTAATTGGCATTTCCCTGGTGACTAATGATGTTGAACATGTTGTATATTCTTATTGACTATTCGTGTCTTCTTTGGAGAAAAATATGCTCTAACATTTTGCCTACTTTTTATTGGGTTGTCTTAAGCTGTAAGAGTTCTTTACACATTCCAGATACAAGATTCTTATCAGATATATGATTTTCAAATATGTTATCTTATTTTATGGGTTGCCTTTTGACTTTCTCGGTGTTTCTGAAGTTTTTTAAAAAATTTATTTTACTGAAGTATAGTTGATTTACAGTGTTGTATTAATTTCTACTGTACAGCAAAGTGATTCAGTTATATATATAAATATATATATACATTCTTTTTCACATTCTTTTCCATATGGTTTATCTTGATGGTGTTTTTGAAGTACAATTTAAAAAATTTGATTATGTCCAATTTATTTTTCAAAGAAATATTTATTGCAAGTATTTCATCCCAGTCTGTGGCTCACATTTTCACATTTTCAAAATACACTGTTTTCTTAAGTGTATTTTGAAGAACAGAAGATTTTAATTTTGATTAAATCTGGCTATTGATATTTTCCTTTATGATTACTTTTTTGGTGTTATCAGAAAACTCAGAAGCCAGTTTTCATTTTCTTTCTTTATTCTAATTCCATACACATAAAAATGAATACAATACTTCAAATGAAAAAAACGTGACCAGAGGGAAAAACAGATTATTTCTAGGGAAGAAAATCCAGGTTTTCATTAGCAAGAGTATAAATGCTGGAAATCAATAGAATGTTATCTTCAAGATGCTGAGGGCAAGTGTTTGGAAACTTAGAATTCTATAATGTCAAATGATGATTTAAGACTGTTAATAAAGGCATTTTCAGACAAACAAGACCTAGAAGGTTTACTGCCCAAAGACCTTCAGTGAAAGAATTACTAAGGATATACTTAAGAAAAAAGTAAATGTAAATGGACTAGGAGGCAAGAATCAACAGTGAGCAAAGAAACAGAGGAAACAGAGCTGAGTCCAAATTAATAATGCTTATTGTAAAACATGAACCTTCTTAAAATAATGGACCAAAACACAGACCGAAATCTTGTATGACATTTTGTACATTTATTCATTGCTGAGGGATACATATTAAGGTTCTGTTTGACTTTTCTGGTAGTGAAACTACATAAGCTATATCCTAATATATTTAGGGGATTGGGGCAAGTTTCTGTCTTTTATAAAATGTGACTTTTCAAACCTTACCTACTCTTGTCTCACTAGAAGCCATTCCTTTCTATCTGATAAGAACAAGCTCTTGAAGAAAGTGTTTTCACAGGATTTCTGAAGTTTACATATAAACTGTTCATTATTCAGTATCAGTGTATTTACAAACCAGGCATACCCCCACCCCATCTTATGATCCTACTCTGAGGCTAGTTCCTGCAGGGGAGCCTTTCTCGTCCTTATCCTGCTTCCCAGCAGTCCCACTCCTTCCACGTGACCCCACTCCCTTTTCACTGCTTCTGTCATTAACAGATGCAGCCCTTTATTGCTCTTGTTCATGTACAGATCTCTCTCGCCCCCCAAATATACTTATCTGCTCCTTGAAGATAGGGCTGTTTTCATCTCTGTTTCTGTCTGCCAACATCTTGCACACTGCCTGGCACATAGTAGGAATTCAATATGTCTTTGTCGAATGAATGTACGAATAACTTTATGGCTTGGTATTTAATTTTTTTCATAATTTATTTTCAAACCATACTCAGTTTGAGCTTAAATAGTTCAAAACCAATATAATGTTCCAAGATGCTTACAACTATTAAAACAACTCAATTAAAAAATATACAACTCACAATTTAAATTCATAAATAGGTAAAATTAAAAACTTATAATCATTTAATAATGCTTTATATTTTGCCTTCATTTTAGAGTACACTACTAAAGACATAAAAGTAGAATTATCTAGTTAAAACATTTTCCCCTCCTAAGTATATTTCTAACTCTGAAAACTATAAAAAAAATTAATAAAAATTATAGTACATATTTTTTAAAAATAAAACTGACATATCCTGCCACCAACTTTATGGGAAAATGACAGGTACAAGTTCTGGTATGTTAGGAACTTTGAAAAAAATAGATTTGGAATCATAAGTTGGTATATTTGAGTATGAAAACACAAATGGACTAAATTCTCATTAAAACTTCAAATTTCTCTAAATGTACATTTGGCAGAAAGATGAATTGTCAGCCAATATACTATATATATACACACAATATATATATATCAACTGCTTACATTCCCAAATATTGAATCTGGGTGGAAAAGTTAGAAAGAAAATCTACTCTAAAAAGAAACATAATTAAGACTTAGACCTTTATCACTGAAAATCAAGATCCTATTTCAGTTACTACTTGGCTCTGGTAGGGAAGTCTGAATCATTCATTCAAAATAGAATAACTTCATTTTCCATTTCACACAGCTGTCTAAAATGATCCTTCCTGTGAATGGAAGAATTATTAGCTATTATTTGTGATTCAAGTTCTAGCACTGGCTATTCCTAAATTAATTCTCTATTATCATACTGGCACAATGTGGTCTTCATAATGTACACCGTGTGAACATGTTTTGTAAGACACCTTGGTCCTTCTGTTGACGACAGTTTCTTAGACGAGAATTCAAAACACTCATCACAGCACAAATTCCAAGTTACAGGACATCGTGTTAAAGTAAGGCTCCAGTGTATTTTGGACATGTAATAACAAGCTGCAGCTTCTTGTCATATTTACTGGAAAAAAACTTATACCTTGGGTCACTGGATACACAGCTCCCCAGAAAACATATCTGTTATATACACTATTGTTAACTTAGCTTTCAGCTTTAAGCAATTATTTGGTAGTATTATCACTCTATTTTATGGCTTTTTAAACATTAAGTCCCTAAATACTTGAAAAGCATTCACTATATTCTGATAGTTCACCAAAAAAAGAAGTGAATATCAGCTTAGAGAAGATAAAGCCTTTAAAAAAAATCAGTTTTTTAAAGAAAAGGTCATTCAGTAACAGAAATTAAAGGTACAGAGGCGAAACAAACAAAAAATTCATTTAAAAAAGCCACACATGATCCCCTTCACAAAATGAATCTATAATCTTGCTACTTTGTCAAGAGTTGGGGAAAAAACACACAAAAAGCTCCTGCTGAAGTCTGGATATATTAGCAACATACGTTTTTTTCTATTTTCAGAATAACCTTTCAAACAATCCATTTTTGTAAGTCCAGGGTTTTAAAAAATAATAAATGTGATATTAAAGTGCCCTCAAAATATCTTGGCCAATTCACTGTATAGGCTTAAATTAAAATGAGCATTTGTTTAAAGACTTACATTACATGAAAAAATGTTGTACATTTCCAAATTAAAAAGTTAACTATATACATTTAATAACATTACATACAATTAATATAAAGGCTATACATAAGGCTTTAGGAAGCTCAAAGTCTAAAGTTTTAGCAGGTAAATCAGCTGATTTCCCATTACAATTCTAATGATCAAATTATCCAACTAGTAAACCACAAAACCTTACTCAGAACAGGAAAAGAGTCTTATTTGTTTATTTATTAATTTTTAGTGTGTTTATTTTGAATATGGAACCACAGATCTTTTCCCTAAGTTGAAAAAACTTGGGCAAAATTAGTTTTATACATTAGTTACATATATGTGTGTGTGTATGTTATGTATGTGTGTGTGTATATATATATAATTATCTTAGTTTTATAAACCATGTATTAAAATACATGGTTTAAAAGTATTAATTGAGATACAAGAGATTTTTAAAGAATTTTTCAAACTATTTGGGTTACAGATACAAATTTATAGAATTACAAAGACCTATAGTATATACCAAAGAGGTCACAGCTTATTTATTTGCTATTTTCTGGTTCTTAAACTAATGAGGAATTATACTAAATGATCTACAGTCTCTTTTAGCTTTAAAGTTTTGGTTATAGTGTTTTGATTTTAAACAGTTAAGACCATGTCTCAAAGTTGTCTAAATAGACAACATGATCCTGAATTAAAGATTTTTTTCACCCCTTTTTTGGCTTTTAGTCCCTTGTTGTCAGTTACTAGTGGGGAACAAATATTGCATATTTTACTCAACTGATTCTTAATCCCTGTGCTCCCTCCTCTCTCCAGAAACCACAGTGCCCAGCACATGGTAAATCCTCAATACTTATTGAATATTTTTGAATGAGTAGCAAAATATTAAGGACAGATCGAGAATTAAAAAGAATCTGAAGGTAACAATAGTTGCTTTTATAAAACCCCCAAACAATAATTTCAAAGCTCCTAGTCTCCTTTACATATTTACTTTGGTTTGTCTTTGTAATAACAGCAAGAGCAAATATGGCACAAGAATACAGGTTAAATCATTACAGGTAAACTGCAAGTAAGGACAAATAAAAAAATTTAAGCTTCCATTCACATGTTGAAGAAAGGACTTTTATTTACACTACTAGTAGATCCCAGCTAGTCCAGTTACTCTGAGATATAATCATCTTATCAATGACAGGAAAAATATCTTCCAGTATTTGTTTTAACAACTGTAATTAAATTGCTTAGTTATACTGTAGAGTAAGAAGCAATGAATTTTTTAGAAATAAAAAATATGTATATATATTCCCCTGATGCCTAGGCCAAAATATATCTAACAACAAATTTTCTTGATTTCTACTGTCATAAAAATAAAGGAAAAATATATTGCAAGTATCCTCTTTATAGACAATTTCAATTAGAAAACAATAGTTTAATGAAAACAATATAGTGGTTCATGTGAGTGAACTGATATGGAAGCAAGAGAAATATTCAAACTTGATAGATAACACATTGTCAAATATAACTAAAGAATATCTGCCTCAATGACACATTTACAGGCAGTAATTAGACTTTTACACATCTCAATTTTATCTTATATTCAAGGAAAATACAGGTCAGTAGGTTATGATCCTAAATTGTAGTTAAAAACCCTTTCTTTTAGCTTGTAAGATGTAGCCTTTTGATTTGATAACTCCTCTACTTTTAACAATGACTGAATATCGCAGTAGCCACAGTGGCACCCACTCATGTGCTTGAATGTCAGGGATGCTTTCCTGAAGTGCTTCTTGGAAACTTGCTTCAGAAAGCAGTTCTTAAAACAAACAAACAACAAATAAAAACCCAAACTGTTAAACTTGAAAACAAAAGCACTTTACTATGTAGGTAAGCATTTAAATACAACAAAAGAAACACCTCAAAACTGAATATAAATTATATTTATCCTTAATGTGTGCTATGAATGTGAACCAGTATATCAGAAAGACCCAGACAGTTCTTTAGAAAGTATCTACACTTGTAACCCAGCCAGTTTAATTCATAATTTCTGGTGAGGGGAGCCTGGATATTTGTATTTTTTGAAGATCTCTAGGTGATTCTAATGTACAGCCAGGGACAATACAGGAAAGTACAAGGAAGGAAGAAAAGTTACCCATAATCCTATCAACCAAAGATGGACCATTTCCATTGCCATGTATTTCCATCCAACTATTTTTCTGTATATATTTATATATATATGTATGTATCCATATCTTAAAAACCAGAAATCATACTGTAGTTATAGCTTAATTTACTTATTTTTTTCACTTATATTTTCCCATGTAATTAAATATTCTGTGAAAGCATTTTTAATAATTCTCCCAATATTACATTTTATAGATATCATAATTTATACATTTTCTTATTGTTGGTCAAAAAATTAGGTTTTTCCTAATATTTAGCTAATAAAAATAATACTTAATGAACATCCTTAAACTGCATGCCTGGCTATGGAACGACAAGGTCAAAGTACATTTTCTGAAGGCTTGATACATAGTATATTGCCAGTTGCTTTCCAGAAAGACTGTACTTTACAGTTAATAGATAATATTGGAGTGCCAATCTTACCATATCCTCACTAGCACCAGCAATCATTTAAAACATCTTTCCCAGTGGTTATCTTTTAATCAGCATCTCCTTGACGAAATTATTATTTTCTAATTCCACATTTATACCTAAGCCCTCTACCATTGCTCTGATCTGCCACTCCCCTCCTCACTTCCTCTTCTCCAGCCACCCTGGCCTCACAGCTGTATCCTGAAATCCTCAAACATATTCCCACCTTGGGGCCTTTGAATCAGCTGCTCCCTCTTCCCTGAGCACTCTACTTCCAGATACCCACATGGCTCTCTCCCTTCTTGCAGGTCTCTGATTAATGTACCCTAGCAGAGAGGCCTCCCCAACCATGCTATATAAAACAACAACCCCTACCCTGGGCACTCTTTCCTCCCTCAGCCAACTTTTCTCCATAGCATACACCACCATTTATCACATTCAACATTTATCTTAATTTGTGTCTCATCCCATCAGAATATAATTTCCATGAGGGTTGAGATTTTTGACTTGGTGCTGTATTTCTAGTACTTAGAACAATGCCTGGCACATAGTAGGTACTCAAATGTCTTTTGAATGAATCAGTCAATATGGAAAGATTCCACTGCGGTCAGAACCAACCCTATAGATAAGGATTAGGTGACCATCTATACAATATGATTTGGGAATGCCAAAGAACCTGCCCTAAAATGAACTGCCGTGATATTTGAATAACATCAATAGTAAACTCTCAGTAAATATTAGCTATTGTCATGTGCTAGCCACTTTTTTTTTTTTAACATCTTTATTGGAGTATAATTGCTTCACAATGGTGTGTTAGTTTCTGCTTTATAACAAAGTGAATCAATTACACATATATATATGTTCCCATATCTCTTCCCTCTTGCATCTCCCTCCCTCCTACTCTCCCTCTCCCACCCCTCTAGGTGGTCACAAAGCACCGAGCTGATCTCCCTGTGCTATGCGGCTGCTTCCCACTAGCTAGCTATTTTACGTTTGGTAGTGTATATATGTCCATGCCACTCTCTCACTTTGTCACAGCTTACCCTTCCCCCTCCCCATATCCTCAAGTCCATTCTCTAGTAAGTCTGTGTCTTTATTCCCGTCTTACCACTAGGTTCTTCATGACCTTTTTTTTTTTTTCCTTAGATTCCGTATATATGTGTTAGCATACTGTATTTTTTTTTCTTTTTCTGACTTACTTCACTCTGTATGACAGACTCTAACTCCATCCACCTCACTACAAATAACTCAATTTCCAGCCACTTTTCGGAGTACTTTATTAACTCTTTTAATCCACATGTTAACCCAAGAAATAGGTAATATTATTTCCCTTCACAGGGGGAAACTGACACAGAGAGATTTGATAATTTGCCCAAGGTCACACAGCTAGTAAATGGTCGTTTTAATAAATGAAATGCAAATATCTCTTTGGAAAAGTAACATTAACATGGATTTGTTTACCAGATTGTCTAACCCTGAGGGAATGCGGCATAATATAGATTAGATTTAATGGGAATGGTGAGAGGAGGAAGGTAAATAAAAAGGGGAAAGTTCGAAAGTCAGAATCACCTACTTCACAATTTTACCCTGACTGTAGTTAAACTATTACCACAACTTATAGGACAAAGAATAATGGAAAATAAACCTTTCTGAAGAAAAAGGGTAATTTTAGAACAGAGGAAGGCCTTTAGGTGACTTATAAACAAGATTCTATTTTAGATGACATGCAGAGTTAAATGTTTTACAACTTGATCGCTTAAAAAATAAATCTGACACAAAGTCAGAGAACTATGCTATTCATTAAATATATACTTTTAATTCAACTATGTTAACTCTTTAGAATCAGTAAACATGACAAAACTTTTAAGAGAATTGCTTCATTACAGATCAAATTGTCTGAAGATCCGTCTATAGTATATGCAGGATCAGACTATAAATTCTAATTAAAGGGTTTCGAATTAAAATTAAAAAGACATCCAAATGTCAAATTACACCAGTAAAACAAAAACATACTTCCCCCCAAAGGATTAAGTCTCTCTTTTCATATACATGTGCAATATATTTTTCCATAACAATCATGTATTAGCACATAATCCACATGCCCACATTTAGATAACGTGGAAATAAAATACTAGACACCTTAGTCTTCTCCTATTTCCTTTCCTACTGGAAAAAGGATAGAGTGTTTTTCAGGTGGAGGTGGAAGGGGGTACAGGACCACCCATCAGCTGTTGGTAACAATTACAGTTGGAAGAGTCCCCACGAGTAAACAGAAAAATGATATATTATTTGCCAATGTACAGAAAGTTAAAATTTCAATGGTTTATATTTTAGAACAAATCAGCACAGCAATTCTTTGTTAGATTTTCACTAAAATGACCTTTTTTAAAAAAATGAATCTAATTACTCACATGTGAAAGCTCTGCTGGAGGGGAGGGAAAGTCCCTATGTCCTATTCTGGTACGATTTAAATGGAAACTGATAAGAAAGTACAGTTTCAGTCTGAAATACTACAATACTAATGTTTCAAGTCAGAGAGACAGTACAGTATGATGGGGAAAGGCTCCAAATTCAGCCAGGACCTAGATCTAAGCTCAAACTTTGCCCTATGCCAGCTGGGTGACCTTGGGTAGTTTCTTAAACTCTAAGGCTCTATTTCCTCATCCATAAAGTGCCTAGTTTCAGTTGCTGTAAGGATTACGGATAATCTCTCTGAGACATTTAGCATGATGCCTAGCATTTGAGAAAGAATATCAAAACTCCTCCTCCACTTCCTACAAAACAGTAAAAAAAAGAGGCTGAGGCGGATTGCTAATAAGGTATAAAGTCTTAGGAGGTTATCCATAAGCATCCTAAAAATAAATTGAATCAAACCACCTATATAATGCCATCTTTTTAGAAATGAAAGTAAAAACTGAATGTTTTTCTCCAGGAATCACCTATAAAATATAATTGCCTCCAATTTTTATTAAACTAGAACTTCTACAAAAATGTCATGGAAATTTAAAACTTTCACAAGATATCTCTCACTTAACTATACCAAAAATACTGTTTCATAGAACCTGTATATTTAGTAAGTAAAATATGCTTAGTATATTTACCTCTGCTCCCTAAGAAACTGTGAAAAAACGAAAATGGAGCAGACTGCTAATAAAGTGTAAAATATTATCTTCCCAGCTTTCCAAGTTATCTTGTAAAATGTTGATAAAAATTATTCTATAAAAGGCAGACAAGCCATTCTCATTAATCAAATGTTTCTGATTAACATCAAGCATATGTCTTGATATTAATGATTAATAAAATACCTAATCAAATACCTATCCTAAGATGCTTAAGTTTCAAACTGAATTTTATCTGCTTCTTTTTCCAGATATTTATCCTTTTTAATTAAGTGGCCCTTTGGTGCAATCTTTGCTATACTAGACAATATTATATGTGACACTATTTAGAATATCTTACAAGATCTTTTCTGTGTAGCTTAATATTTATAAACCTCAGCAGACTGGATGTTCAGGAAATGACCCCTTCACTTCTTTTCCCATTGGTACAAAGACAAAATTAAAGCTTTCTGAAACCAAAATAAAGGCATATATGTTTTGAACTAACTATTAAGAATAGTTCTAGGTGACAGCATTGTACCTTTATCACTGTACACAATTAAAAATTAAATCTTAACAAGTAGCTTCTTATAAGATAAAAGCTCATGATCAATCTCTATAAATGAAAACCTCAGTCTTACCTTTTGGATCATTATGAGTCAAGAGCTGTATGTCAAATTGCTTAGCAAATGCAGTCAAATCGGGTGGCATCACACAGCAGGAGGCAAGATTAACTTGGTTACTATTTGGTTTTACCTAGAAGTGGAAAAAAAAAAAAAATGACATCTCCACTAAATTAAGTACTACAAAAAGTAGAAAGCAATAAAAGGATTTAATTTTAGAACATATGAAATATCACATTCTACAATACTTAAAGTTTATAAAATACTTTTACATGCATATATTTATTAATGTATGCTGTTCTGACTCAGTGGTAACAGAGGAAGGAAAAATAGCTCTGCAAGGGGGAAAAAGCCAATATATTATTACACTATTAAAAAAGTCTCATGCTCGAACCTGCCATCTAATACATCTGCCTTGGAAACTAACATGATTCTAAGTGGTATGGTTCCACCTACAAAAGAAATATGTCTTAAAGATAGAGGATCAAATACAAATGATAAGTATGTTTAATGTTGAAGTATACAATATGGTTATTAATCAGACATTTGAAAAAGAGAAGAATCAGGTAATTCCTAATAGATGCTCTAGTTAATTTATAGATACATTTCAGATCATCTAAGTCCCTCCAACAGGATCTTAGCCACATTCTGGCTATCATCAAGCCAAAGGGACAAAGGGCAACTTTTCTCTAGGGTCTTCCTGCCCATAAGAAAATGAAAAGGCTGGGGATAAATGAAAAGGAATAAAGAAAAATACAGAGAGTAAACTACTTGTAAGCAACTTCCCTAATAATTTTATAGGTTATTAGGCTAGAGAGCGGCAGTGATTAATTTATGACTCCTACTCCACATCAAGTTATGTGAACAGAAGGTCTTATATATCTTTAAATAACAGAGCAAAATATTTGTTATATATGATTTTCTCTCACTTAGGAAATTAGAACCATGGACTAATAAAACCTAAAGGAAAACATAATATTTTTATCACATAATTAAAACTGAAGGAAAGAGCCTTAATTCATTTGGCTATGAATGCTTCAACATACACTTTCTAGTGTTTTTGTCAAAGCCTGCTTCAAAACTCCCATGTTTGGAACAGTCACCCCACAGTGGCGTCCACTATGAGCATGATGTTTAATGGGATGCAGCAAAGACTGTAAAAGACAGGCTCCTCCTGGAGTGCTCGTGATCTAGACGTCTTTTACCTGTGCCCACTGATACAGCTGTTCCAACTGGGTTTTGTCCAGATCAGAGGTACCTATAGCAACAATCTTTTTGCTGTGGACTAAGTTTTGTAATTCTTCCCAGTAAGGCTGCAAATGCTCCAAGGAAAGATTAACTCCATCTTCAATAGGAGGTGAAGCAATGATCACAGAATCCAGCTGTGCAACTCCAAGGACTGAACAGGCTGATGTGAAGGAAAAACAAAAAGAGGATAAATGTTTGTTACATAATAAAAACAAGTTGTTTCTAATGTCCTTTAAGTACCCCACTGAATTCTGTCCATACAGTTCACTAGTATTCTACGTAACAGATTATTTCATTAGGTTTCATAATTTACCTGTCATTTAGAACATTTCCATCTTTTAAAAAAGTATGAAGTGCCCATTCATTTACTTGGTCTGTGTGGCAGACACGTGGGTTTCTTTGACCTGCCTCATTCCTGGGGAAACTCACAACTACTACAGGTTCCTCTTTCTGAGGAACAGGCCTCCTTGTTTCCTAGGCCCCAGGACTTTTTGGTAGCCTTTGACCTAATAGTCTATAATTGGTAGTCATAGCAAAGAATAAGCTTGAGACTCTGAAAGACTGAATTTATGGTCTTAACCTATATATTAATCTATATTTATAGATGTAGATAATCTCTTAATTTCTATAAAAATAATTTTAAGAGTTTATTTTTAATGATTATTGTTCACTCCATAGTTATATTAAAGAGCTATTTATTTAACTGTTCAATGTATATAAATACTGGAAGAATGTTTTAAAAGAAAAAACACTGAATAACTATACTGCCATAGTAACCTAACCAAGTGCTGAAAATAGATAAAAATGCTTGTTTTTGTTGTTGTTATTCTTTTGATATTTCACCTGTAGTACTAAAAGAGTTAAGAATATGATTAAGGAGAATTTCTATCTCTAAACATATAGTTAACATTTAATTATGTTACATCTTTTACATTCCTTTTATATATCAAAATATGACCTTACATAAGTTGATGTGATTCTACAGAAGCCTTAACAAATTAGGCTAGAACTTTAAAAGATAAAATTGCAATGAGCTCATTTTCTTTTTTACCTGGACCTGAATACAAGATATAACTAATACACTTACACTAATTTAAAGTCCACATGAAAATAAAGTTGAAATTTTGCTTACCCATGTCAACTGCATTTCTAGTTGATGATGAAGAGTTTGATCCTACAATGAACAGTTTTGCTGGGTGACAAAGAAAACAAAACAGATTACTATATTTGAGTAACATTCTACTACATAGTAGTAATACTGCTAAAATACTAAGATGACAGATAATCCTGAATGAATTTTTTCCTTTCCTAGTTGCATTGTTTTATAGTTTTCATTTTAAGACCTAAAAGTATATTTCCACTGTAATTTTAAAATTATATGCTAGCTGCCAACAATAATCTGATCGTCAAAACAAAAAAGCAAATATTAATTTCCCCTTTATTAGAAGGCAGGGCAGATAAATATAGAAACTTATTCAAAATGTATATTTTTATGAACTAAACATTAATGGAGCATATTATTTTCTCCAAAAAACTAAAGTCTCTATAAAGCCTAAATTAGAATTGCTTATAATGAGAAGAAAATTGAAAAAAAAAGCCAAAAAACCAAAAACAAACAAACACTCCACAATCCTACCTTCCTAATATTGAATACAATCATTTTCATTTTTAGATGACATTACCTTCAAGTTCTTGGTCATATAAAGCAGAGTATATATTTTCTACTTCCACATACTTGGTTTACCCTTATGTAACAAATATTTTTACATCTCTATGCAGTATTATCTTAATTTTTAAAAAAATCATAACAGTAATGTATTCACTCTAGAAATGAGGAAAACCTATAGGAGTAGGGGGAAAAAAAAACCCAAACAAACAAAAAAAACTCTACCAATAGTCTCATCACCAAAAGCAATTACTGTTTAGATTTTTATGTACTCTGGATTTTTCTTTTCTTTTTTTTTTTTTTTTTGGCCGCATGGCTTGTCGGATCTTACTTTGCCAACCAGGGATTGAACCCGGACCCTCAGCAGTAAAAGCACAGAATCGCCAGGGAATTCCCTGTACTCTGTATTTTTAAAGGATAATTTTACACACTCATTTTTTTTTTTTTTTTTAATTTATTTATTTTTGGCTGTGTTGGGTCCTCGTTTCTGTGCGAGGGCTTTCTCTAGTTGCGGCAAGTGGGGGCCACTCTTCATCGCGGTGCGCGGGCCTCTCACTATCGCGGCCTCTCTTGTTGTGGAGCACAGGCTCCAGACGCGCAGGCTCAGTAGTTGTGGCTCACGGCCCAGTTGCTCCGCGACATGTGGGATCCTCCCAGACCAGGGCTCGAACCCGTGTCCCCTGCATTGGCAGGCAGATTCTCAACCACTGTGCCACCAGGGAAGCCCTACACACTCATTTTTAATGGTGAACATTATTCTGTAATTTTGATAGGGTATAATTTACTGAATGATTTCCTACTTTTTGGACTTTTAGATTAGTTCCAGTTTTTTGTTATCACATATAATGCTGAAATAAACATCTATGCTAACTTTTTGTTCAACTTTATGCCTGAAGCATTTCCCAAGGACAAACCGTCAGAAATGTGATTACGAGTCAAAGAATATGATCTGTTTTTTGTGAGTCGTGTTCTATTTTATTTACCTCCTATTTTATAAAAGATTTGTACCAGTTTACCAGAGCACTAAAAGTTAGGAGTTGCTCTCCTAACAATATAGGATGCTATTAAACAAAACAACAAAAAATATATATATATATTTGCTAATTTGATAGGTACAAAATATACCTGCCCAGAACCACATTAATTGGCATTTCTTTGCTTACCAGGAAAGTTGAGTAGTTTTTCGTATTTATGAAATTGAGGCTTTGGCTTGATTTCAACTCAGCTTTATATGTATGTATTTACTTTATGTAAACTCACTGTTCAAAAATCTAAATTTACTCAACAAATAGGTGGAGTAATAGGAAAGCAAGAAGAGGAAAATCAGAAGGGGGAATGGAGAGAAAACAGGGTTAATGAAACACCCTTATGTAAAGTGCCTGGCATTCAACATATACAAAAATTTTCCTTGTACAACATTTCTTATATTTGTCATTTCCTTTCTACTGCTAGATAATCTTCCTAAAACATTGCTTTCCTCATGTTACTTCTCTATTTAAAAGCCATCACAACTTCCTTACCAGGTGAGAGTCAATCTTCACCACTTTGCTCCAGCCTTAGCTCCTGTAATTATACTCTGTGAACACCCTCCCCATCACTATCCCTCTGGCCATGAATCTGTGCCATTTGAAATGGTCTCCTCTCTCTGAAAGATGAGGCATTTTTAGGTAGGTGAAGAGAGGAAAGCTCTTGATACTTATCAAAAACCTCAAGCCTTCCAGGAACTGAGGATAACTTGTAAGAGCTCCAAGATGGATCTACACCATGATGAACTGCAATCAACCACAGAGAAATGTTGCTCTGATGTCCTTTCCAACACAAATAATAATGTGAAATTAACAGAAAGAAATGGGCTTTGTAGTCAGGCATACCTGGATGGATTCCTGGTTCAACCACTTACTTGCTGTATAACAACTTTCAAGTTATTTAATGTCACTTCTGCAATGGGGGTAAAAAACCTACCCTGCAGAACTGTTTTGAAAATTATATGAAGAAATATAACCATAAAGTGTCAAGTACAGTGCCTGGTATAAAGCAAGATTCAACAAATGGTAGTTATTATTATTAGAGTCAAAAGACAATGCCCTATCTCATCTTACATGTTCATCCTAATAAGAGTAATAATAAAATAACAACAACCACAACACAACCACAAATGGTAATAAATAACAGCTATCTGGCACTTACTTGTGCCAAGCACCATGCTAAGTGCCTCTTTTGTTATTTCATCTAACTTACAAAGAAGCCTGTGAAACAGGTGTACCCCCATTTTATAGATGAGGAAACTGAGCTCAGAGAGGTTAAGTCATTTGTTAGCCCCAGATTATATCAGTCAGTAATCTGCACATCCAGGAATTTCAATTTAGTTAAGCTCAAGCATTTAATGACTATGTTATGCTGACCGTAAGCTGAGGACAAGAACATCTTAATTCCTTGAGCTTAGCACTATCTCTGGAAAGTAGGAGTCATTTCACCTTTGTTGAATGGGTAGAGTATGTATTTGATTTCTCTTCATGCAACTTGTTGCCAAGACTTCTTTCTCTGCTCCCAGGCAACCTCAGCCATTGCTTAGCAGTATCACACCAGGAAGGGAGGGCTTATGCTGGCTTTAGGTGGGCAATACTCTTAAGTCTTCCCTTTATTCTTTCCATTTCCTACACCTTACTCTTCCTACTGCTCTGATGTCCTACAAATAAATTAATGAGAACATCATGAAGAGGTGAAGTTCTATTCTGACTCCATTGAAGTAGCCAATAGTGACCTCCTATAACTCCCTTTTTAAAGCTGACTTTAAAATTATGTTATAAAAAATCTCTATATTTCCCACACTTAGTGATTGAGTAATTACTCATTACCAGAAGCAAGGAAAGGTTTAGTCCCATGCCTGACAAAACCTCACTATCATCCACTGTATAACAAAATGAACTGTAAAGGCTGGACTTTACCAGAAACTTTCATTTCTTCTCTTTCATCGGGATTTATCTTTTCTACTGCATGAGATACAGTACATTCCAAGACATCTGGAAACTCCTATAATAAACACATAATATTTACAATAAATATAAAATTAGTGTTTCTGATTAGCTATATATTTTCTATTGTCCATAACACTCTTTAGAAGCAGAGAACCCATAAGACAATAGAGTTCTTTACCTGAGGCCTAGATGGGCTTCATAACGTTTGTAAAGCCCTGAAATAAAGGTAAAGTGCTGTGTGTGTATGTGTCCATTTTCTGGGAAAAAGTATCTCATTTTGATGAGATACTCAGAGGGATGTATGATCAAAAACAAACTAACGAACAAACAAACAAACAAACAAACAAATTGGGCAGTATGTGAGGAGTTAGAACCACTAACACAGTAAACACTTTTACTCAGAAAAGAAACCAATGAAAAGTAAATAATATTTTCCTTCTGGACACTGACATGTTAAAACACTTCCTATGTATCAATCACAAACATTTTAAGCCAAAACATATTTTTTTCTGAATGCAATGGAAAAAAAGTAAAGGCCATTCCAATGCATAAAAATGAGTAGTTAATGAGTGAAATGATAAAATATTAGTACACATAAATCAGAAACATACTAACTCACATTTACAAGATTAAAACAAAGTAAACGGTGAGGATTTTCCCATGATTCTTGAGCATATTACAATGCCTGGCACATATTAACTATTTACAAGTCATGCACAGAGTGAATGGTCACTTCAGAAAAACAGAGACAGATAGAAGACATTAATTAATGTCTGCCTAGCAGCCACAGAGTTACAAACTTGCAATATGCTCAAGGAAACAATTATTTTCAGCATATGTCCTCTTCCATACTTTTTAAGTAGTCTATGTAATCTGTTACAAGCCTTTGGCTAAGTTGGATTCCAAAGAGTGGTTTACAGACAGGTGTTTTGTATATTAACATTTATGATAATGGCCATATACTGACATTCAATGAAACACAGTTCTTTACTGTTTCGTAAGAAACTGATGCTTAAAAAATTATTTTTAGTGGCTATATTTTGGGTTATGGTCTACCAAAGCAATCTACTAACCCAAATTGTTTGATAGTCATTCCTCTACTAGACCAAATATAAACTGGAACAAAACGCATTTTGAGAAAACTGTGGTGGGACTCTTAGTAGCTTGTCTAGTTGAAGAGTTGACTAGAGTCAGATTTTCTCTTTCATGCTTAACCCTACTGGGTCAGACTCCCATCTCAGCAAATCAACCACAATAAGTTTCATGCTAATTGCCTATCTGACTTTCCTATCAAACCTGAGGAAGTTAATTTCCTGCTTATTACATGATTTCTTCATTCACAGTTCACTCACCCTGACCAAATCTGTGCTAATTTGGGAACTCCACTCATTCAAGGTCTTCCGGATACAGTCTCGAAGCTGCAAAAGAAATGCACTTTGAAACTGTTAATCATACGCTACACTTTTCTGTACGTCTACAATAAGACTGCATTAGTCTGTTAAGTAGGAAAAGGAACATATCAATAGGAAATACCATACAAAAATTTTAATTCTGTAAGGTTTTTGCTTCCTTTAACAAAGATTGATTTAGACCCGTTTTTATCCTACTCTTAATTCTCAAATGTTCTTGACCTAAAGAAGTAATCTAATTATTTAAAAAGTATTTTTGTATCAATGAAAATTTAAGTAAACTTTTGAGACGTAAAAGCATTCATAAAGAAACAAAAAATTTTTTCAAGAATAAGGTTTATAAATGGAGGAACTTCAAGCCCAGGCAACCTGACTAGAATTAACATTAACCACTATGCTATATTCCTCAAAGGCAAACAAATGATTCTCTAAGTGTGGCCAAAGAAATTCCTACATTAGACTCACCTGTGGTGTTTATTAAAAGTTCAAATTCCTGAGCCGCATCCTAGACCTCCTGAATCACTTTCTAAGAGCAGCAGAACTTTCATTTTAACAAGAATCCAAGTAATCAAAATGTACTCTAAAGTCTAGAAACCACTATATCCCTATCTTGCAGAAGTCAACTTGCATAAAGTCAGTCCTTAAGTCATTTCCTAACAGTTAGGTAGACCTTTGATCTGTCTTCAATGTTTTCTTATATAAACAATTTTATTACGCTAACATTATAGTATTTTGTTAATTCATTAAAGTGTCTACTTATCTTTTATCTCTTATGACAGTGTATTTCCAACTTATTTAATAGTGGTCCAAAATAATAAGACATACACTAACACAGTGAGTAAGGACCTACATACATATAACAAAAATTCATAAAGCAATATTTATGCTTACTACATGCCAGATACTCTGAGGGCTTCTATTATGAGTTAGAAAAAAAATACGCTTCTCCATGACTCACTGAACTGATAACACAAATGGGCCAACACTAGCAGTTTGAAATCACTGCCTTATAAATACCAAGGGCACGGGCTTCCCTGGTGGCGCAGTGGTTGGGAGTCTGCCTGCTAATGCAGGGGACACGGGTTCGCGCCCTGGTCTGGGAGGATCCCACATGCCGCGGAGCAGCTAGGCCCGTAAGCCACAACTGCTGAGCCTGCGCGTCTGGAGCCTGTGCTCCGCAACGGGAGAGGCCACGATGGTGAGAGGCCCGCGCACCGCGATAAAGAGTGGCCCCCGCTTGCCACAACTAGAGAAAGCCCTAGCACAGAAACGAAGACCCAACACAGCAATCAATCAATCAATCAATAAATAAATCTTAAAAAAAAAAAAAAAACTTCTTTAAAAAAAAACAAAAAATACCAAGGGCACAGTGCTTTGCATTCTGTGGACAATCAATGAAAAAATAAATGAGTAACTAGAAGTACAGCCCTGAATTGCAAAAGCACTTTCCTAATACCAACAACAGAGATTAAACTTCTGAACTCACTATCTGATCTATGATTGCTTATGATAAAAACGGACACAAGCACTTTATTGCTTATATCTCAGTACAGATAATTACAAGGGACAACTGGTTTATCAATTTAAGAGCTCAGAGTCACCTATTTAAGATTTACAGTCTACAACAGCAATTCATGTGCTAGCCACAATAACCCACATGAATACAATTTACAGGGTCTATATCTTTATGAAAGGTATATTTGTAATCAAATTTAAGTCAGTAGATAAAAATAAGTTGATAATCATTCTAGACAGAATTACAAGTCAATATTCTTTGAAAAATTAATAAAATTTGAGGCAGCAGGACCAACTAGAAGTTAACAGTTCTATCAGGAGTGCTATGGCTCAAATCATGGGAGAATTTTTAGAAATTTTCCTCTGGAAGGATGGTTAATTTGCATAAGGCTTTCCTGATGAATTTCTCAATTCATGAAGATAAGTATATTTTCAGAGTGTTTGCTCCCTTCTGTCAGGACAAATCATGGAACAGCCCAATGTTACAATAATATGATAAATTCATTGATTATATCACAAACCTAGTGATTTTTAATCTTTTATATGTTATCTATATTGACTGAATATTAACCTTGTACTTTTTTGTTCTCTGCTCTCTTCATTCTTATTAGACACACATCACATAGTATAATGGAAGATGAGTGTCATGATAATTTAGTGTATCATTAGATCTGGGGTTGTATAAGAGTTTAAAAAATGCTACATGATCAAATACCCTAACAACAAATAACTGGTCAAAATAGTCCTATAATGGCCCATTTTAAGAACAAGATTTGATTTCATAAAATTCTAGTGAAACAAAAAATCTGGGCAGAGATCATAGAATAATTTAAAAAAAACAAAAAACAAACATTAGACTAGAAAAGACCTTTTAGGAAATTTAATGATCTCTCTCTACCCAATGTGCAAATTTTCTCAATAATGAGTGATTTATTCAGTTTCTTTATTCAATGAGGTTAAACTGTTTCAAGTAGTGTATCCCAATTTAGAGCTCTGGTTGCTACAAAGCTCTTCTTTACATAGAAACAAAACATGCCTCTCTATTCTAATCAAGCTGGCATGTTTTCTCTACATATGCTATCATATCTTCAAGTTTTCTCAAACGTTTTCAAGTTTCTTTAGTTTTGGGTCCCTCTTACGCAGCGCCCAAAGTAATATACACAAATCACAATTCATCTTTTGAACGATGTTTCTTAAACTGTGGGGTGTGACTCATTACTGCATTAAGAAATCAAGTTCTTAAAAACTAAAGTAAGAGAAAAAATCAGAATACACAGTATATAGTAAGGGTTAAAATCTTTTCATGAAACTCGTGTGTTTGTGTGTGTGTGTGTGTGTGTGTGTGTAAACCATGAATTGGACTGCCAAGGCAAAATGCTTTTTTTTTTTTTACTGGGTTTTCAGTCAAACTGAAAACGACTACTTTAGCATGTGTTGAGTGAGATAAGAGAGAGAAAATTTCACCCAGTATTATTTACGTGCAAAATGCTGTATTGAACCATCAGCCCTGGAGAAATTAAAGGTCTAGTATAAAACACATAAGTATTTATCTTTGGGAGAAATAGCACAATTGAGGGTGGTTTAAAAAAAACAAAAGAGACAAACTGAGCTGCATTCTGGACACAGAATATGGTATGGATTCTGATTCCTACTAAAGTTACAATCAAGAGCACTGACAGAGGCGGCACTCGGTGTGAAGATGCACCTGCCGAATTTTTAAAGACGCTGTGCCCCCAACAGTAGGTTCGGATGCGACATCGCGCCGACAGCCGACCCAGCCTCCTCCGGCGGGCGGAGCCCAGCTGCGCGCCTCTCCCGCGACCACTGCGCGCACGGAGCCGGACCACCCGCCCTCCCCTCCCGGCGCCTCCCCGCCTCTCGGAGCCGCCCGGTCCGGCCCGCGCGGCCTACCCCGGGAGCCCCGCGTCTCCGCCGGCACGCTCGCCACCCTCACCTCCTCGCTGTGCGTGGACGGGCACTTCTTCCGCAGGCGGCCCCAGTTCAGCAGGTTCCCCGTCTGCAGGTGCAGGGTGCTGGCCCGCGCCAGGAGCGCCCCGGCCGCGCGGCTGTCGGTGCCCATGGCAGCAGCCGACGGACCTGGCCCGGCGGCGACGGGGCAGCAGGCGGGGAAGGAGGCCCCCCGTAGGACGCGGCGCCCGAGGCCGGAGAGCAGAGCGCGAGGCTGCTCGCCCCGCGCGGCGGGACCCCGGCCTGCGCTTGGGCCCGAGGGAGGCCGGGAGGCGGCAGGGCGGCGGCGGAGCGGCGGCCCGGGAAGGACGCGCTGGTGGCTGCGGCTCCTGCTACTGCGGCCGCCGCGGGAGAGTTGACTCCCAACTGAAGAGTCGTTTCCTGGAAGACAATGACTAAGCAGAAATCGCGGCGGAGAAAGTGCTTCGTAACCGTTACCCGTCCCGCAGCAGGGCGGGGGGGGCGCAGCGATCGGGCTGCAGGGGCGCCGGCCCGCGGGTGACTAGCCCTCGGCCTGTGGCCGGCGTGGCGCCAGGCGGAGGGCTGGCGCGGGGCTGAGAGAGCAGAGAGCTGGGGGCGCGCGGGGCGGGGCGGGGCCGGCGGCCTGGGGCCCGGCGCTTGGCAGGGCTCCCCCTGTCGGTCAGAGGGCGGCGCGCCACATCCACCTAATACCTCACTGCGCTCGAGGTCTCGCCTCCCAGCCGACCGGCAGTCACGCTGGTTATACCCCTAGACATCTCTTTAAAAAGAGAAATTATGGGCTTCCTTGGTGACGCAGTGGTTAAAAATCCGCCTGCCAATGCAGGAATACACGGGTTCGAGCCCTGGTCAGGGAAGATGCCACGTGCCACATGCCACATGCCGTGGAGCAACTAAGCGGGGCGCCACAGCCACTGAGCCTGCGCTCTAGAGCCCGCGCTCTAGAGCCCGCGCGCCACAACTACTGAAGCCCGCGCGCTTAGAGCCCGTGCTCCGCAACGAAGAGTAGCCCCTGCTCGCCGCAACTAGAGAAAGCCCGCGCGCAGCAATGAAGACCCAACGCAGCCAAAAATAAATAAAGAATTTAATTAAAAAAAAGAGAAATTACTGAGGCATTGAAATACTAGCCGGTTTCAGTTCTCAGAAGCGAGGCTTAATGTAAAAGGGCTCCCTTCTTCAACTTTGCTTTGCTACCCACTTACTGGTTCATTTCCTTTCTCAAGGGCTTTCCCCCAAAGTGCTCATTTTTCTTCAAGTCCATTAATTAAAGGTCTATTGAGTCACACTATTTGCTGGCCAGAGTGTGAAGTCAAAGAATAAGACAATCTCTGCCCTTGAGAAGCTTAAACTCTAGTTACAGATACAAGGCCTAAGCATATGAAACAATGAGTAATAATATAAGAATATCGTAGTTTCCAGATGAGTTCAGATTAAAGAGAACGCTTAAACCGGTGAGATCAGGGAAGATATGACCCATTCCCTTACAGGTGGTTGTGATTCTTTAATCCTATTAAATTTCATAGGTAGTAGACTTGGTATGAACCTCAAATTTAACATTTATTGAGCGTTCCTCAACAAATTTTTGCTTTTGTTGAGAGTAATCAGATATACTAAAAAGCAAAATGCTATTAAAAAGAGATGAATTCCAGTTAGTAAGAATTAGAGGAGGGGTGTAAGAGGTTAGAAATTGAGCCTGATCTTGAGTAAATATTTGTAGGCTGAATGAAGGTAAGAATTCATTGAAGATAAGGGTAATCCCAGAAGCAGGAACAAACATGGGCTATTTTAATTAATGTAAACATTTGATTCTTATGCTGCATTTCCTGTGGCATCATTTCTTGACTTCTTTCATATTCTCTAGTACCATGCAAATAATACTTGAATAAAGCTTAGAGGTTATACCTCCTAATCTATTAAACTTACCTCCTTGCTGGCGATTTATATAGCACACTGGTCACTGACATAAACCCGTATGGCTTGCAAATCAGACTTTGCCAGGTACTGGTTATTTTAACTTAGACAAGTCACTTAGTCTCTGTGTTTCACTTTCTCCCAGTCTCGGCAGATGATAGTTTAAACTACATGACATTGCTGATAATTGACTATTTTTGATCTACAGAAATGTCTAGTTCCCATGGTTCCACCTAATACAATATCTACTACATTGGGTAGGTGTGAGGAACTAATGAGAGAACTTATGAAAGCCCTTAGTACAGTACTTGGCTCATAGTAAATGTTCAGTAGGTGAGAGCACTTAGAACTAACGCCTCCAGTCTTTCCAGCTTACAATCCAGTTCTCACAACACTGGCAAATTCATGACGTAATTTACAGCAGCATCACGTCATGTTTTTAAAACTTACATTTTTAGGGGAATTCCCTGGCAGTCCACTGGTTAGGACTCTTGCTTTCACTGCGGGAGGGCCCAGTTTCCATCCCTGGTGGAGGAACTGAGATCCCGAAAGCTGCAGGGCACTGCCAAAAAAAAAAAAAAAAATTTACATGTGTGAACTCCTTTACTCTTCACAACAACTCAGATAGGTAATTTGTTGAAAATCTCAGGTAGTACTGAGTGTTGGGGCCTCAATCAAAACCTAGATCCTCCATCTTCAAACTCCTTACCCTTCCATACTACAATTTACTTTATGCTACATAAAGTGTAGTTATTGAGGTAATTTTAATTCTTGAATGTGTATGTGCATGGTTTATATGCTTTTTGTGCTTGTACAGCTTTATTTTACAATATATTATACTTAATGATACCCTTGCCATGACATCATAGTTTTGGGAGAAAAAACCTTAATCGTCTAAATTTATTTGGTGACAAAAACAGGGACTGCAAAATCAGAAGAATTTTACTATATAGTTATTTTGAATGAGTCTTTTTTCCCCCTGTCTATGGAAGAGAAAAAAATGCTCAGTATACATTTTGGTTTTAGATACTTGAAAATTCTTCTGCAAATGCCTGTAAATACGAAGAGTCACTAACATTGACTGCCCTTTTTTCATTCTCCTTGACCTTTCCAGGATCTGATACTACTGTCCACGCTCTCCTTTAAAAACCACTCTCCTCGCTTAGCTTGAAATAAACTACACTACATGCGAGAGTTTCCTCACCACGTTTGATCACAGAACACTTTTAAAAATTATAATGTGTTGTTGGAAGCCCAACAGAGGCTCATGAGCTGTGTTTAGATTAAAACAGACAGCAAAAAATGGTCTCGTAAATAAATTGTTGTAGGAAGAGATCACATTTTCATTCATAGTCTATATAAGAACAAACAAAATTTGAAAAGTAAATTTTATTTCACCTTATTATGGGACCACCTGGTACCTTTTACGCTTAATCAGGTAAAATTGATTTAAATTCTCAAATTTTGTTTTAATTTTTTAAATTAGTGTTACCACATTCAGGAGTCACTAACTGGCTCATGGCCACTCTAGAAGTGAAGGTTTTTAAAAGGATTTCTCTAGGATATTTTTGAAACCCAAATTGTTTGGAAATAATCCAACGGTCACTATTTGTCACACGATTTGGAAGAACAGACCAGTGGTTTGGAATAGAAAGAACATGAGCAAGTGCAGAGGAGTGGAAACACCCACAGCATTTTTTTGAAGATAGGAAAGGGAGGCGCCTACCTTGAGCGGAAGTACCCCTCAAAGGTGAAGGGAATGAGAGTGTGGTTAATGGAAGACCGTTATCAGCAAGCTGGGGCTTTTGGGTTTAGTTTAAGAAGACTTTGACCTTGAGTAAAGCAGAGTCTTGACTCCAAGAAATAAATAAGGAAAAAAGAATCTATATTTAAAATAATATTCATTTACTCAATAGATATTTCTTACGTGTCTATTATAATACTTGTCAGGTGCTGGACTAGGCACTACAAATTTAGGGTGAGCAAAGTGTGACTCTGTCCCTGTCCCCACGTAATTTACAGTCCAGTAGAGGAGGCCGACTTTAGTCATATAATTACAGGTAAATGTAAAATTCTACTGTGGTTGTTACTATGAAGAAGGGGCACAAATATTATAAGTCTACAAGTGGTATGTAAAATGGTAGTGGGAGTGATTCAATGCCAAGAGACCAGTGTGAAGACTCTGGTAGTCACCTAAACATAGGTTAGTGAGAACCTGGCCCACAGTGAATGGAGGCTGTGATGATGCATCAAAACGGAATAGATGTGCCTTCATTTTGCCCCAGTTAGTGGAAAGGAGAGAAATCAGGTTACCTTGGTGGGGTTAGAAAAACCGGTAAGATTTACTTAAAGCAAACAAAGTAGAAAATAGGGCATGGAGAAAAGTCAGAGAGCCAAAACGTAGCAATTAGCCTTTAATGTTATTTTTCCATATCAATAAGAGCACAGAAAAACTGATGAAATCCTAACACTCTCTGCCCCTCATTTATCACATCCAGTTTTCAGGTGTGTGCAGTCACTTTATGGTAATTATCTACTACTTATCAGATTGTGGATTATAGGATGTATCCAAAGGAGTGATCTATTCGTTCATACAGACGGTATTCCTGATAGTACAAATCAAGTGCCTGGCACGTGGTACGTGCTCAATAAATATTTGTTGAATGAATAAATGAATGAATGAGTGCTATTTCTGATGATTTGTTTCAGAGCTGGGATGAGTGTCCACATATTGGTTGTTCTCTGAGGTCACAATCATCCAGATAAATCATCCTCATTCTGCCACTGCTAAACTATTACTGTAGCAGCTGGAACCTAAGGGAAAGAAAGGGCCCGAAGCAATCCCCTCTTTCCCATTCTCCAACCCTGGCCTCACTTCCCCCTGTCCCATAACGCTGCTGGGGAGTCTAGGCAAAGGAGGGGAAAACAGCCCTTTCTAAGAGAGCAGGCAGGTGGGCGATTTCAAATGGGTTATGCCTGATAGAAAAAGGGAAGTAGAATCAGTCATTCACAGGCCTTATCATGCACAGGACCACAACATCCCTGGAAAATAAATGGCATAAATTAATTTATTCAATCATTCAGGAAATCTTATTGAATATCTAATGTGTCATCTAAGAACTTTTCTAAGGGATTTGGACTGGCTCTTCAAGATAGAGATGTTCCTTAATTTTAGTACATAAGACGTATAAAATAAAACTTTGAAATGATTTCAAATAATATTTAAGGCTATGAAGAAAATGAAAGGATATTGTGATGGAGTGTATGGGAGATTGACGATCTTTATTACAATGCCTATAATCTGTTCATTGCTATGCCCAGGCATTGTGCACTTGAGTTGTACCATTATAGCTTCAACTGTTACGTTTTTCCATTACTGGGAAGAGGAGATCTAGGGTCAAGTTACTTCCACCAGGGAGAGTGAGCAGATTTTTAATGAGGCTGTGTAGAGTTATTTTTCAGAAGGTCAGAAGGCCACACTCTCCTGAGAGTCTCTCTGGTTTTCAGGTAGGCCTCGCTCACCTTCACAAAGCAGGTTGGACCCATTCTCCTGATACCAGACAACTTGGCAAGAATTCTGGGCAGCAGGCTCCTGAAATTCCAGTATTTCACTGTGAGTAGGGCACAGCACCCACAGACCACACTGGTAAAATGACCAACCATCTTCTGGAAAATCCAGACATGATGTTATCTAAAAATGAGGATTAAATGAAATTCTGGTCTTTAGAGCCATTCAGAACTAAGTTTGGTTTCCTTTCCTATCTCTTTCTTTTAAGGCATGGACTCTGGAGCCAAACTGCCTGGGTTGGAATCTCAGTTCTACCACTTAGCAGCTATTTGACATTGGCCAAGTAACTTAATATTCTGTATCTTGATTTCTTCATCTGTAAAATGGGTACAATTATAGTACATTGCTCATGGTGGTGTTGTGAGAATTAAATAAGTCAAAGCCCATAAAGCTCTAGAATAGTGCCTGAAACATGTTCAATAAATGTTAGTTATATATGTGTTTTTTGTGTGTTTAACATAAATGTGAATACACTATTATTTTATGCAATTTATTTTAAATTTAATTATATATATATACATGTATATAATTTATTGAATAATTATATATACACATATATATGTATGTAGGTCAGTACATAGATTTCTACTTCATCTGTATTTTAAAAACCTTGTATTCTATTATATGAATATACTATAATTTATTTATTCTCAGTATTGACACCCAGGTAGGTTGTTTTCAGGTTTTTACTAGAATAAACAAGGTGGCCATAAGCATCCTTAGTACTTGCCTCTTTATACATGGGGGAACATTTTTCTTGCATAGATAACTAAGTGTTGTATTGCTGTCCTGAAGGGTGTGCTTATTTTCTACTTTAACAGCTACCGCTGAACCAATTTACACTCAAATCTAAATTGCATAAGACTACTCATTTCCTCCCATAATGTCCAACACTGGATATTATCAGTCTTTGCAATATTTGCCAATCTGATGGGTAGTAAGTGGTATCTCATTATTCCTTGATTACTAGTAAGATTTTTGTTGTTTTATGATATATTGTGGTCATACTCTATATAATTTTGCATCCTTTTAAAATTAATATTGTACCATAAGCATTTTCCCCATGTTATTACACTGAATTATTTTCTAGTCTCTGTTAACACTCAGACAAGAATGTTGCTAATTCTTGTTTTTTTTTTTTGGTCTTAGAACATGTTTAATCAAGGCAGCTCTCACATATCTATTGACAGTATATAACCTCTTGAGACAAACAAGCTTTTAGCAAGAGGTGATGTAGACAGTTAAAAAAATCCACAAGCCAAGTTTCTTCTCTCTTGGTTCCTGTTTCTGTAGCAATTCCAATGGAGTATGTTAGATAACATTGCATACCTCTTCATAAAGCACTGGAGGCTGCCATCCAATTACTGAGTTGGTGGTTTACCAGTGGGACACAGACCACAGTGCCTCGCAGCTAAAGGAATTCAGTGCTATGTTATTTGATAATGTGCTTTGTGGTGAAAATCTTAAATTGCCACATAATCCCCAAATTCCACCTAGGGTGCCTTCCTGTATGACATAGCCTGCAAGCGCAACACTGTAGTTAATTCTCAGAATCCCTTGCAAGCTCTTATTCTAGGTACAAATTAGATTACATAAATTCCATGTACTGGTTTTGGATTTCAAAAGTAGAAGTGCGACAGAGGGCATCTTCCTGCATTGTCAGCTGTTGAATTTTGCTGCAGCCATGGTCTGATGTCCTATACCCAGCTTTGCTGGGGTCAGGATGTCAGGGAGGCAGTTAGAGCCACTTTCTGATCCCTGGATCACAGTGATGACGATTCCATGGCAACCTCCTGATTGCTCATCCTTCTTATTGTGGCTCAGGAGCAGCTAGCTCTCCTGGAGAGACAGCTGAGCAGTGTCACTGTGTCATTCCTAGAGACCTGGTCCAGAGTTTGTTTGTCCAACCTTCAATTTTGTAAGCACCTAACTTCCTGAATTAAATATCTTCTGCTTAAACAGAGTGGTTTCTGTTTATTGCAATTGAACCCTGACTGATACCATTTCTGTTCTTATAATCAAATTTAAAATGTGTTACTACTACGAAAAAAATGTACTACTACGTTGAAAATGTAATATAAATTTTTTTCTCATCTCTGGCAAACAAATATCACTTCATAATTTTTAAGTATACATTGATTACAAGTGTTTACACATTTGGGCAAAGCACTAACTTTAGTTTGCAATTATACCCACAAAACCACACCCATAAGTATGATACACATATTTTAAAATTATTATATGAAAATATAATAGCAGAGTTCTAGAAAGATTAAAAATAGGGAAAAACTCAATTCTGATGTCCATTTTTGAGGGTTATATTCATTGTTAGATGAGTGACAGATGATACTGGCCAGAGAAGCATGTACTAGAATGGTTGGGAGAGCAGGAACATTGCATCAGACAACCTTAGTTCAAACCTTGGCTCCAACACTTGCCAGAAGCATGTGTTTGGGTAAGTCTTTTATTCCCTTGAAGCCTCAGTTTTCTCATCTATAAAATGGGGGTAATCCTAGCACCCAACTCATACAGTTGCTATGTAAATGAGAGAATATATATAAAATTCTGAGCATAATGTCTAGCTTATATAGCTCAATAAATGTTAGCTATCGTGGAAATAAACTACTTTTTTTTGCATGATTTACTTAGAAAATACAAGACGATTAGGCCAAGGAGTCTAAGAGTTTCTGGCAAAGAAACTGTACTTATTGGTTTCTAGTTTTAGTTATTTCTATTTATAATTTCATATGCTCTATGGTATGTTGGCCCCCTTCTTGAAAGAGTCATCCAAAATCCCTGAGGAAATACTAGATGATGAAACAAATTACCTTTAGATGTCTTTGAAACTTGTTAATACTTGCTAATTCTGTACAAGTTATATTTAAAATCTGACTAGCGTTAAGCCCATTTTGGGCTTTCATTAAATCGTGGCTTGCTGGTTTGGGGACTGGTGGACATTAGCAGCAAGTCTACGCATCAGTGCGCAGTGGAATGTGGAAACCTAGATTCTGCCTTAACTGTTCCTGATGATGCCTCCATCCCAAGATCAGCATGTTTGCCATGAAATGACAAATTACCATTGAGAAACTGCAGGGGCTGGAGAAAACCCTGGGCTGCTGGGGAATCAGGACCCCAGGGAGTAGGGGAGCAGGGGCAGGGGCTCAGGCCATCAGCAGCGGAGAGGACTTAGGCAAACTGTGAACTTTCTCTGGGGTCAGAACCTCATTTGTGAAGTGAAGGAATTGAACTGGATGATGCTGTTGCCCAACAACTGGCCCATTGGCCAAAAAGAACTTTTCTAAATAACTGGCAACTGGGAAAGCAAAGTTTTAAATGCTTATTATCATAAGGGTTGAAATTCAGAGATAAAATAAGGAACTGTATTATAATACTTAGAGATATAATGAGAAATTTGTTCATATTAGAAGAGACTCAGTTGAGATATTCATATTCATATTATACTATTTGGGGTTGTCAGATACAATGGTATAGTAGAGATCAAAGACTGGCAGCTGTGTACAGCCAGGCGGATTATCTTGGTTTGGGGGATGGGGATTGGAAATCTGCCCTTTTAAACAAGTCTTCCAGGGATCTCTAGAGTCACTGCAATTTGAGAACCATTGGTCTTGTATATATATTTTCTTTGACAGAGACAATTCAATTTGTTAAGGAATCCTAAATTATTTTGCCCAGAATTTCTCTTTAAAATTATTTTTTCATCAAAAAAAAATATTTTTTTCATTATAAAAAGAATGTAATTTTATTGCAGAACATTTGTAATATGCAGAAAAGTAGAAAGAAGGAAAATCATTTATACTACTCAAACATATCTACTTTGTTTTCTCAAATACATATTTTTTACATGACTCTTACTCATGCTGTCTCAACTGTGTATCTTCCTTTGTTTTCCAACTGAACATCATAGCAAACATTCCTCCATATTATTAAAACTATCTTAAAGCACCATTAACATTTTTAAACTTGCATTTATCCTATGACAAAATTAATACCTATTTATTATAGAAAGATTAAAACACACAAAGAAAAAAAGAGAATAAAATCCATAATCCTACCATCCCAAAATCACATTGTACTATGATGTATCACTGTCTCAACTTTTTTGCATATTTATATAGATTTATTTTTAAAACAAAACATGATCATACTGTTTGAATTGTTTTATAATCTATTTCTATTTACTATATTGTAAATATTTTTATGTTAACAAATAATGCATAACATAAAATTTCCTATATAAATTCCTGACAACACTGGTTAGTAGCATTTCTTTTATTATCTCCAATTTAAAAATAGTCTCAAATACTGCTTTTCTCATGTAATTCTATGTCCTGTTAACATCCCTTATTGTTGGGCTTAGGACTATTTCTAGTTCTTTGCTATTACAAACTACTTTATATTGAATATTCTTGTGACTCATTGTTAGGCTGTCACCCTGGTAAGTCTGTAGAATAGTTTTCTAAAAGTAAGATTGCAGGTCATATGAATACATATTATAAATGTTGTCAAATCACCATCTAAAAGGTGATACCAATTTACAGTCTTACAAACAAAGTACTGAAGGGCCTGCTTCTAATCATTATCACCAACACCAGATGTTGTCAATTTGTAATTACCAATCTGATAGGCCACAAATGATATTTTTTTAAATTTGCATTTTCCATATTTATAATGCTGCACTTTCTTTCACATGCTAATTGGTCATTTGTCCATGTTTTTCCAGTAGCCTGTTGATACCTGCTGTCTCAGACCATGTGGGCTGCTATAGTTAGTTACCACAGACTGGGTGGCTTATAAACAGCATAAATTTATTTCTCACAGTTCTGGAAGCTGGCAAGTCCAAGATCAAGGTGCCAGCAGATTTATTGTCTGGTGAGGATCTGCTTCCTAGTTGTAGACACTCTCTTCTCCCTGTGTTCTAACATGGCGGAGGGGCAAGAGAGCTCTCTGGGGTCTCTTTTATAAAGGCAGAGCCCTCATGACCTAATCACTGCCCCAAAGCCCCACCTCCTAATACCAACACACTGGGGATTAGATTTCGTCATATGAATTTGGGGGGGGGGGCACAAGCATTCAGTCTATGGCACTTTCCATCATCAAATATTGATTACCCTCACTCCCACCAGCAGTGGAGTCCATTTATACAACCGATTAAGCTTAGGCTTTGCCATGTGACTTGCTAATAAAATGTTGGCAGAAGATATGTGACTAAGGGTCTAAAATGTGCTTGGGTGGTGGGGAGTGTTTGTTGGTCTTTTGCCATCGCTGCAAGAAGAACATGCCCTGGCCAGCCTGCTGCTGGAAGCATGAGAAACACATGACACAGGCCTGGACCCTGCCTGTACTGAGCCCAATGATCAAACGACCTTAGTTGACCTGCCTGTCATAAGTGAGAATAAGTATTATTTTACACCATTGAATTCTGGGCCTCTTTATTATTTATTATTTTTTGTGACAATAGCTAACTGAGACATCACCCTAGCCGCTTTTCCATTGCTTTATTTTCTTACTGATTTGTAAGAACTATGGACATAATTACTTTGTTAGTATGACGTCACATATAATTTCCCCTTTTGGAGTTTTCTTTTTAGTTTTGGTTACTGTGTTTATTGACTTACTGAAGCTTTTTATTTATTTATTTTTTAATAGACAAATCTGGCATTCTTTTCCTTTATGGCCTCAGCCTTTGGTATTATGCTTAGAAAGGGCTTTCAAGGTAACATAAATACCTCCCTCTGTTTTCTTCTAGTACTTTTATTGCTCTGGTTTTTACACTAAATCTTTACTCCATTTGTAATTTATTTTGATAAAGGATATGAAATAGGTATCATCTAATTCATAAACATACTTGGGTCTGGTTTTTTAAAATTGAGACAGAATTGAAACTATATTAGTTTCAGGTGTACAACAAAATGATTCAATATTTGTATATATTTTGAAATGATCATTACAAGTTTAAGTCTAGTTAACGTCTGTCACCATACGTAGTTATAATTTTTTTGCAATGAGCACTTTTAATATCTACTCTTTTAGCAACTTTCAAATATGCAATACAGTATTATTAACTATAGTCACCATGCTGTACATTACATCTGCATGACTTATTTATTCTTTAACTGGAAGCTTGTATCTTTTAACCCCCTTCCCCCATTTCACTCACTCCCCACCCCCTGCCTCTGGCAACATGCTCTGCCCATGAGCATGGGTTTTGTTTTGTTTTGTTCTTTTCAGATTCCACATATAATTAGATCATACAGTATTTGCCGTTCTTTGTCTACCCTATTTCACTTACATAATACACTTGAGGTCCATTCATGTTGTCACAATGCCAGAATTTCACTCTTTTTTTTATGACCGAAAAATATTCCATTGTATATACCACATTTTCTTTCTCTATTCATCCACTGATGGACACTTAGGTTGCTTTCATATCTTGGGTATGGTGAATAATGTTGCAATGAGCAGAGGGGTGCATTTATCTTTTTGAGTTAGTGTTTTTGTTTTCTTTGGATAAATACCCAGGAGTGGAAGTGCTAGATCATATTGTAGTTCTGTTTATAATTTTTTGAGGAAACTTCATACTGTCTTCCATAGTGGCTGCACCAATTACATTCTCACTAACAGTACACAAGTATTCCCTTTTTTTCACATCCTCGCAAACACTTGTTATTTCTAGTCTTTTGATAATAGTCATTCTAACAGGTGGGAGATGATATCTCATTGTGGTTTTGATTTACATTTCCCTGCTGATTAGTGATGTTGAGTATCTTTTCATGTGCCTGTTGGCCATCTGTGTGTCTCCTCTGGAAAAATGTCTATTCAGATCTTCTGCCCATTTTATTGTTTTTTGTTTTTTTTCCCAGGCAGGAATTAACACTTTATTTATTTTTTTTAAACATCTTTTTTGGAGTATAATTGCTTTACAATGGTGTGTTAGTTTCTGCTGTATAACAAAGTGAATCAGCTATACATACACATATATCCCCATATCTCCTCCCTCTTGCGTCTCCCTCCCACCCTCCCTATCCCACCCCTCTAGGTGGTCACAAAGCACTGAGCTGATCTCCCTGTCCTATGCGGCTGCTTCCCACTTGCTATCTATTTTACATTTGGTAGTGTATATATGTCCATGCCACTCTCTCACTTCGTCCCAGCTTACCCTTCCCCCTCCCCGTGTCCCCAAGTCCATTCTCTATGTCTGTGTCTTTATTCCTGTCCTGCCCCTAGGTTCTTCAGAACCATTTTTTTTTTCTTTTAGATTCCGTATATATGTGTTAGCATACGGTATATGTTTTTCTCTTTTTGACTTACTTCACTTTGTATGGCAGTCTCTAGGTCCATCCACCTCACTACAAATAACACTACAAATAATTTTGTTTCTTTTTATGGCTGAGTAATATTCCATTGTATATGTGTGCCACATCTTCTTTATCCATTCATCTGTCGATGGACACTTAGGTTGCTTCCATGTCCTGGCTATTGTAAATAGAGCTTCAATGAACATTTTGGTACATGACTCTTTTTGAATTATGGTTTTCTCAGGGTATATGCCCAGTAGTGGGATTGCTGGGTCGTATGGTAGTTCTATTTTTAGTTTTTTAAGGAACCTCCATACTGTTCTCCATAGTGGCTGTATCAATTTACATACACCAGTCAGAATGGCCATCATCAAAAAATCTACAAACAATAAATGCTGGAGAGGGTGTGGAGAAAAGGCAACCCTCTTGCACTTCTGCCCATTTTAAATTGGATTTTTTGCTATTTTGCTATTTTTTGTTGAGTTCTTTATATATTTTGGATATCAACCCCTTATTAGATATATGATTTGCAAATATTTTCTCCCATTCAGTAGGCTGCCTTCATTTTATTGATGCTTTCCTTTGCTGTGAAGATTTTTAGTTTGATGTAGTCCCAGTTGTTGATTTTTTTCTCTTGTTGCCTTTGCTATTGGACTCAGATCCAAAAACTCATCTCTAAGACTGATATCAATGAGCTTACTCCCTATGTTTTCTTCTAGGAGTTTTATGGTTTCAGGTCTTACTTTCAAGTCTTTAAACCATTTTGAGTTAATGTTTGTGTATGGTATAAGAGAGTGGTCCCATTTCATTGTTTTACAGGTGACTGTCCAGCTTTCCCAAGACCATTTATTGAAGACTGTCCTTTCCCCTTTATATATTCTTGGCTCCTTTGTTGTAAATTAACTGATCATTTATGTGTGGGTTTATTTCTGGACTCTCTGCTCTATGCCATTGGTCTATGGGTCTGGTTTTATGCCAGTACCATAGTGTTTTGATTACTATAGACTGGGTCTGGTTCTAGTCTTTCAATCCTCTTCCATTGATTTGTAGTCTATCCAGTAGCACATCATCATGCTTTTAAATTTTACTTTATTTATTTTAATCTCATGGTGTAATTTACATTGATGAGACTATGCTATCCCATCCAGTTGAGGATGCATACGTAGATGTGAAAAGTTGAAAGTAAAGGATGGAACTGGTAGTCACAATGTTTAGGAGACGGGTTACTTCTGAGAGTGACGGTGGGGTTGTGAATTGGGAGGTGCACACAGCTGGCTTCTGGGGTGCTGCCACATTTTATTTCCTGACCTGGAGGAGATTACACAGGGGTTCACCTTATAATAATTCTTTAACCTGCACCAATATGTTTTACTTACTTTTTCTATAAAGATGATAAGGCTCAAAATTTATGAGTGTTTTTAGAAGTTCTTACTGTACTCAGAGTACCTTTCAAGCATGTGTGTAGAGAGGATTTAAAAAATAGCCAGGGGTGGGGTGGATCCTTATACTTGGAAAGTTTAGATGTATCATTGAGATAAACATGATTTTGGCATAGTTCACAGTTCATAGAAGCACAAGGTCTGTGAGGATGTTTGTTCCAAGCCTCCTCTCCCATAACACGTTCAGACTTTCAGGTCAGGCCCCCAGATGTCCCTCTTTCCTACTCTTCCCAGGGCCCACATTCCCGTTGAGGTCGGCCCTGCTGTGTGCCTGGCTCCTTCCACCTGTCTGCCTAGCCTCAGTAGCTCCCCCTGATCCGTCCTGACCATGTTGACTACCAGCTGAAATGCTGTGAATATTGCCGACTGTTAAGCAGTGAAGTTATCGTCACCCAGCGCTCCTCACACACAGCTTCTGTTCCAGGAAGTCCCCTTATCAACCACTTCCAGGGACTCTCACTTGCTCTTAGGACAAAGTCCAACTCTCTATAGACCAGCGCTTCTGTTCCAGTCCGCCTTTCCCCTCACACCTTTGACTTCCTAGTCACGCCCTAGGCTGCAGGCAGCTGGACATTGTGCTTTTCCTCATCTGGGCCACATTTTCCAGCCTCCATGACTTTGTTCTTCCATCACAACATCCCAAGGCTGCTTCAAGGCCTACCTCACCCACTTTCTTCCTCACACAGCCACCCTCACCTCTGTCCTGCTCTGCTCCTCTCGTGCCCTCCTGGCGCTCTCCCCTGGGTTATGATGGGTTAGCTGTCTGTCTGGTTATCCCCTACTCCCACCTCTCTGATGCCCCATGTCCTTTTCTGTTCAGAGTCCCTTCCGGGATTGCCCATGACCTCCATGATAAAGTCCAACCGGGGTTAGGGTCCTCAGACCCCCTCCAATTCTGCTGAGGTCACTCCCATGTGTGGACCCTCTGCTCCAATCAGAATTGTCTCTTCTCTAGTCTTGAAACACTTGGTGGTACCCATGTCACACCTTCAGTCCATTCTCTCCCTCCATCCTCGCTGCCCTCTACTTTATTTGCTTGTCCAAACCTAGCTCATCCTTTAACACTAAGTTTAGATGGCACTTCTCCTCCATGAAATGTTTCTTCATTACTCTGGTTAAACTTCTATTTCCTACCTCTGAACTTTTGTGACATTTCATTTCTATTGACATTTGTTCCATCTGTCCTTACATTCTCATTTTGGTACTTGCTTATCTAGACAATTAATTATCAGCTCCTGGAGCTGATGTTCTATTTCTTAGGCTTTTTCTGTTTTTAATATCTCCCATGGTTTTGAGTATTGTGTCTCAGCATTGTAAGTTACTTGGTGAAGACATATTGATTGAATGCTAACCATGTACCTAATTTGATTCGGAGTAACTACAGGGTTCCCTGGCTTGGGAACTGTACATTTACCTTCTTCATATTTTTCTTTTCTTGCTTGCAAAATGGCAATAGTTTTATTCCATAAAAGAATGGATGGGACAAAGCTAAATTGGACATATGCTGTATTTTTCAGTGTTGTGTATTTTTATTATTACTTAAAATAAATTTGCTCCTAATTCAGATGTAACAGAGGAAGCCAGTTTCTCTGGGGTGTGGCTGCACTCCCCAGCTAACTTGTGGTAAAAGCTGATAGGGTTTGGATTCTACTAGATAGCTTAGGAAACACCCAACACAAAAGTTCAGTAAATTCTACTTATTAAAAGCCCTCAGAGTAGAGGGCTAAAACAAGCTCTGCTGCACATAGGGGAAATAGGTGATGCTTTTTCCTTTAGAAGTTAAAGCTGAGGCATGAACCTAGCTTGTGCTGTAGTGCACCATCAGACCCCTACACCTATCTCCCCGCTGGACATCTCCACTTGGAGGACCCACCAGCACCTTGAACTCTTGACAGCTGAAGCTGGCTCTTTATTTCCCTTCTGAAGATCCTCTTTATCTCCTGTGGTGGCACCACCTTCCAGCAGTTCTTGGGAACCAGGCGAGCCAGGGGGACCCTCCTGTCCTTTTTAGTGCTCCCATTCCTTATGCTGACTTTCCTCCTGAAAACCACCATTGTCTTCCATTCCTACTCTTAGTGCCCTAGTTCAACCAAGTGCAGAAGCCTCTTCATGCTTGAATTTCCACAGTGCCACCTCGATGATCTTTCTAAACTGCAAATGAGCATCTTTGCCACTGTTTGAGACCTGTTTCTGTTTTCTCTGAACCAGATGCCTCTCCTCACCTGTCCACCTGCAGACAAACTCATCCTTGGAAAGCCGGCATGGGTGTCTTTTCTGCTGGGCCATCTTTGGTTCTCCCAGTGAATTGATCTCTTCTCTTCCCTCTACTTGTGTAGCTACCCCACAGGTCCACAACTGCAGTCTCATACTCTCTCTAGTTAGGGTTTCCAGTCTGTTTTCTGTACTAGACCATGAGCACCTGGGATGACAGAGTGACTTATTCGTTTTTGTATTGCTGTACCCAGCGGGCTTCCCAGCACCTGATAGCAGATGCTTTAATGTCTGTTGACTTGACCATGCAAATAAATCATCGCAGGCTGGTGATCCAGGAGAAAGATGGGATATGCTGTCTTCTCATTTAAGTAGGCATCTTGTAGCCCCCAAACAGCTAGTAGCCATTACATGACTTTGCTCTGCTCTGTCCCTCTGTGCATTGGATAGGGCAATACTTCTCCTCTTGTGCTCGATCTCCTTCCCATCAGCCACCCTCTGCATTAGGAAGCATATTTTCCCTACCCTCTGCATGGTGCAATGGAAGGGTCACTGAATTTGGATTAAGCAGACCTAAGGACTCATCCTGGTGCTTCTGTGTGACCTTGGACAAGTCAAGTATTTTTTTCTCAGCCTCAGGTCTTCCTTCTGCACAATGGCAGGGCCAGTGTAGTTAGACCACGATGAGTGGTTTTAGAAGTGCTCAGGGGTAGGGGGCAACAGCTGGAATTGGGGCCTGGACCCACCTTCAAGCACAGCGGCTCCACCTTGGTGTGTTTTTATTTGTTCATACCTTTTGGTAATATTTAGTTTGAACAAAATATTCCTCAGTCAAAACCTGTTTGAAAATCCCTGGCTTAGATGAATTTTAAAATCCCTTTCCTCCTTGTATTATCTTAGGCACCATACTTCCTCATTTACTAATAAGAAAAAGGCTGTACTGGTCTTCTGAAAAGGATTATTATTGTCCAGGAAGATTTCTCTCCCTTTAGTTTTCTTAAAGTTGAAAACTAATCATAGGTCCAGCTGGTTCTCTGAACTGACTTGACTTCTACAGCCCTGGCTTGTTTATATTTTTATTGCCTTTCCAACCTTTGTTCTCAGTTCATGCTGAGATTTGCTAGTTGACTATAAGACACAACTCTGCGGTGAGGTCACCTTGGAGATTAGCTTTCTGCTCTAAGAGATCGGAGGCAGGCCCAAACTTGCCTTCCTGTGAGTTGAGTGGAAAGAGAACCATTGGGCATTGGCAGAATTCATTTTAACGTCCGCCATTTAAAAAAGCACTTGTTAAAAAAATGTTGAGATGGTATAAAAGAAAAAAAGGCATTTGCTGGATACCTGCCTTGTGGAAAATGTGTTGGAGGCAATGTGAGGAGTAAAAACAAAGGCTGTACTATGTCTTCTCTTGGGAGCCTATAGACCAGAAATCATTCAAGAAAGTTAATCATTCAATTAACCTAAAATTTTGAGGGTCATAAATGTTTGTTTCCTATTGAAAATAAAAAGGGAACTTGTGAGCCCTTGTGACCTTGTTGGTATAACCTTCAAAAATGCCTTGAGTTCAGACTTGCTCTTTGAGATCTGAACCCGAATCCCCTGTGGTTGGTACATTAATGGTTCAACGGATAGAAGGCATGTTACAAACTCTGTAGTAACGGTTACTCAGTGACTGACTTACCGTGTGTTCTATCTTTTAAAATGAAGCAAACTCACCACAGAAAGCATGGACTTTTGCCTCCACACCTCTCCACGTGCTGTCACTCAATCTGGAACACTCTTCCCCCTGTCCTCATATCTCCTTACTATGATTAACTGATGCTTTAAGTCCCTGTTTAAAGGGTGGTATCTTTCGGGAAGCCCTCCTGAGTCTGGGTTTACGGACCCCTCTTGTGTCCTCCGAAGACATCTTGTACTTAGCCTTGATATAGAGAGCACTTGTATTTTATTGTAGCAGTCTGTTTCATTATCATTATAGTCTGTAATACTAACTTATATGTAGGACTTACAGGGTACTAACCATAAACACACTTAACAATATGTGAATTCACTTAATCCTCTCATTGCTGTAAGGTGGGTACTGTTATCATCACCATTGTATACACCGGGAAACTAAGACACACAGGGGCTAAGTGACTTGCCCAGGGCTACACAGCTAGGGATTTCAATCCAGGCAGTCCAGCTCCAGAGCCTATACTCCTAAGCATGATGCCACGACTGTCTTGCTTGCAGGTGTATCCCAGGGCCCAGCAATTTGCTTGGCACGTAGAAGGTATTAAGGCATACTTGTTGGAAGAGTGGATGAAGCATGACCCTCACCTCCAGGCACTTCCTGCATGGTGGCCTGGTCACAGAGAGCTATAACATGGGGTCGGGGCAGAGATTTCAGGAAAGGTATAGACCCAGAGCTGAGGGCCTGATGCGGAGGGAGAGACTCATGCTGTCTGGGAGTTGGGGACTGACCATGTGGGCTCAACATTCTCCCACAGGGAGCCGGGTCTCCACCAGGCAGTGACTGCCCTTTCTGGTTGTGTCAGAACAACCTGGAATGTGTTTTGTTCTGAATCTTGAACTAGTCACCCAGATGACCTCAATTTTAAGAGAAATATTATGTATTTGATTTGTAGAAATCTATTAAAAACAAAAAATATTTTCTCTCAATGTTAAACAGCAAAAAAATTAAACTTGCAGGAACCGTCTGCACAGCGGAATTTCCAAAGCACAAAGAAAAAGCAATTTTCTTTTTAAAAGGATTCTGAGCCTAAAGAACTTGTGTGGAGGGGGCTATTGTGACCCTTCCCCATTCGCAGAGCCCTAGGCACTCGGAGGGAACAGGACATCAGCAGAGGCTGGCTTAGGGAAGGCGTGGAAGGATGCATCCCTCCCTGCCTGCAGCTCTCTCATCCTGAGTGCTAGCTGCTAAAATTAACAGGGGTTTTACCAGCACTCATTTGTACGTGTTCTGGTAGGTTTTAATTACAGATTAGATACATTACAGCAGGGATGTGAGAAAATTTTGCTTTAACAAAGTCTGTGTTTGGTCTTGCCCCCGCTTCCTGAGGATGCCGGACTCCTTCCCAGCACGTGGGTGCCTGGCCTCTTCCCCTTCCCCGGGACCCCTCCAAATCCTTCCCCTTTTCTACTGAGGCTTCCCAAGTAACTCCATGGCTCACTAATCTGCCAATTTTTGGAAATCCTACATTTGTCGTTGGTAGTAAAATGGTAAAGCCAGTATTACATGATACCTTCCCACATCAGGAAATGGGGCTTAAGACCCGCTGCTGCCAGTTTTTTGAGCCACTTAACCTCTCTGAGCCTTTACACTAATAACAGTTCCTGTAGTACGGGGTTGTTATGGGGATTAACCGAAGAAATATGGTGTCAGGCACATACCACCCCCTCATGGGCCAATCCTGTACAATAGGACCCGAGAAGCTTTCCTTTGTCTCTGGGTCCTCTCTGGTCCTGGTGGTGTCCCAGAAGTGACCTGTGGGTGGAGATGGTCTTCTCACCCACCACATACAGCAGACACAGGCACAGGGAAGTTGAACAGGGACTGAAGCTACTAATCTAGTGTCTAAGTCCCTCCTACTGGGAAGGATCCCTTCTGGGCTACAGAATAAAATGTGCTAGAACAGCTTAATCACTGGCTTATTTGTTAATCAACTCAGGGAGAATTTGGCTGAGGAAGCTAACTTACATTTGGGGCATTAGTCTTTATTAACCCTATTGCCTGTCTCATCTTGATCCTTTGGTTTGGTTTTGTTAAAAAAGAAACTGAAGCCAACCCAAACAGAACAAAAAGGTTTATTGCCCCAGAGCTGGCAGAGGTACCTGGACACCCACCTCTCAGTTCCAGGTGCCACCCATTATCACGCATCCTGGAAGTGCTCCCAACTTCCTGGTACTTATTCCTCTACAAAGCAGGCCGCAGGGATCTTTCATGAGATTAAAAAGTAACTATTCCGAAGGTCTCACTATAAGTAAGCAAAAGCTCACTGGGGTAGAGGCACTGCTGCCTCAAAGTCAGTAACCTGAATTTGGGCATCCTGATCTCAGGGCTGTGCTGCCCGGGCAGAAAGGGACAGCAGATCTGAGCTGTGGGGATTCCTGGGGTTTGGGTCTGCCGCTGGGGTCAGGAACAGGCTAGTCTTTGCCTGGGGATTTTCATTTTTACAGTTCTCAGTTGTTTAATCTAAAGTAGCTGGAACTATGGGGCGGTGGTGAGTGGGGTGGCATGAAAAGACCTGACTTCTGGGCTATGGGATCAGGATTTGATTCTCATCATGACTCATGGGGAAATTCTTTTAAAAACACAAGCCCCATTGCTCTTGCCAGACATTTCCAGGCTGTTAACAGTTGCTGACATTTGCTAAGCAACTAGACAGGTACTGTGCTGTGTGTTTGACAGATGTCATTTCATTTAATCCTCATAACAACCCTGCAAGGTAAGCCTTCGAGGTGGGCATTCTGTCCCCACTCTGCAGATTCGAAACCAAGCTGGCCCAATGTCAAATCATTAGAAAGAGGCAGAATTGACACTTGAACCCAGGTCTGACTGATGCCCAAGCCTGTGCATTTAGCAGAATGGAGGAAAAATATCAACAAACTCTCTCCTGTCCCCCAGCTCAGCAAAGTCCGTGGCAATAGACGTGTTTCCCTCTACCTAGTAACATGGTCAGTAGCCTCCCAACTCCAGCACCTCGGAAAGGGGGTGCGGATTTGCCTCCAGCGTTGCCGCAGGGAGGGAGGCTCAGGCTGGTGACAGAGCCCAGCACTACGGGGCCAGTGATCGCTTGGTCTTAGAGAAATAAGGTCCGAGTAAAACCTGTACCCTGGGAAATGGGGTGTGAGGAGGCCTGCATCCTTTCCCTCAAAGGAAAGGTGCCAGTCCTGTCTAGATTTGCTTGTTTGTAAAAAGCACCAACGGCAAGGGCCTTGGTGAGGTTCTTGCCCTGTGACCCAGACTGAATGTCTGCTGTGAGGAGAGCTTGTATAAGGCAGGAGCATTGGAGCTGGGCTGTATCCAGGGCTGAGGTCAGTGTTGGGTGGAGCCCAGTGGATGTGCTTTTCAGATTGGTTGGCTCTTCTCCTACCTCCCCACAGGGCTTAGGGAGCATCTGACCCAGCCTTTACTCCACAGGCCTCAGGGCAGACAGGCCTGAGAGGTGAAGGGATTTGCCCACAGTCACAGAGGTTTGGGGTAGGGTCCCGGTTAGAATTCCAGTGCCCTGTGCTTTCCTCTTCCCTGCCAGGCTTTGTGCCTCCTACTTGTTCCTGGTAAATGGACCCACTGAGAACTTTGTGTGGGAGGTCTGCAGTCCCAGTCACCTCTGTGAGCATTTAAGTCTCTTTTTGTGTTGACGTTTCTCTTCCAGGAAGAGACGCTTTAGTAAGTGCAGTTATTTCCTGGACTTGTGCCACCATCCTTCCCTCATGAACTGTGAGGAGCTTACAGGTGAGTCAGCCAACATGCAGGGGTGCCTCACGTGAGGATGCCTGAAGGGCGAGTCCAGGCCAGCAGGTTTCCTGTTCAGCAAATATTTATGGAGCCTCATGCCCAGAACTGGAGGCCAGTGTGGTAATACTCTCACCTTGCCAGACAGAAAGCTGCCAGTTAGCTGGGGGCCGCGGACATGTAGTCAGGCGACCATTCTACAGAGTGGTGATGTTTCAGAGCATGACCCAGGGTGTCCGGGAGGAGAGCGGAGGGTGTCTCACCCAGTGAGGGCTCAGGGAGGACTCTCTGCAGGGGATGACAATGCAGCTGGGAATGGAAGAGTGAGGGAAGGGGCAGGGGAGGGGTTCTAGGTTAGAAAGAGGAGGCCGTGTGGGGACCACACCTGGTTCAGTGCCAGGAACACAAGCTGGAAGAGGAGATAGATGAGGCTGGAGAGGAAGGCAGGGGCCAGGCCTTGTGAATCATGATGAAGACGTTGGACATTTTCATGAGGGCAGCAGATCGTGAGACCTCAGTTCCATCTCTCACTTGCAACCTACCATGGGTGAGAGAGCAACTCTTTGAACCCTGAGTTGACTGCCCACAAAAGGATGTGTTCTTCTAAGAGATCTCAAGGCAGAACAAGTCAGGGCCCCTATGCCAGGGATAATCACTAGCCCTGACACTCCACGCTGGCCACCAAACCAGCTTTTGCCCTTGGACGTGGTTTAGTTCCAGACACTGAGGCCAGGGAAGCTCTCGTGCATCCCACTGCTCTGTGCTTTATTCCCTGTCACAGGCCACAACACACACTAGATGACTAATTGTGGGCTCATACTGTCACCAGCCACACTGCAGAGCAGAGCTCCATCCTTGAAAGCCAAATGCCATATTCTGGGTATTTTTTGTTTTTGTTTTTCTCAATGGGGCTATCTTTTTGTATGTTACTATTATGAAAGTAATATATGTTCCTTATAAAAAAACTAAACATCCTGGAAATGTATACAATAGAAGGTGGAATTTCCTCCCTCCTCTCATAATCCCATTTCCCCAAGAAAACCATTATCCTGCCAGACTTTAAAAGATAGGCATATATATGTATGCCCAGACATTTTCTGTTGCAATATCCCAAGTAAAACAAGGCTCTCAGGCCCCTCAAAATGTCCTCCAGTTCTTTCTGGAAGTCACCAAAAGGGTGCCTCAACTGTGTCGGTAAACCTGTCTGTTGGTTGTGTCTCCCTGTGGCAACTTCTCCGTTTCCCTTTTTCCCTGCTTCTTGTGTGTCTGCTGCTCATGGAAGCTTGGAGAAGTTAACAGAAGCCAGACACCAAGGTCCATGCCATGGGTGCTGTCTCCAAAGTTTCCAATTCTTTTTTTTTTTTTTAAACTTTGCCCAGCCTTTTGAGGCCTGTTTATTGACATGCGCAGACCTATACCCGCGGGGCCTGGAACTTCTCCTCAGCACCACCGCCAGGCCCATCAGGAACTTATCCCACTCCGTCTGTATCTCCACTGTGAACCTGCCCTGCAACAAGATCGGACACCGGACAGCAGTGGGAAGTTGGTGGGGTCCAAGCGTAGCCCGCGTGCATGCCGGTCTGCGAGCGGGCTCAGGGCCGCGTGCAGGTTGTCCGCATGCCGCATGGTCATGCCCACCGCCTCCAGCATGCGTGGTCCGTGGCTCAGCAGCTGCACCTTGTCAGGGTGGCTGCCCAGGTGCTTGAAGTAGGCCTGGGTGCTGGGGTACACCGTGAGGAGCCTGCGGGAGCAGGGGCGTGTGGGGAGGGCGGTCCCTCCAGCGCCTGCACCTCAAAGTTACCAATTCTTGTTCGGCAGAGTTGGGATGTTGAGTGTCAGGCAGAGCTGGGGAAAGGGCCACCTGCTCACTGTGTGCCAACCACCCTTTGTCACTGGGGGCCCCAAGGCTGCTCTGCTTAGATCCTCAGTCTCGAGACATCTGTACCGAATGGTGCCATCAGCTTCTCTGCTAAAGCCTCTTGCAGGGGCCTCAAATTCAGTCTGGGGGTCAAGTGGAAGGGGAGATGCTCTTCTCTCTCATGGCTCTTTTCCCTTTTCTCTGCCTCTGCCCACCCTCACAAAGAAAAGTCTCTTCCCTCCCGTCCTTTATCTTCAAAGAGTTTATATTAATGTGTAGAAGCTCTGTATACATTATCACTATTAACCTTCTTATTGATCTATATTGAAATATTTGTATCAGTTTATATTTAACATTGTTAGCCTTGTGCTTTGTTCTTAAGAAGTTTCCAAATTTATTTAATTAAATCCATCTAATTTTTCCTTTGTTACCTCTGTGTTTTCTGTTCTGCTTATAAAGGACTGTTCTGCCCCAAGATTACAATAATATTCTTTTGTAGTAATGTAGGAATTGTATATTTAAGTTCAACTATCTGCAATTTGTTTTTGTGAATGTCATGTGTTGAGTGGAATTTCTTTAAAATTCCCCATAGATTTGGGTGTAGAGGCTAAAAGCTAAGAGAAGAGATGGAGGGAGCAACTCAGCGGGCTCTTGGATGCCCTGTGTGGGGGAAGCTTGTTTGCTGAAAACACAGAGGATTGTGTTCTTGGCCAGCTTGGAGTTCCATCTGCTTCCTGCTGAGAATGACTCTCAAACCTGGTGTCTTTAGAGCCAGTCTTTCCCGTGTGATTTTAATCCAGGCTTCAGAGGTTGAGACGAATATGCTCAGGGCTGCATTCTGTTGCCTGTGAGGGCAAACTGAAGAATCACTGTGGACCATGAGGACTGAGTGTTAGAGAGGGCCAGGACTCTCCTGTCCACAAGGCCTGGCTCCACACTGGTGGGGTGGGCAAAAAACCATGAGTTCTTGAATTGTTCTAAGACCCATGGCATCAAGTGGCATCCTTGTTACCTCCTGGTTAACTTCATTAATGATGGGGCCTCAGTGCCTGGCATGTGCTGGGACCTCAGAATATTTATTTGTTGAATTGTTAGAAATCCATAAGGAAGGAATGGGGATTCCCAAGAAGATGATGGTCAAAACAGGAGAAATTTAATGGCAGTCCTATGTAAGATGACATCCATCCATTTACTCATTCAGCAAATATTAGGTGAATGCCTGCTATGTGCCAGGCACTTTTCTAGGAGAATAAGTGTGTTATTTTTCCAACAACAACCAATTCTCTGCTTCTCCAACACCAACCGGGTATTCAACAGTTCACTTCAATTCTGACATTAACTGCTTAGAGTTATCGTATACTCCGTAGGTTAAGAGGTCAGTTCCACAAGATTGCCCAACTTCAGATGCCAGCCAAAAATGGGGCCCCCAGGGTACCCGCACTTCTGCCTGGCTGACTACAAAACTGAGTTTTCCGTGACCACCCTCCTTTCCCTCAGATCTGATAATTTGCTAGAGTGACACACATAACTCAGGAATTTACACTAATGATCGTGGATTAAGGATAAAAATGTACAGCCAGATGAAGAGGTACATAAGACGAGATCCAGAAGGGCTTCAAGTGCAGGAGCTTCTGTCCTGGTGGAGTCAGGGTGCACCATGCTCCAGGCATGTGGTTTTGTTCAACGAACTGGAAGCTCCCTGAATCTGTTGTTTAGGGTTTTTATGTGGGGTTTCATTACACAGGCACAATTGATTAAATCATTGACCATTGCGACTGAATTGAAATTCCAGCCCTTCTCCCCTCCTGGAGGCTGAGAGTGGGGCTGAAAATCCCACCACTCTCATCACATGGTTGGTTTCTCTGGCCACTGGCCTCCATCCTGAAGCTATCTAGGGCATCACCACTAGTCACCTCGTCAGCATTACTCAACTGTGGTTAGAAAGAAGTTTGTTATGAATACAAAAGACACTCCTATCACTAGAAAATTCCAAGGGTTTAGGAGCTCTGTCCCAGGAACCAGGGGCAAAGTCCAGATATATATGTACCACAATAAGATATCTGCCCTTGTGGGGCTTACAGGCTGGTGGGAGAATACACACAATAAGTTATATGATATGTTGGAAGGTGATAAATACTATGGGAAAAAAGGCAGAGCAGAGTAAGGAGGGTTTGGAGTGCAGGTAGGTAGGGTTGGCAAATGTGTTACAATTCTAAAAATGTTTCAGGTGAGAACTCATTTAGTTTTAGACAGAAACCCAAGTACTGTGGTTGGTGCAGAATAGAATCATTAAAAGAAGGGACATGGAGGGCGCAATAAGAAATAAAGCATATGGTTGAAACGAATTGCCTTGATTCATTATTCCTTCTAATAATGAGTTGTGTTCAATTTTGTGTGGTCAGCATCAGACAAGGGTAATGTCAGCACTAACTCTGAATCAGGTTCCCAGCTAATTTGAGGCAGGCTTAAAATAAAGTACTGACCAAAAACCCAGCACAGTAATGTGACATTGTAGTCGTGTGGTCTGCTAGGTGATCCGAGGACGGATAGAGCACTAGATAGGTGTGGAAGAAGCCCCCTTGGAAATGGGGTCCGTGAGGCCAGCACTGAACCTAGAATTGGCAGATTTATCTTTTCTTCCCTCGTTACAGAGCTGGATGTTGACATTCTTGAGGTGTTGTACTCATTTGTTTCTGTAGGAAGAAGCTTCAAACAAACCCTGGCGTCCATCAAAACATGCACATTCCTCAGAGAGCTGTGTTAAAGTCTTATTGAAGTGATTGTTACATGAACTGGCAAGAGAGACTTAGAACTGAGGGTAGGTTTAGAAGACGTTTGGTCATCTACTTCAACACCTCATTTTATAGATGCAGGAATTGCCCAAAGACACTGCAGAGAATTAATGGGTATCAGGTCTCCTGACTTCTTTTATGGTGTTTTTCCCAACATATTGGTCTGTCCATATTATAATTTTATGCTTAGAGTTTGGAGTTAACCGTATTTTTTATGAATAAATATTAAGAGTGACTAAGAACTCTGCCCCTCATAGGGGTGAGTCTGGCAGCCATGTTTCTACCAGGTAACCCTGCTCCATAACTAACTGGATTAGTTGGAACCATTCACTTCTCCTTCCGGGAATTTGGCCTGAGTCCCAAAGTTGGGAACTGAGTCATGAAAGCTGCCTCAGCTGTCAAAGGAAGGTCATTAGATTCCCTACAAGCTGTCTTGCCCTAGTTCTCAGATTTCATCCTTCCAATAAAACCCTTGTTTTATTGATGCTAATTCAGATTGGTTTCTGTTATTTGCAACCAAAAAAGTCTTAGCCAAGAATCTTAGAAGCTGAGGACTAAGCACATCATTTATTTTCAGATATGAGTTTTAGATTTAGAAGTCATGGTTCTTTAATATAGGTTATTACGACATTACCATTTTGGTTATGATGTTAAATTATGAGGGCGTGTATTAAGACTTAGTCTACTTGGAACTACGAAGAGACTGAGCAATCACTGTGAGGGGCTTGTCCTCCAAAAAACTTATTTTCTTTTGTGTTCTGTTAAGAGTCTTGACTTGTGTATTAATAATACTTATATGAAACAGTGTGGAAAAATGCGTGAGTTGAATGTTCCAAAGGACAAACTCATTTCAAAAGCAATCTCAGTTTCTTCATCTGTAAAGTAGCCATAATAATACCTTCCTCATTATGTGAAGAAGAGTAAATTCTGTTAATGAAATAAAATAACGTGGGTGTTTAGAGCGGCAGACTTTGGTCCAGATCCTACTCTGCCTCTCACTAGCTGTATGAGTTTGGCAGATCATTCAATCTCCCAGAGCTTGAGTGGCCTCATCTAAAAGCAGGGATAAGAATAAATACTTCACAGGATTATTTTGAAAGCTTTTTGCTTGTAATGGGAACTTGACAATTGTTAATGTTCCTCCCACACCTGTTATGTCCTTTCAGGCTTCTCTGTTTGCCATGGGTGGGTTACAGAGTCATAGGCTTTGCCAGATGATTGTTACAGCTTGGGTAGTTGGAGGTTATGAACTAAGATGACAATTTGAGAATGGGAAGGACTCAGCCCAACCCATCTGAAGTACAGTCTCTGAGAGGGACCAGGCAGGTGCACACAAAGCCTTTTGTATGGCTGTTAAGATGAAGGGCAGACCAGCTGTGTGTGTGTGTGTAAATATTGATCTCCTGAAACTCATGTTTGTCATATGGTGTCTGAAAACTCTGTGCATTTCTGAGTAGTGTCTCTGAGCTGAGGGCACTTGGGAGGGGTGGAATCGTGGCAGGGGGTCCCTGATTTTGATTCCTGCCTTAATGGGACTGTATAAATATGCTGGGGGTCATCCTAGGCCAGTAGGTCACACAGGACCAATAGGTAGAGTTTTTGTTGTAATTTTTTTTTTAATACATTTATTTATTTTATTTATTTATTTTTGGCCGCGTTGGGTCTTCGTTGCTGCGTGCGGGCTTTCTCTAGTTGCAGTGAGCGGGGGCTACTCTTTGCTGCGGTGCGCAGGCTTCTCATTGCAGTGGCTTCTCTTGTTGCAGAGCATGGGCTCTAGGCATGCGGGCTTCAGTACTTGTGGCACCCAGGCTCAGTAGTTGTGGTGCACGGGCTTAGTTGCTCAGCGGCATGTGGGATCTTCCTGGACCAGGGATCGAACCTGTGTCCCCCGCATTGGCAGGTGGATTCTTAACCACTGAACCACCAGGGAAGCCCTGTTGTAATCTTTGTTTACATCAGAGGGAAATCCTTGACTATAAGACAGAGAAACAGCTGTGTCTTCTGGCAAGGCAGCAAACCAAGGTATCATAAGTATGGTGTGGTGGAAAGAAAGTGTGGTGGAAAGAATATGGGGACTGTGGCAGACAGATCTGGGTGAATCCCAACTCCACTACTTACCAGTTATATTATCATGCATCTCTGAGCCCCAGGTTAAGCCTCTTAAAGTTGGGGTAATAATATCTAGAATTAAATGACATAAAATGAATGTCATGTATGTGGAAGTGCCTGACATGTATGTCCTTACTTTTAACAAAATAGCTATAAAATGACACAAACATATCATTTTGAAGGCTACTTAAAAGTCTGTTTTAATTAAAATAAACCAATTCCTAGATCTTAAAGTTCTCTTGAGATTTTAGGAATCTTTATCCCAGGTCAAAATGCATAGTGACAGGGCCAACCAGCTGGGCCAGTTCCAGACCCCTGTGCCCAGACATCACAGGCAGTGGAGAGACAATCATCATTGGATTGTCCTGACCTCTTGGCCTCTGTACCAAGACATATGGGTACTTGGCTTGGTCTCACTGACGCCAACCACTCAATTCCTCATGTTAATGAATTGTAATGACTTTATTAGTTTAGTTCTTTAGAGTAAATAGTATCCTTGTTGGCTATCTCTTCAAGTTTTAATCATGGTATTGAAAGTTAATTACAAAAGATCAACTCTCTAGAAACTCAGTAATTATAAATGTTTTTGACACCTATGTCGAAACTTACCCTTCAATTAATAATATCAGGTTGATGTTTCTTAGATTTTTTAAGGTATCAACTACATACTCACAAATGTCATTAGATCACACACACACACACAAAAATTATGTTTAAATGTTTATGGCCTAGAAACTGACCAACAAGTTAACATAGAAAAGCCAAAAATGGGGCTTCCCTGGTGGCACAGCAGTTAAGAATCCGCCTGCTAGTGCAGGGGACACGGGTTCGTGCCCTGGTCCGGGAAGATCCCACATGCTGCAGAGCAACTAAGCCCGTGCACCACAACTACTGAGCCTGCACTCTAGAGCCGGCAAGCCACAACTACTGAGCCTGCCCGCTGCAATTACTGAAGCCCGCGCGCCTAGAGCCCATGCTCCTCAACAAGAGAAACCACTGCAATGAGAAGCCTGTGCACTGCAACGAAAAGTAGCCCCCGCTCGCCACAACTAGAGAAAGCCTGCGCTCAGCAATGAAGACCCAACATAGCCAAAAATAAATAAAAATTTTAAAAAATTAAAAAAAAAAGAAAAACCCAAATGTTTGAGGTAGGCCCCCTGTAGCTGATTTAAATGGAATCATCTCCTAATGGCTGTTTAAAGCACCTGAATAAGACGATTTTTCCATTTTCTTCTCTAGATCATCAATGGTGTCTTGCCAGGTAGTCCGTGAGGCTCCATCCCACCAAATTCCAGTCAGGATTCAGCTGGCAAAGGGGCAATCCTGCTAAGCATAAGCCAAAAAAATTATCTGGAGAGAGTTCAGGAAACAAATGTCCCAGTCTAGGGTCTGGTGCCTGGGCAACGGCAGATCTGAGCTGTTAGCACTTTGGCGGGGGCTGAGAGTGAGGGCTGGCCCACCCACACGGAGGCCTCTTGGTCATTTCAGACCTGCTCATCTGAGTAGCTGCTTGGTGCAGGGAGCCAGAAAAAAGAAGCCCAAGACAGGGTTCTTGCCCTCTGAGATGGTAGAATATGAAACAAAATGTTACGGACCACAGCATTGTCCAACTTTGGGAGAGATGAGACTTTTGCTGTGGAGGAGGCATGGGAAGATTGAACAGGTGCTGGGCTCTGAAGGCTCATTGGGCTTGGATCTTGGGGTGGGCGTGGGTGGTGAACCAGGGAAAACATCACCCAGACTTCTGTGCTGTCAGTCAGCATCAGTCAGCCTGGATTTCTTTATTATTTTTATTTTTTGGTCACACCGTGCGGCATGGCGGATCTTAGTTCCCTGACCAGGGATCGAACCCATACCCCCTGAATTGGAAGCGCGGAGTCTTAACCACCGGACCGCCAGGGAAGTCCCAGCCTGGATTCTTATCATGCTCAGAATCACCAGGTTATAAGAAGGCAATTTCTGCAGAACTGCAGCTCAGTTGATTTGGCAGTTCCAGAAAATGAGTGCGCAGGCTCTTGGTTGGAATGACATTGTTGTAGCCATCACAAAATATTTATCAGTGTATTTATCACCATTGGCTGCAAGAAACTAGGCCACGCTAATCAGGATGGATTCGGTTCTCTGAGATGCCATAAGAGGCATCTCAGGGGTAAATAGCTGACATGGCCTGCACCCAAATCTCCCTGGGTCTTTGTTAACCAAAGGAGCATAGGTTCTGTCCTGTCAGGAGCTCCTGGAGGCCTGACTGGACTAGACATGGATCTGCTCCAGGCTTCAGCCCCCAGCAGAGCCTGTGTCCTCCAGCATCCAGAAGTCCATCAGTGGACTTCGGGCCCCAAGGCTTTCATGATTTCACAATCAGCACCCCTTGCTGCCGTAGGTTTGGGGCTACAAAGGTCCAAACAACAGTCCAGGAGCACTCAGGCATAACTTTCCCAGTGGCCTCTCTTCTCAGGAGACTGTCTCTTTCAGAGCCAACTCTGAGCTTTGCAGGCTCTGGGCAACAGAAGGTTACTGGAGGATTATCAAAGGATTAGGGGGCTTTGCTGAGTGAGCATGTACGGGTACTTTCTGCCAGAGTGATTTTTCTGAAACAGATCTGATCATGCCACCCCTCTATGGCTCTGTGTCTCCTGCAGCTGTATTTGGAAAAGTGTTGCCCAACCATACTCTGCATCAAACTCACCCAGCCGATGGCGTAGTTACTAAAATGCAGATTCCTGAGTCTACTCCCTCATCGGTTGAATCTGAATTTCTGTGTGCAGCTTTCAGGAACCATAGTTAAAACAAGCTCCCCACTAAAGTCGGAGAACCAAAGTACATTACAGGATAAAGTCCAAACTGCGTAGCCTGGAGGACAAGGCCCACCAGGATGCTGCTATGCCCGTCTCTATCTTCTCACCCCTCCTGGAAGCACTTACCTACCCTGCACCCCCAGTGATGCACCTCATAGAATTAGGGTCTCCCTCTCACCCCCACGATGTTCCTACTACTTAGAACACCCTCCCTCCCGGCCCCACTTCCCTTCCCCTCGTTACTCTTTTATTCTTAACAATTAGCTCAGCCATTGTCTTCTCTGGATTAGACACGCCTCCTCTAGGTACCTGTTAGTGCTGCCCACGCTGACTCATAACCGTTTGGTACTTGTCTTTCTTCCCATTGGACTATGAGCTCCGTGAGATGGGGCCATGTCTTGTCTTGTTTTCCAAGTGTGTGTTATGTTCCCTGGCCCTTAGTAGAGGCTCAGAAACAGTTGGGAATAAATCAAGTTTTCAAGTTAGAGGTACCAAAGCCTTGGGTCTATTTGGGTTGAGTACATCTTCTTAACAAAACCCAAATACTGGCGGTGGTGATTGTTTTTAAATTCTAATCTCTCAAAGACAACGATGGGAATAATAAAGAAGTAATAAACTTAGGCTATGCGATGAATTATGTACACTTCACTGGAGATTGTTAGGCATTATATGTGCAACAAATTTCAAATGGAGGTACAATCATGGTGTGGCCCTGTCCTCACTGTACAAAATCACACTCAGGGGGCCGGAATTAGATGGCGGGGGTGTTGGACGGGTGGGCCACCGCTGGGAGTTGAGGAACCCAGGGCTGAAGCTAAGATAAGGGGTCAGGACCTCCAAGGAGAAAGGAGTCAGAGGTCTGGGTCAGCACTGGCAGGTGTCCTGAGGGTGGCTGCTTCCAGGATTAAGTAACCTGACCAAATCCTGAAGGCAGCAGTTTGTAGAGGCACAAATGCCACCATCATCAAGAGTCAGGAGCTGGGTGAAAAGTGGGCCAAGGATGGTGAAGAGTTTGGAAAAGGCGGGCTAGCACTTCTCTCCAGGAGCCCTTGGGATAGCATGCCAGGCCTCCATGATGGGGTTTTATAACGAAGGCCTTGTTTTGGGCAGTCAGCTGAAGGTAGCTGTGGGCCCTGGGCACGTGTTCGTGGGAACATGACATCTAGGGGAGGACGGGCATCTGGACAGCATGGTCAGGAACCCCTGATAAAATTCTTACCAGCCTCCCCCACTCCTCTCTCCCTTTAAAAATAAACAGTAGAAATTTATTTCTCACAGTTCTGGAGTCTGGAACTCTGAGGTCAGGGTGTCAGCACAGGAGAGTTCTGGTGAGGATCCTTTTCTGGGTCACAGACCCCTGACTTCTCACTGTATCTTCATGTGGCCAAGAGCAGAGAAAGGAAGCAAGCCTTCTTGTTCTGTCTCTGACTCTGGCACTGACCACGGCTTTTGTGGTGTTGGAAAAGGCCACCATCCCTCTTCCTGCTCTGGCCAACCGTAAATGGTGACATTTTCATCAACTGCCCTGCCCCCCCAATGAAGTCATCTTGTGAAATGGTAAGCCTCTGAGTCTGCGTGTTTGAAACTTTAGTAACACTGAAAGCTGTGGGCCTCTTTACAGCAGGTGTCTCTGATACAAGATGCAGGTCCGTAAACACTGCTGCCTGTTTTACCTCTGCACACTTTTTTTTCGACCTTGGCCTGACGGGACGCTCATGTTTGGCCTCCCTGGATTAACTGAGTCTCTTCCCAGAGCCCCAGGGAGTGTCAGCACTGGAGTGGTTGTTCCAAATGTCTCACCACTTATGCCTCTTTAGCTTTCTTAAATCCTTTCGTCTTTTTATTTCCAGTTTGGCCAGTACCTGCCATTCTTTTCACCTCATCAAAATGTTGAATGAAACAATGTTTGTTCACCAGATTTCCCATGGAACCATGCTTTTGGGGAGTATCAGAGAGGCAAATTGTTTCCGTGTTCTCCAGCCTCTGTCCTGGGCCTTGGTCCTCCCAGCTTGGCTGTGTGCATGACCTTGGGCGTGTGCCCGCCTCCAGGTGGCCACCCTTACCCCCCAGTCCCACTGTACTCTGTTTCATCATCATTTCAACCCCTTCTCCATCTAACCTTGCTGTTCCAATCGCAAAATTTGTTTCTCCTAGTGTTTTAAGCACTGCAGTGCCTTTGGTGGTCATTGTAGATGTACTGTGCTTTTGAGAAGAGGGTCTGACAAGTATATACATGCAATTTTGGGCCTTTGCTTGATACTGGTCTGTTGCTCTGGTGCTTTTTTTAATTAAAAGGGAGGCAGGTATGAGCGCGGGCTGAAGACAGGACTGGGGTCATCAAGACTTGAGCCTGATCTATCTCTGACATTGAGTCTCCCTCTGGCCTTGGATGAGTTCCTTAAATTTTGAATGAAGACTCTGATGAAGGGTCCAGGAGTTTCTGGGGGACATGCTAAATATTGTTGAAAACACTAATTATTGAAAATATCTTCTCAACGGCACAGCTGTATCCGTTGGCAAATGCCAAATTTCTTTTTGCAAGTCCAGGGTCAGATACCCTAGCTTCCCTCTGCTTGAGCACCATCAGATAGCTGTCTCATTTTTCATCAGAATAGGAATAGCAGGCATAGGCATTCATTAATTGTAGCTATTAAAAAAAAAAACAAACTCCTGAGCAAATTCAAGTAGAATGTGATTGTGAAAGCCAAGCCCTGTTGCCAAAGAAAGGTGTGTGTGTGTGCGTGCGCTCTGGGCCACCTGCTATGTTATGTAATATCTGATCCTTGACCCCTGGATGTTATCCAGTGAGTAGCTGGTTGGATTTGGGGTCTAACGTGCCTTGGGAGCTGTTCATAGCCTTGCTGGGAACTAGATGACTATGGCGTTTCAATCCTGCTTGATAAACAGTCTCTTCCCCTGGTCCATCTGACACAGCCCGGCTGGTTTGCAGGGCCGGCAATCGCCTACTGTGTCTCTAGAGAAAGGCTCTGAATGGTCAGCGAGGAGCTGCCACAGAGCTCTTGGCAGCCCATCCCAGGTTTGCAGGAAGGGTTTCGGGGAATTTTGAGGACATCTTCTATGCAGGGATTTACAGGCTTTCTCTGTTAAGGAACTTTAACATTGTAAGCAGCTGCTTGAGTTTTTTGGAGGGAACGTATGCATTACTTCCACTCTAAGCCAGGCTCTTTCTTTGGGGCTGGGCCAGGGCCTGTTGCTGCCAGTGCACAGGGCCTAGGGGACCGTTACAGCATTGGATTTGTCTAGAATAGCCTATTTTTAGCTGTTGAGTGAATCAAAAATGATATTTCTATCACACCACCTAAGTCAACCAAGCTAGGCTGCTGTAATGTAACCAAGATGCAGACTAATTTGAGGCACCTAATGGTAGGGGGCAGTGTGCTGCACTGCTAGACAGCTCTGCTCCACACACACACTCAGGACCCAGAGTCTTTCCATCTTGTGGCTCTGCCATCCTGAATCCTTAAGCTTGTTTCCATGGTTACCACAAAACCAAGTTCCAGTCAGCAGAGTTGGGGAAAGAGCATGGAGCGGCCCTCCTGGTCCGATGTCACATCTGTCACTTCCACTCCATTCTGCTAAAGAGAGCTTAGTGACCAGGCCACATGTACCGCAAGGCTTGAGTAATGCTGTCTCCACCTGGGCAACTTGGCACCAAGTCACTGCTCTGTTATTGTGGAAGAAGAAGTGAATGGATGTAGTGCATAGCTAGCAGCCTCCCCGTAGCCTATTCTTTTAAATCATTCAGATACTTTATGAGTTCTGTGTTCAAAGCCTGCCCTCAGGGTTGGATTCATGGGTAGGAGGCCTGCACGCTTGTGCTTGATTTAATGCCCTGCTATTGCCATCTTGAAATTCTAAATAATTTTTTAATAAGCTTTCATTTTTCACTGGGCCCGCAAAATTATGTAGCCAGTTCTGCCTGCCATTTCCCAAATTAGCATTTTCATTCTACCCTATTCAATATTAACTGAAAATCCATTTTATAGTAAGACAATCATGAAAGGTCACAGGAGGGATGGGATGCAAAGGTGAGTGAGGTTCAATATCTGGCGTCTTCCAATTCAGGAGGGGGGTGAGAGAAGTGGAGTAGTTATCATTCAGAAGAGTCCTCCACACGCTGCTGTGAATATTCCTGGGGTGGCCTCTGATGGTGGTGCTGTTGTCAGGGGGTAGCGGGTGGTGGTGTAAGATATTAGCTCTGGATAGGATAGTTTTTAAATGAATTGTTTCAAGCCTACAAAAAATAGAGAGAGCGATCTTACAACTATCTATGTATCCACCACTTAGTTTTGTCAACTCTTAATATGTTACCATGCTTGCTTCAGATATTTTTAAGAAATTCGAATATTACACATATAGTTGAGCCTCCTTTGTGTCTCTTCCTGAATCTCATTCCCCTCCCTCCCACCTAGAAGTGATCATGAATTTGGTGTTCATAATCCTCAAGCATAGTATTTTTCACTGCTTATATATGTATCTATAAATAATTGTTAGTACTTTCACATGTTTTAAATTTTATAAAAATGGCAGCATACACTATTCATTCATTCATTCAACAAATACTTACTGAGTAGCTACTATGGCCAGGCACTGTTTTCGGCGCTGGTGGTGGGGGAAATGATGGCCAACTCCACCGAGCGGGCCGTCACCATTGCTGGTGTGCTGCAGTCTGTTACCGAGTGTACCAAGCAGATCTGCCTAGGCATGCTGGAGATGCTCTCCCAGTCCCCAGAACGGAGAGTCATGACCATTTTGTACCAGCCCATGCCAGATAGCTCTCTAGTCATCTGTGAGGGTGGCCAAGTTTGGTGCAGAGATGCTGCAGGCTACCCAACACCATCGATGACCTGGAGGGACCACCTCTGGATGCCTACTCAATTCAAGGACAACTCACCACTTCTCCACTCCATCTGGCTAAGCTGAACCAGGCGGCAAGACAACATTCTCACTTTGCCGTGATGCATGGTGAGACTGGATTTACCAGAATTGACTCCAGCCTTCCAGAGATCAAGGCTATTGGGCAAGTTTGGATGCATTTAGTCAAACTACCCATGAACTCACCATTCCAAATAGCTTAATTGGCTGCATAGTCAGTCACCAAGGCACCAACATTAATGATATCTGCCAGATGTCCAGGGCCCAGATCAGAATTGCCAACCCAGTGGAAGGCTCTCCTGGAAGGTAGATTACTGTCACTGGTTCTGTTGCCAGTATTAGTCTGGGCCGGAATCTAATTAATGCCAGGCTATCCTCTGAGAAGAGCATGAGGTGCAGCTAGAATGGTGTAGGTTCACTCATAACCCCTTTATGCTGTATTCTCATAATCCAGCTGTGTAATTTCTGGTCAGTGATTTCCAGATTTTAAATTATTTCTGAGTGTTCAGCTTCTACACAACTTTATCTTCCCCTGAGAATTTAAAAATCACATTCTCTGTTCAGTTGTTAATGCTGGGATTCATATTTAGTTTTATAAGCTTTTCTCTGTTTTTAGTTTTGTTTTGGGTTTTTTGGCTCATGGATTTTATTTGTGTTTGCTGATAAGAAATGTAAGAGCAGAATGTTAAATTCAGTTTAGTTCTGTAATGTCAAGAATTAAAAATAAAAAATGGTTTGGTTAATAACAACCAGAAAAAGTAAGAGACTAAACAAAAATTCCTGCCCTCATGGAGTTTGTACTCTAGAGGAGCAGCGAGACAATAAGCAAGAAGAGAAAGTAAAAACATATAGTATGTTTGATAGTGATAACTGCTAAGGATATAAGAAAAAGCAGAGAAGGGGGTATAATGTCAGGATGGGGATGGGCAGTTGAAATTTTAGACTGAGTAGCCAGGAAGGCCTTGCTATTTCTATCCTGCTGCCATTAGATATTTTTTCTAACCATTAAGTTTTGAGATTTATCAATTTTGAAATACATACTTTTAATTAGTTCATTTCCACTGCTTCATGACATCAATAGCATGAATTGGACATAATTCATTTATCAATTCTTCAGTTGATTAATATTCAGATTGATTTTTGATATTCTGCTATTAGAAACAAGGCTACAAAGAGTACCCCTGACCATGTCTCCACATGCACTAATACAGAATAGACCTAGGAGGAGACTGTTGGGCCAGTGGACATGCATTTCTTCAACATCATTAGATGTTTCCAAATTGCTGTTCAAAATGATCATATCCATGTACACTCTGCAGAAAAGGGTTGCCATGGCAGACCTGAAGCTGCTGCCTTCTAGAAGGGCCTGCCTGCTAGGTTGGCCCTTGGCTGGTGCCTGCGAACTCAGATTTCTGGAGTGTTCCCACTGTTCTTTAACAGATAAGGGTGGTTACCTGTGCCTCAACTGTGCAACATTGTTGTTTATGCAGAGCACCTACTTTCCCTCTGGGAGTCTGGAATTTTGGAACCTGCTAGTTGGAAAGTGCTTATGTGACACAATGGAAACCTTGGGTGTTGCGTCACTAATGGGCTTCCTGGGGCAGAAACACCCATGTGTTGCTGTGTTGCTGTGTTTTTGCTGCTGTGAAATGACGTTTTTATTTGGATTTTCATTTCCTTGTCTATTAGTGAGGTTAAGCATCTTTTCATTTGTATAGCGACCGTTTGAGTTCCTCTTCTGTGATGTGCCTATCATATGCTTTGCTAACTTTTCTTTTGGGTTGCTTGTCTTACCTTACTGCATCATAGGAGTTCTTTATATCTGGATACTAACTTTCTGTTCATTATGTGTATTGAAAATTAATTTCTCTCTCTTTAGGGTCCGTCTTTATTTTTTAGAGTGTGTTTTGTTTTAAGGAAGTTTTTCATGTTAATGTATTCAAGTTAATTATTCTTTCCCCTGTGGTGTGTGTGTGTGTGCACACACACATATGTGTTTGTCTTGTGTGTCTTTTTTAAAAAATTTTATTTTTTTATACAGCAGGTTCTTATTAGTCATCCATTTTATACACATCAGTGTATACATGTCAATCCCAATCGCCCAATTCATCACACTACCACCCCCGCCCCCTCCGCGGCTTTCCCCCCTTGGTGTCCATACGTTTGTTCTCTACATCTGTGTCTCAATTTCTGCCCTGCAAACCGGTTCATCTGTACCATTTTTCAAGGTTCCTGCAACTTTACCAAATTCATTGATTAGCTCTAGTAGTTTTCTGGTGGCATCTTTAGGATTCTCTATGTATAGTATCATGTCATCTGCAAACAGTGACAGTTTTACTTCTTCTTTTCCTATTTGGATTCCTTTTATTTCTTTTTCTTCTCTGACTGCCGTGGCTAGGACTTCCAAAAGTATGTTGAATAATAGTGGTGAGAGTGGACATCCTTGTCTTGTTCCTGATCTTAGAGGAAATGCTTTCAGTTTTTCACCATTGAGAATGATGTTTGCTGTGGGTTTGTCGTATATGGCCTTTATTATGTTGAGGTAGATTCCCTCTCTGCCCACTTTCTGGAGAGTTTTTATCATAAATGGGTGTTGAATTTTGTCAAAAGCTTTTTCTGCATCTACTGAGATGATCATATGGTTTTTATTCTTCGATTTGTTAATATGGTGTATCACATTGATTGATTTGCGTATATTGAAGAATCCTTGCATCCCTGGGAAAAATCCCACTTGATCGTGGTGTATGATCCTTTTAATGTGTTGTTGGATTCTGTTTGCTAGTATTTTGTTGAGGATTTTTGCATCTATATTCATCAGTGATATTGGTCTGTAATTTTCTTTTTTTGTAGTATCTTTGTCTGGTTTTGGTATCAGGGTGATGGTGGCCTCAGAGAATGAGTTTGGGAGTGTTCCTTCCTCTGCAATTTTTTGGAAGAGTTTGAGAAGGATGGGTGTTAGCTCTTCTCTAAATGTTTGATAGAATTCACCTGTGAAGCCATCTGGTCCTGGACTTTTGTTTGCTGGAAGATTTTTCATCACAGTTTCAATTTCATTACTTGTGATTGGTCTGTTCATATTTTCTGTTTCTTCCTGGTTCAGTCTTGGAAGGTTATACCTTTCTAAGAATTTGTCCATTTCTTCCAGGTTGTCCATTTTATTGGCATAGAGTTGCTTGTAGTAGTCTCTTAGGATGCTTTGTATTTCTGCAGTGTCTGTTGTAACTTCTCCTTTTTCATTTCTAATTTTATTGATTTGAGTCCTCTCCCTCTTTTTCTTGATGAGTCTGGCTAATGGTTTATCAATTTTGTTTATCTTCTCAAAGAACCAGCTTTTAGATTTATTGATCTTTGCTATTGTTTTCTTTGTTTCTATTTCATTTATTTCTGCTCTGATCTTTATGATTTCTTTCCTTCTGCTAACTTTGGGTTTTGTTTGTTCTTTCTCTAGTTCCTTTAGTTGTAAGGTTAGATTGTTTATTTGAGATTTTTCTTATTTCTTGAGGTAGGCTTGTATAGCTATAAACTTCCCTCTTAGAACTGCTTTTGCTGCATCCCATAGGTTTTGGATCATCGTGTTTCCATTGTCATTTGTCTCTAGGTATTTTCTGATTTTCTCTTTGATTTTTTCAGTGATATCTTGGTTATTTAGTAATGTATTGTTTAGCCTCCATGTGTTTGTGTTTTTTACGTTTTTTTCCCTGTAATTCATTTCTAATCTCATAGCATTGTGGTCAGAAAAGATGCTTGATATGATTTCAATTTTCTTAAATTTACTGAGGCTTGATTTGTGACCCAAGACGTGATCTATCCTGGAGAATGTTCCGTGCGCACTTGAGAAGAAAGTGTAATCTGCTGTTTTTGGGTGGAATGTCCTATAAATATCAATTAAATCTATCTGGTCTATTGTGTCATTTAAAGCTTCTGTTTCCTTATTTATTTTCATTTTGGATGATCTGTCCATTGGTGTAAGTGAGGTGTTAAATTCCCCCACTATTATTGTGTTACTGTCGATTTCCTCTTTTATAGCTGTTAGCAGTTGCCTTATGTATTGAGGTGCTCCTATGTTGGGTGCATATATATTTATAATTGTTATATCTTCTTCTTGGATTGATCCCTTGATATTATGTAGTGTCCTTCCTTGTCTCTTGTAACATTCTTTATTTTAAAGTCTATTTTATCTGATATGAGTATAGCTACTCCAGCTTTCTTTTGATTTCCATTTGCATGGAATATCTTTTTCCATCCCCTCACTTTCAGTCTGTAGGTGTCCCTAGGTCTGAAGTGGGTCTCTTCTAGACAGCATATAGATGGGTCTTGTTTTTGTATCCATTCAGCGAGCCTGTGTCTTTTGGTTGGAGCGTTTAATCCATTCACGTTTAAGGTAATTATCAATATGTATGTTCCTATGACCATTTTCTTAATTGTTTTGGGTTTGTTTTTGTAGGTCCTTTTCTTTTCTTTTTTTTTTTAAAATTAATTAATTTATTTATGGCTGTGTTGGGTCTTCGTTTCTGTGCGAGGGCTTTCTCTAGTTGCGGCAAGCGGGGGCCACTCTTCATCGCGGTGCGCGGGCCTCTCACTATCGTGGCCTCTCTTGTTGCGGAGCACAGGCTCCAGACGCGCAGGCTCAGTAGTTATCGCTCACCGGCCCAGTTGCTCCGCGGCATGTGGGATCTTCCCAGACCAGGGCTCGAACCCGTGTCCCCTGCATTGGCAGGCAGATTCTCAACCACTGCGCCACCAGGGAAGCCCTGTAGGTCCTTTTCTTCTCTTGTGTTTCCCACTTAGAGAAGCTCCTTTAGCATTTGCTGTAGACCTGGTTTGGTGGTGCTGAATTCTCTTAGCTTTTGCTTGTCTGTAAAGCTTTTGATTTCTCCATCGAATCTGAATGAGATCCTTGCCGGGTAGAGTAATCTTGGTTGTAGGTTCTTCCCTTTCATCACTTTAAGTATATCATGCCACTCCCTTCTGGCTTGTAGAGTTTCTGCTGAGAAATCAGCTGTTAACCTTATGGGAGTTCCCTTGTATGTTATTTGTCGTTTTTCCCTTGCTGCTTTCAATAATTTTTCTTTGTCTTATTTTTTGCCAATTTGATTACTATGTGTCTTGGCGTGTTTCTCCTTGGGTTTATCCTGTATGGGACTTGCTGCGCTTCCTGGACTTGGATGGCTATTTCCTTTCCCATGTTAGGGAAGTTTTTGACTATAATCTCTTCAAATATTTTCTCGGGTGCTTTCTGTCTCTCTTATCCTTCTGGGACCCCTATAATGCAAATGTTGTTGCATTTAATATTGTCCCAGAGGTCTCTTAGGCTGTCTTCATTTCTTTTCATTCTTTTTTCTTTATTCTGTTCTGCAGCAGTGAATTCCATCATTCTGTCTTCCAGGTCACTTATCTGTTCTTCTGCCTCAGTTATTCTGCTATTGATTCCTTCTAGTGTAGTTTTCATTTCAGTTATTGTATTGTTCATCTCTGTTTGTTTGTTCTTTAATTCTTCTAGGTCTTTGTTAAACATTTCTTGCATCTTCTCGATCTTTGCCTCCATTCTTTTTCCGAGGTCCTGGATCATCTTCACTATCATTATTCTGAATTCTTTTTCTGGAAGGTTGCCTATCTCCACTTCATTTAGTTGTTTTTCTGGGGTTTTATCTTGTTCATTCATCTGGTACATAGCTCTCTGCCTTTTCATCTTGTCTATCTTTCTGTGAATGTGGTTTGTGTTCCACAGGCTGCAGGATTGTAGTTCTTCTTGCTTCTGCTGTTTGCCCTCTGGTGGATGAGGCCATCTAAGAGGCTTGTGCAAGTTTCCTGATGAGAGGGACTGGTGGTGGGAAGAGCTGACTGTTGCTCTGGTGGTCAGAGCTCAGTAAAACTTTAATCTTCTTGACTGCTGATGGGTGGGGTTGGGTTCCCTCCCTGTTGGTTGTTTGGCCTGAGACAACCCAAAACTGGAGCCTACCTGGGCTCTTTGGTGGGGCTAATGGCAGACTCTGGGAGGGCTCACACCAAGGAGTACTTCCCAGAACTTCTGCTGCCAGTGTCCTTGTCCCCACGGTGAGCCACAGCCACCCCCGCCTCTGCAGGAGACCTTCCAACACTAGCAGGTAGGTCTGGTTCAGTCTCCTATGGGGTCACTGCTCCTTCCCCTGGGTCCCGATGCACATACTACTTTGTGTGTGCCCTCCAAGAGTGGAGTCTCTGTTTCCCCCAGTCCTGTGGAAGTCCAGCAGTCAAATCCCACTAGCCTTCAAAGTCTGATTCTCTAGGAATTCCTCCTCCCGTTGCCACACCCCCAGGTTGGGAAGCCTGACGTGGGGCTCAGAACCTTCACTCCAGTGGGTGGACTTCTGTGGTATAAGTGTTCTCCAGTCTGTGAGTCACCCACCCAGCAGTTATAGGATTTGATTTTACTGTGATTGCGCCCCTCCTACTGTCTCACTGTGGCTTCTCCTTTGTCTTTGGATGTGGGGTATCTTTTTTGGTGAGTTCCAGTGTTTTCCTGTCGATGACTGTCCAGCAGCTAGTTGTGATTCTGGTGTTCTCACAAGAGGGAGTGAGAGCACGTCCTTCTACTCTGCCATCTTGGTTCCTCAGTTGTTGTGTGTCTTCTGAGAGGCTGTATGGAGTAATGATTAAGAATATGGGCCGTGGACATAGACATAGAGAATAGACTTGAGGACGTGGGGGGGAAGGGGGGAAGCTGGGGCAAAGTGAGAGTAGCATCGACATATATACACTACCGAATGTAAAATAGCTAGTGGGAAGCAGCAGCATAGCACAGGGAGATCAGCTTGGCGCTTGGTGCTTTTTGATGACCTAGAGGGGTGGGATAGGGAGGGTGGGAGGAAGGCTCAAGAGGGAGGGGATATGGGGATATATGTATGCATATGGCTGATTCACTTTATTGTACAACAGAAACTAACACAGTATTGTGAAGCAATTATACTCCAATAATGATATATTAAAAATTAAAAAAAAAAATATGGGCAGTGGAGCAGGACTCTGTGGGTTTAAATCCCAGCCCCACAACTACTGCTCAATTTAGGTGAAGTTAACCTCTCTGGGCCTCTGTTTGTTCATCTGTAAAATGGAGATAATCACAGTTCTTGCTTATTAGGCAGTTGTAAGGATTACATGATTAAACATGTCAAGTGTGTCAAACAGTGCTTGGCACACCGTTGGTGCTCAGTTAAGTGTTAACAACAAACATTATTGTTCAAGAAAACTCTTCTCACCCCAACGTGATGAAGACAGTGTCTATGCTTTCTTCCTAAAATTTTCAGGTTTGGCTTTTCAAAAGTCTTCCAAAAAGTCTTTAGTTACTCTTCCTTTTCCTTTTCTGTTTCCTTCCTTTCCTGAGCAAATCATTCGTAAGGCCATTAGCTGGGGTAGAGCAGGGTAGATGTCCACGTGGGGCTGAGGGGGAGCCTTGATGGCCCTGAGTGGGGTGTAAGAGCCTAGAAGGGGTGAGGAGGGCATCCATGCAGGAAGGTGGACTGGTGTGGAGAGTCAGAGCCTGAGCAGGGAGAGGAAAGTGTGGTATCAGAGCCCTAGTACTGTGAGGTGGGATCCTTATGGGAGTGAGAGTGGTGGCAGAGATGGAAATTAGTTACTTCTAGGGGGAGTGTTCAAATAAGTAAATACATATGTAGTAATAGAAGTAGGAAACTAATCAGTTCAGAATTTCAGAGAGTGACAACAATTAAAATAACAAAAAGTGTAAAGTTGTATAATTGCTTAGAATTCTGTAGTTCTCAAAGCTCATGTCTTTATAGTGGTAAATACCACTGGGTACTCCAAAAAAGGGATCCCCTCTCCAAAGGGGGGACTAAAAATAAATGGGGACTTCCTGGTTCTTCCCTGACACCTTTGCCCAAAAGCCCAAATTTAAAAATGTATCAACCCTATTGACCATGCTATTATGTTTCTAAGAGCTTCTGAGTCAGCTGAGGAAACCAACATGGATGTTTGGAGCTGGGCCCTCAAACACCACTGGTTTATAGGTAGGAACTGATGTTGTGCTTTAAGATGTCTTGTTGCATGAAGTGAGGTAGATACAAGGCAGGTAAAAACTCAGGCTCAGTTATACCTTCCTGTAAACTGGGCTGCTGTCAGTTGTTATCACTAAGGATTATCTTGTACGCTGGGGCATCAGTCAAGATCGGAGATCTGAAATGATAATTTCTGAGCTTGAAAATTATCTCCATTCTCTGTCCTTGGACTTATCTTTGAACATCTGCTGTCCTATCTAAACTGGAGTTACTTGAAGTCCCTATTATAAAACAGAGGAAAGGAAACAAGTGGTATCAGGGTCCCTAAAAGGCACCTGGAGCTGCTTTTGCTGGTCTTCTAACCTCTGCTTTCTCACTAGAACAGGGTTGGGCACAGTATGGTCTGTGGACCAAATCCAGCCTCGCCCCTTCCATTAGATATTGTCTACAGCTTCTTCCCTGCTACAAGAGCCAAGCTGAGTAGTTGCTACCAGAGACTGTATGACCTGCAAAGTTAAAAATATGTACTATCTGGCCCCTTCAGAAAGTTTGATGACCCCCGCATGAGGACGTTAACACCATAGAGACATTGGCTGTGTCTTGTGCACTGCTTTAGTTCAAGAACGTGGAGAATTGGATGCTTTCCACCCCTCCCCTGCCCTCAGTGTCCTCTCCCTTTCTCTCTTACCCCTTTGCTTCCCTAGTAGGCATAAGAGGATGGACTCAGCAGTCAGTATCATTCAAGAGCAAAGAGATTGCCAAGCTCTGGTAGAAAATGAGAATAGCACCACAGCAAAACTGTGTGCCTGGGATGCTGTCGACAAGGTGCTATGTGTGCACTGCTTTGTAGATAACATGTGCCCCCTGAAACTCACCACAACCCAAGACTATGGGATTCAGCTACAAGAGGCTGTGGTCCCTTATGAAAGTTACTAATGTACAAAACCAAGAGGATGACTGGTTTGGCCAAAGCTTGACTCACGAGACGTAAATGTCTGAGTCTTGATATCAGGCAGCTGCTCAGAAAGGCAAGTGTGTGTCATGGTGAGCTTTGGGAAAGGCTCTGAGGAGAGTACCTTTTGGGAGTTCTCATACCATATATGTCTCAATTCTTAAAGTAATAAATTAAGCTAAGAAACTGCTAAATAATGACCTCCATGATGACCTAGGCCTCAACTCTGGAGTCCCACATTGGACAGTGGTGGTGCAGAGCCAGCTGCCCCATGACTCACCCCTTTTCATTGCTTTCCTGCTTTCCCAAAGGGCCTCGTGTGTCATGTGTAGACTTGAACCTGTGTGATCAAGGACCACCTGTGACCCAGGAAAGAGGCCCACCAGGCCCTAGAAGCAGACTTTACACCAGCTGGGCCGGGATTTCTGGGTCTGGTGGGCATATCTCCTCAGACATGGGAGTGAAGTAACTGGAGGAGGACCAGAGTGGGGCCTAAAGAGAAGGCTGGATGGCCAGCCATGTAATTTAATCCTTCTGGGACTTGGTTTCCTTTTCCATTAAAACAGTGTAAACCAAACAATTATATAAGGGCTTAGTTTTTGAACAGGGAGCTATTTTCTAGCCTGCAAGCCTGTAGGTCTATGAATCTGAAAACTTCTAGTGCCTGTGCTTTCTTCAACTTGACAAACACCTTGGACAAAATGTGGCAGCAATTATGCCCTGTGGACACGAGGAGTCATGAACCATTCATCCCAGAGGACCTGCTGAGGCATTGAATTACCACACTGAGGAAACCAAGCCCCAAATAGCCTGGGTCCCGGGGGCTGAGTGCTTCTGCCTGTTTCAGAAAGGTAACGCTGCCATTTTTTTCTAGGGGAAAACCTTCTTCCATTCTCCATAAGCCCCTCAGGCCTCTGGTGCAGAACTTTCTCCTCACTGGTCCCCATGCAAATACCTAGGCGGCCACAGGAGACCCTTTCTCCCAAGCCCAGAGCTTTGCTGACCTGTTTTCTGCCCCACTTCCCTCTTCTTCTCTCTTTAGGAGAGCCATAGTAGTGGGACCAAATGAAGCTATGAGCTGTTCACTCATAGTAAAAGAGATTCTCTTTTGATCCCAGCTGTTTTAAAATCTCGAGTTCCACAAAGAAGTATGGAAGCTTAGAAAATCTGGCAGCAAGTCATATTCCTGGAATATCTGCTGAGTGGTCTTGTTTTCTGAACTGACTCTCTCCATTTTCTCCTCTTCTTTGTAAATCTCTCTTATTTAAACCAGATTGGGAGAGTTTTCAATAGATTAACATGTTCTCAGGAGATTTGGGCCAAGTTTCCAACTTGAATGTTACTCAAACCCAAACAAAGTGTGTGCATGCCTCCTCCTTCTCGAGTTTTCCCTGCTTATGTTTCGTGACTAGTATTTTTAATTTTTAATTTTAAATGTGTGGGGTTTTTTTTGGCCACGCCTTGCAGCTTATGGGACCTTAGTTCCCAGAACTGGGCCCCCGGCAGTGGAAGCACGGAGTCCTAACCACTGCACCGCCAGGGAATTCCCCGTGACTAAAATTTTTTTAAAGCATAGCATCCCTGTTGTTTTGCCTGCCCTTCGCTACTGTCTTCGGCTGTCTGGAAACATCATTTTTTGGACCTACTTCTTTTCTGTTTTTTTCTGAGTTTTTAAAGTGTTCAGTTCAGCAAGTATTTGTTGAGTGTTTCCTGTGAGTCAGGAGCAGGGGAAAATGATGAAAAAGACAGACCTTGCCATTGGAGAGCTCGGGTGTAGTAGAGACAGACAGTTAAACTGAGCTTTCCTCCCCAAGGCAGGGCAAGATTTTACCTATACCTGACTCTTCCCAGCCCATGATGCTCGCCTCAAACCCTTACCACCCACCACGAATGACTGCTGATGCCCCTCCCTTCTTAGTCTTCTTCCTTGTGATACTGTAGTTGCTAATATAAATTTACAGAACCAGCTGGATGCAACAGGGTGATGTAAGCACCTGGGTGATCAGGGTGATCAACAGTACACTCCTGGGCTCTCCCAAACTCTAGTCTAACCCTAGCTTAAGTGATTATTTTGGTTTTGGTCACTGGTAGATTAAAAAAAAAAGTCAAAACCAGATTAAGCTCTGAGGCTACCAAAGTGGTTTTGTAAACTCTATCAGCAGTTATTTGCCAAGAATCTACTATTTGCAAAGCTGCAAGCCAGCAGCTGTGCAGGATGTAAAGTTGTGTTGCCTTCTGCTCTCTCTCTACCTCTGGAGAAGCACAGGACTCTCCTCGCCCAGGGAAAAATGTCACCACTTCATGTTCAATTTCTCCCATGTCCCTTTCTCAATAACAGTTATTGGGTCTCAGCATTTTTCTCTTCCTCTTCCCTCCCTCCTTTCTTACCTCTGATGAAAGAAGTTTTCACATATCGAAGTATGGGGAAGTCATTCTGGCTTATACATGAGTTAACTTAAATTTTATGCTAACTGAAACAGCCTGTTTGTGGCCTATCAAACATACATTGTATATCTGCTTTAATTATTAAAGAAAAGGGCACATTGACCAGAAGTAAAGAATGTCCATGTTGAAAATGAAATGCCCCTCTTCCTGGGACACCAATGTCGGTACCCTTTTGATGATAAGAATCTCTTCCCAGGTTCCAAGGCCATACTGCATATGCTATACGTGTATGTGCTGGTCTGTCCTTTTTTTTTTTGAAGAAATGTATCCCTGACTTGTTTACTGTTCTTTGTTCTGACAAGATACAAAACTGTGCTGAGAAACACTGCTTCTCCAGAGCAATTTCTCAGAGTAATCTGGGAAGATGGCTTCCAGGCTATAGTCCTCAGTTTGGCTCAAATAAAACTCTTTCCTATTCTTATTATTGATTGTTTATTGATTATTTTCATTGACACCTCCCTCTATCCCAGACTCTGGAGTATACCCACAGTGTAACGTGCACTGAGCTGCACTGCTCTAGAAATTGCGTGAACTAGGAAGCCCATCTGTGGGTCACAGAGGGGAGGCTGCTTGGCAAGGAAGCACATTTGCCCTTCTTGTCCATAAGTCTTTTGAAATAATTTGGTTTGAAAGTATTTTTTTCTGATTCTTAGTGTGTTTTTATGTGAACAAGTAGATGTCCTGTAAAGCACTGCCTCCTAACATCATTGCAGAAATGCACACGTCAGCACTGTGGAAATGGCCTCAGCATCTTCAAACAGTTAAAGACATGTTGGATCTCATCGCCAACCAAAGAGCCACTCTCATCTGTTCTTGCCTCTCTGTATCCTGTCTTAATTATACCTATGAGATAGGCATTCAAATAAGCTGGGCAAACAGACGGAAAACCTAGATGCAAATAACACCCAGCTGACAGTGGATAATGTTTACATGCATTGCCAGTTGGGTGTTGTCTTCAAACCATATGAAGCTGACTTGACATGGAACATCAGGACTAGTCCATTCATTTCCACCACAGCATTGCAGAATCTTGCTGTGACTGGCACTCCTGTGGTAATAATTCTCACAGAAGCTCATGCAATGATGGGAAGCCATATAGGCACAAAGAATGTCTAAATCTATACCAGATGGTGCACACAGGGAGATCAGTGAATTTGGATAGTTTGTGATAAGTATGTTTGCATTTTAATTTTCTCCTTAAAAATAAAACACACACAGAAAAAAGCAGATCCACTTGAAATGAGAGCAGTGTGGAGGCCACAGCCACTAGGAAGACGGACCGAGTTTTCCACTTCTGTGGTTCCGATGAAAAGGGTTTTGCACTCGTTTGGCTGGGTCAGTTTCACCATCAGGTGTTCCAGGTGAGCAAGTCAGTTCTGGTTTCCTTCGAAAAGAGCCCCCGTTTGGAATTCGCTGTGTGCCTCACATGTGTTTGTTTCTGCCGCCAAGGGATTACTTATGCTGGCTGGCCTGACTGAACGACCATATAGCAAAGGCCCCTGCACTTCCAGCGGCCCAGAGTTCCTTTCCAGCTGCAGTGGAAACACAAGCAGTGTAGAAGGAGATCAGATGGACTCTTCTCATCTCAGTTCTCTGGAGAGGTGGTGCGATGGCTTTTAGATTTTAAGTCAAGTAGCTGTCAGTCAAGCTCTGAAGGAAGCTCAGCTGAGGGCACTGAAGTCTATCAGATCACCCAAGCTTACAGTTTATGCTTGTTTCCTTGTCTGTAAAGGTTGGAGCCGATGATCCTGAAGGTCCTTCTGATTCTACAATCCAGACGTTTTAAAGACTCATGCCCACACCCCTACCCCACCCCCGCCCCACGTGCTACATGCTGACATGCACGTCAGCTACGCCCTCTGTACGATTTCCTATGGTGCCTTTTGGTTTGTTTTTTAGCCCAAGAAAGTTATCATGTTCTTACTGTCTCAAAAGCCCAGAAGTCACCATTTAGGTCATCCTTGAGGTGCAGAATTCCCTTTGTCCACTTCCTACGGAAGAAAATTGTTTTAAAGTGGGATAATGTAAACAAAAACATTATTACTATTTGTTTCATGACATTTATTTATGTATAATGCTATGCAGGAGGATTTCTGCAAACCTTTATAACGGTGGTATGTCATAGAGTCAGAGTTAGGTTTTGAATCACAAATTTATTATAGAAAGATACCAATTTAATAAATGTGTTGCAGTAGGTTTTCTAATATTTGTATGCTAAAATGTGACAGACAAAACAGAAAAATGGTCACATCCAATAAGGGGGGAAAGTTTGGAATTAACTGCTGCAGATCATAGCCTGTGAGTGCCCCTTGTCGGGCCCAGAGATGACCTAGTATTAGCCCTTTAAGAGGGCATATGCCAGGTTGGGGTGCGGAGACCATTTGTAGCTCTAGGAAACACTTTTGCTACCTAATTATGTATTCTGAGTTATAAAAAGGATTTGTAACTGCAAGTGGTTTTCAAAGAATAATTTTCTACTGGTGTAAACAGCAACTACGAGATCTATAAATTAGAAAGAGTGGCTGGAAAATCTCAGCAAAACTAACTTTCCCTGGACAGGTGCCTTTACTTAGGCATTTCTGGGCAAAGTCAGCTTTGCTAAGTAGCCATTAGGTCTCCACTGGTCAAGAGAAAGGGGAAAAATTCATCCCAAGCCGTGCCTTGGAAAGGAGTGTTTCAGTCATTACCTGTACTTGGTTTTTCTTGCAATCAAGAAACTGGTGGGAGGAATGAGAACTTCATGGGAAATAAGGCTTTGCATTCTTTGTTTACTGGAAAAATGCTTTGCTTTTATTTGATTTACTCTCCAGGTAAGTCAGGAGAGGATGGCTGAGTTAGCTGGACCCTTTAACATCCCAGGCTTAGGCCAAGGCACCTGGATCCTGGCACCTCCTCCAGAACTTTCTCCAGATCTCTCTTGTTCTCTTTCTGGGGAACTAGGATGAACGTGCTCCTTACATGGGGCGCTGTGTCAGGGCAGGAACCTGGAGGCACCTACCCCGAGAGTTATCACAGGCCAGGATGCATACCTTCTGTTGTTTCTTCCTTCATCGTCTTGATATTTTGATAAAGAACAAAGAGCCCTCTTCATAAAACAGACAGTAATTCTTGTTCTAACCAAACGAGTCCACCACTGAAATGAGTGCCAGTTAATTTCCTTCCTTTGAAACTCAAACATATGATCAGACATATATGTCAAGTATCCCAACAACTGAACTGTTTTAATATTCTCTCCTATCTTCCCTGCTTATTTCCAAAATCCAAGTGCTTTTTTGCTGTAAGCAAAACTATGCGGGAAAGTTCTTTTCAAAAATGCTCTCCCGTACCACCGAAAGGTTTCCTGATTATAAAAGGAACCTACACAACTACCGATAGAAAAGTCCTGCAGCACAGAACAGGTGAGGAGAGGCAGGGCGGCGGTGGGGGTCTGGTATGGGCGGGGCTCTCTGTAGGAGGCATATCTGGGCCTTGGGGCCCCGCAGGCCCAGTGGACCAGTTGGGTCCCTGAGCCAAGAATCTGCCTCAAGCAGGGGATGGGGAAGGGGTAGCAGGGGTACCTTGGCCTGTCGACTGGCTCCAGCAGCTCGAGGGTGCAAAGGGAGGTCATGAGTTTCAGTCTGCTGCTTAGCAAAGTTCACAAACACCTGGAGGCAGGGGAAGAGCAAGAGTAGGTAGATATTTCCAGGAAATGGCACCCTCCACCCACCCACCCACTTTGCTTTCTGTTTTCCCCAGTTAACTACAGCCCTGCTGGAGCAGCTTGTGCCCTGCCCAGGGCACAGGGCTTTTTCTTGGAATTGTGAGCTAAGCCAAAGGAGTGCCCACAGGAGGATTAAAAGGTCAACAAGGCAAGGCAGATTCTCAGCTACCGGTGTCCTCCTGAAACTCTAAAGGAATAACTAAAATATCCCAAGCCAGGAGAACAGGAGCTGATCTCCCCACTTTTCTCTTCTCTCTTCAGTGTGCCTGTCCTTGCCTCCACCTGCTTATGCTGATAAGAAGCTCCTCAAAGGGTAAACAGAGGCTTGCCTATTTCCACTGCTTTATTGAATGGTCTTTAAGGGTGTTTATTTAAAAAACAAAAAACCCCCAGTAAAACCCAGAAACAAATGTCCATATGGATGAATGGATAAACAAAACATGGCATTTACATGCAACTGAATAGTATTCAACTTTAAAAAGAAAGGATATTCTAACACATGCTACCACGTGGATTTACCTTGAGGACATTATGTTCACCAAAATAAGCTAGGCACAAAAGGACAAATATCATATGATTCCACTTATATGAGGTACGTGGAGTAGTCAACAGAAAGTAGAACGGTGGTTACCAGTGGCTGGGAGAGTGGTTACTGGGGAGTTATTGCTTGATGAATAGAGTTTCAGTCTGGGAAGATGAAAAATTTCTGGAGATGGATGGTGGTGATGGTTGCACAACAATGTGAATTTATCAATACTTGATGCCACTGAAGTGTAATGCCACTTAAAAATGGTTAATTATGATATATATATATATTTTTATATGTATTTTTTACCACAATAAAAAGTGATCACGTTAAAAAACCTGACACATGGCACACATTTATCAAAACTCACTGAACTGTACACTTTAAGTGGGTGCTTTCTATTGTATTTAAATTAAGCATTAGTAAAGTTGATTTGAAAAGAAAAAAAATGGCCACCACCACAAACCAGGAAGGAGAAATAATGTCCTAGAGTTGTGGGGAAGGATGCTGTAAAGAAGTCCGTGAAGTCTGCTGATGGCTGAAGTACTGTTCGAAGACAATTTCTGATATTCCAAGTTTTGCCCTAATGGACAGAGGGACTAGAGTGTTGGCACTTGGGCATGTCCTGCCTCGCTCTCGTGTGGATTCCAGCCCAGCCTTTGCCCGGCCCCGCTCTGCATGTGGCGCCCTCTCGGCCTTGCCTGGTCCAGCGTGGTCTGCGTGACTGAGTACTCCTCGACGAGCAGGCTGTCCCTGTGGGAGCCGAGCAGCCGGAAGATCCTGGCCAGCGAGGAGGAGGAGACCTGGAACTGCAGCATGTTGTAGTGCCTCTCCCTCTGCACGCTGCCTGGGAAGTTCCCCTGGAAGAACTGCTCCACGGGACCCAGGTCGGGAAGCAAGTCGTCCTTCGGGGACTTGATTTTCATTGTGACGATGTAGCCATCTCCAAACCTGAGGGAAGCACGTGGTGGTGTGGTACAGGCCTGTTAGCAGTTGGGTCTAAGGAAATCCTGAAATGAGGACTAGACTCATCAAAAATATTGGGGATTAAAGGCATGTACTATAGACCTCGTGTACATGTTTAAAACTAGGATTAAAAGGGCCATGATGGTTCCTGGAGAAGTGGTTTGATACTAGTTTTTAGAGGTCTAAATGCCTTGTGTGGTGAAGTGCGTCTCCAGACCTGTGTCACAGCTTCCTGTGTCCACCTCTTGGAGACATGGGTGTTCCCTGCTCCTTGCCCTTTAACATACTTGCTGAAGTCAAGGGTGGTCTGAGCCCTGTGCTGAGATCACAGGCTGCCCAGTGCTTACTCGGTGGTGGAAAGACTGCCCAGCCCTTTAAGAGACTGGCCTGGTGGAAGCAAAGGTTTGGGAAGGCAGCGCTTCCCTGGGGAAGCTTCCAGAACAAATGGAGCTGCCAGGGCCAGGGCCGTCGGTGCTTCCCTCCTACCCTCACCAGGTCACCCACCTGTGGATCAAAAATGGTCCACCAGAGTGAATGCATGGCTAGCTGGCTTCCCTTAACACTTACACCAGGGTATACTTATTTCAGTGCTCCCTCCATGATCCAGGATTGTTCCCCTTTACAATAAAATGCCTTTACCTTTCAGCCCCGGAAAATTGACCATCCTCCACGTGGGAACATTCCCTCTCACCTGCTCTCCCATGGGGATATTGAGGACTGAGAGGGAAAGGAGTAGGGAGCAACCATGTCTCAGCAGGTGGACACTGTAAGTTGCTGACATGGGTCTGGCGACCTCACATGCTGAAGTCCCCCTAGATATCTGTGTAGTGTGCAAGCTGTAGTTGCTCAAGATATCATGGGTCAAGTGCCCAAATGCAGCTAATCTACTAGACCTTCCTCTCAACCACTTATCTGTATGATGTGTATGAAGCATGATGTGTATCATGCAAGACACTCCCCTGGATACATGGAGATGAAGCGTCTCGGTGTAGATGAGGTGAGTTAGGTTCTCTTCCTTTCACCAACGGGCATGGTGACTTTTCTGTCCTGGGCTCTCATTTATCTCTGATAAATGAGTGATAACTATAAGTCCACCCTTCCTAGTTTATAAAGCATATCAGAAGGCAAAGGAGCATGACATTCTTAATAAAATCTTATTTTAAGTGATTGTCGGCTTTGGCGCACAAACCGTTATTAATAACACATTATTTACAGCAGTCTACAATTTACGGGGACGGGATAATCCTGCTGAAGATTACTGGCATTGCTGGTTTGTCATACAATACATGGTCATTTCTCACATTCAAAAGCATATGACACGGCAGAAAGGAACACTGATTGTGCTCAGGCCTGGTCTGATTTGGTCTCTGAATCATTCCTACCGTGGTTGTGGACTCTTATTAAATGGGTCATGGGTCCTGGATCTGTTGGGCTAAGTGGTGGGATAATTAGGCAGTGGTAGTGACCCTCCCTCATCCCAAATGGGCTCTGCATTTGCCCCGATCAGAATCCCCATCTGGAGACTCGGTGAGCCTTCAGCCATAGGCAGTTAGCCCAATAGAGAGGAGTTACATTCAGCACAACAGCTTTCTCCATCTACTGCTGCAGAATGAGGCCCAGACACCTCTGCCCGTGGCATGAGGGGGCAGCAGGACCCCCCCCACATGTCAGTAGAGAGCACAGGGCCTGGTTGACTGCCCCTTTCTCCCCAGAAGGTACTAAAGGCAATCCCCACCATATCCTTACTTGTACTTGAGGTGCTGAATGGTGCCCAGACACTGAAAGGCGCCCTTCGCCATGATGGCAAGCCGGGTGCACAGGGCCTCGCACTCTTCCATGCTGGGGGCGGGGGAGAGCAGGTGAGGGCTGGGAGGACTGGACTCCATTGCCCGCCTGCTCCACCCCAGTCCCTGGGAATCTCTTGCCTGTGGGAAGTGAGGACCACGGCTCTCCCTTCTCTGATGATGCTCATGATGGTGTTCCACAGCATGCGGCGTGCCTGGGGGTCCATGCCTGTGGTGGGCTCGTCCTGTGGGGAGGCAGAGAGGATAGGGGGTTGGTTCCGGCACCCTCCTTGGCTGACTCCCTCTGAGCAGCTCTGCTCTCTGGCAGACAAAGCACAAATTCACTCCCCCGAGGGGCAAGACCCGGGGAAGCCAGCACAGGGCATGGAAGGCGGGAGGTGAATCAGGACCGTGAAGAAACATCATGCACACCTCTAGACCCGTTTCAGCCCGTGAATGGGTTAAGGTTGATTAAGGCAATGATAGAGTTATCTTAAAAAAAGGAAAAAATTCTCTATATATGTTTGCAAGGAGGCAGGAAGATAGCTCAGGTGATTTTCAGGGTCCCTCCAAGGCCTGTGATCCATGCCCTCATAAACCCCAGACTACAGGGGTATGGGGGCCTCAGGCCTGGTCCAGCTTTGGTGAGAACCACATGAGCCGTTGCTCCAGCCCAGTGCGCCTGTCCAGTTAGGACCCCAAACAGGCCTTGTCAGGCAGTAAAAATTTTTGACCAGTCCCTGACATTCTGCAGAGGGGCTGAACTTCCCTGCTAGAGCCTGCAGCCCCCAAGAGGCTTCCCAGGAACTCACAGTGAGAATGTGTTGTGACTCTATCTCCCCCCAAGAGCTGTGAACCAAACACTAGGCTGATATGCTCAAAACGAGCAGAATAGGCAACAACCCAGACAAAAACAGCCCGCTGCGTTTTCTAAATCTGCTGACCCAACAACAGAGATGCAGCACTCGGCTCTTGCAAGCCCTTTGGTGGTCCCTGTGGTGCTCACCAGTAGCACCAGCAGTGGGCAGCCTATCAGTGCAATGGCTGTGGACAGTTTCCGCTTATTGCCTGCACTGTAGGTGCCGGCCAGGCGGTCTGCGTAGAGAGACAGGCCCAGGCTCTGAATACTCCAGTTTGTCACCTAGGGAAGAGAAAGAAATCCCATTTGGGATAAACAAACAAGCAAACACCCCAAACCTCCACCAACTCAAAGTCTTGGGCTCCCAGATCGCACACCTTCAGGATGACAGACCCAGCTAGGCTGAAAAAGGACCACCTGCTGGCTCATGGGGTGGCTCGTGGCCTTCAAGGGCCAGACGTCTCCTTTCCACTGTGGGCCTTAGATCTCAGTGTGGTTTGGTCTGCTCCACACCCGTTGGGTGTAGCCCCCTGAGAAATGGCCTTCAGCTTTACAAGAGTCGGACAATGCTTCTCACCCAGTGTCCTGGACTATCGCTAGGAGTAGAAGAGGAAGAGTCCTAGGGTCTGTTTAAGAAGATGGTGGGTCCCAGACCTGTTGATACCACCCCTCATCACGGTCACACTTGAAGTCTTGTGTGTGCATCTAATATATACTTATTGAGCACCTTCTATGAACCAGGCATAGAAGGGTGCTAGAGAATAATGGTGAACATGGCCATTGCTGCTGTACTCACAGATGGCAGGGGGTGGTGACAGACAACCAAAATACACAGAATAATGACAGATTGTAACAGCGCTTTGAGGGAACTCAACAGTAAACTATGATAGAGAATACCGTGTGTGTGTGTGCACGTGTGTGCACATGCATGTGCACAGAAGGAAAGCTAGGGAGGTCTCTTGGAGACAGGCCCACCATGCCTCTGCCTTCTGCACCTCTACCTGGAATGTTCTTCCCCTAGATATCCACATGGTTCACTCAGGTCTTCACCCAGAAGTCACTTCCTCTGTGAAGCTGTCCCTGGGCCACCCTACATAAAAGTGCATACCCCACAATTCTTCCCTGCTTTATTTTTCCCCTAAGGACTTTTTACTCTCAAATGTACTGTATATTTTACTTGTTTATCTTTTTAGTGTCTGTCCCTCCCACTAGAATATAAGCTCCATTTTTTACTTTTTATTTGGAATAGTCCCCAACTGACAGAATCGTGTAAGAATAAGAATAGTGCAAAGAACACTCATAGACTCTTAGTCTCTATTTTCTCTCTCCTTCTCTTACACACACAAAAATACACACACACACACACACACACACAATGTTTTCAGACTCATCTGAGGGTCAGTTATACTTGGCCCTTCATTCCTAAATACTTCAGTGTCTATTTCCTAAGTATAGGGACATCCTCTTACATAACCACAGTACAGTTATGATTGTCAGTAAATTTAATATTGTCATGATACTTTTATCTAGATTATTACCCTTCACAGTCTGGTTTTGCCAATTCACTCAGTAATGTCCTTTCCAGCACTATTTTCTCTCCAGTACAGGCTGCAGTGTAGTGTACATTATTCAGTCACTGTGTCTACTTAGCTTCCTGTGATCAGGAACATCTCCATAGGCTTTCTCTGCCATTCCATGTCTTTTATGACTTTGATCATTTTTAAGAATACAACCCATATATACATATACATATATATATATGTATGTATTTTAATAGAATGTTCCTCTAGATCTTGTCAAATGTTTCTTCATGATAAGGTTCAGGTTATGCATCCCAATCAGAATATTCTGTAGGTGAAGTTGTGTCCTTCTCAGGGTATCACATCCAGGGGTGCGGGATGTGAATCTGACCCTCAGCGGTGATGGTGGTTTTGAGCACCCAGTTAAAGTGTTGTCTAATTTCTCCACTGTAAGATTATCAGGCTTCCCCCTCACAACCAATAAGCAATCTGTGGGAGATACTTTTAAGCCATAAAAATATCTTGCTTTTCATAAAAGATTTCCCCTAGACTCAGCAACCACAAATCTTGTCACAATCGTCTTTACTCTGACCCTTGCAAAATGATTTTTGAGCTCTGGAACTTCCTGCACACTAACTAGCTGGCTCTCAGCATTTGACTGTAGGCAAGAACCATCCCTTCTCTCCTGATTATTTACTTATCTACTTAACAATATGGAGTTATAAATCCCTACTTTTCCTCCAATGTTTTATAACTGTCATGGTATTTAATTATGTTGATGCTTAAATTGTCCCATATTTGGCCATTGGGAGCCCCTTCAAGATGGCTCCTGTGCACTTATGACATGCCTCTATCATTTTTTTTTTTAAAGCACTCTTTACTTTCTGACATAATAGGATGTTCCAGGCTCATTTTACCTATGGTGTCTCAGCCCTGGAATTTGTCAGTTGTCTGAAGAGTCATAATTCCTTTTAGTGGGGAATGGTATTAGAGATCAAAATCTGGACACTTAAATATACTCATTTTAACTGGGGCATTTTTGCTTCTTGGCCTTTTCAGAGGACAGATATATGCACACACAAACATACACACACATGCACATACCTATGTATGCATATGTGCAATATACATGAGCACATACGGCATGCATGCACAAACATAAGCACATAACTATTTCATGAGTTCACAGCGATAGCTCCAATTCCAATCCATCCTTATAGGATTCTTTCTTACTTTCCCCCTTTTCATATTTGTATGTCTGTTCTTCCACATTGAGAACTCTGGCTCCAAACAACATAAAAACATTTATTCATTTACTTAGTCCTACAAAACATGTAAAATTATTTCAGAATTGCTTTGCCCATGCCACTATAAAAAACAAATCAACTAAAAAGAGCTCACAATTTGCTTGTAGCTCTTTCTCTCTGCTCCACCTGCCCAAGACTGAGGATATACTGTCAAATATTGTATCATCAGTTATTTGTATTAGTTCTTTTCCTCCCCTCCTGTATGATTATTACATTCATTTGAAATAAAATTGGATTAATTTGTTTTAGTTTGCTTTCAGTGTTAGGATTTTCTTTTTGTTTTCATTTCTACCTCTTTTTCATTCTTACTGATTTAGTTTTATTTTTTTGAATATGTAGAACATTAACATGCTTCCAAAAGTTTAAACTATACAAAAAGAATACCCTGAGAGAAGTGTTATTCTCTCTCATTTCCCTCTTGCTGATCACTACATTTATTGTTTTCCAGTTTATCCTTCCTATATTTCTATTTGTAAAGGTAAGCAGACATATTTACGCTTTCTTATTTTTCCTACTTTCTTACACTAAAAATTAGCATTCTACATGTGCTCTTTTGCACTTCGCTCTTTTCACTTAACTATATCTCCTAGGAATAACTCCATATCAGTTCACAGAGATTTTCTTCGCTTTTGTTTTTTTTTTTACAGCTGCATAAGACCTTATTGTATGCATTTATCACAAATTATGCAGCCAATTTCCTATGCCTGAACACTTAGCTAATTTCCCATATTTTACGAGTAAAATGCAGTGAATAACCTTGTGCATAAGCATTTTGTACTGGATCAAAGGGTAAATGTGTATACCGTTTTGTTAGATATTAGGGCAGGACTCTTTTAATCTGTTTTGTTCACTGCTATACCCTTGTTTTCCAGAACAGTACTTGACACGTAGCAGACACTGAGTTGAGCACTTGTTGAATGAATAAATGGAGAGCGTGCTCCAGCTTTCCCATCTCTAAATAAATGCATTCTCATAGAACAGGTTCTCGAGTGGCCCTAACAAACCGTGTTTATTTACCCTCTTGATTTTCTCTGCTGGTACACCTCGAAGCCGGGCATAAAGGTAAAGATGTTCTCGCCCTGTAAGCAGGTCATCGATTGCATCAAACTGAGGACAGTAGCCCATACTTTGATGGACGTCAGAAATATTGGTTAAAATACTGCAAGAAGAAAAAGCAGTCAGCAGGTTTCCTTCACAAAGTGGGTGACCAGAGATCTAGGGCTGGAGGAGTTTCTGCCAATAAGATAAGAAAGCTGCCTCTTCTCTTCTCCCATTTTGCTTTAGAGATGTGCACGACATTTAGCAATCAGAGCAGGGGCTGTTTGGTTAGAAACTGATAAACTCCAGGAGTTCTGAGCTTTGAATCCAGTCAGATTCTCCCGTTTCCCTGTCTAGGATAAACTGAATACCTGCTACCCAAAGACAGCTAGGCTTTTGGATTGGTTCACCTCTTAAAAACAAAGGGAAGATCAAATTTAAGAAAATGACTAGTGGTTTTTGATCCCTTTCAAACATTTGGAAAGTTGCTAGAGAAGACGTGTGCTTTCCAATGGAAGTAAATTTCTCCATTTGTGTTTACTGGCAGAGATACAGTCAATGAAAGAGGAACCAATCAGATCACCACCTAGAGCAAGAGGCTGGCAGAAGAGAAGAAGAAATGAAATGAACTGAGTCTATCAACTCCCTTTGACCAATATATTCTCTCCCGCTAGAAAATATATTGCCTTGATGAAAAAATAAACTGTCCATAGACTGGTCTAATTTCTTTCTCCCTTCTCTTATAGCTTAGGGTCTGTGAATAAAGGATGGATCCAACAGTATGCAACAGGATGGCACAGAGAGAGGCCATGTAGTTCCCCACTATGACAAAAACTACTTAGGTATGGCTGGGCCAATTAAAACCACCCAGAGAAGCAAGGAGGGTCCTTCACCAAATTCACAGGAACTACTCCACTGAAGAACCTGAATCCTGTGTCTTAAACCTATACGTTCTTTCTAGCTTCTGTCTTGGTTTTACCTTCTGGGCATCTGACTGTGTCTCACTTGGAGTATAACTTGATGTCTCATGGTAAAACCTATTACATCCCCCTGCCCTCCACTCCCTGCCCTTTCCCCTTTGTTACCATCATGAAGTCATTTGCTTGGCTAAGCTAGATCTGAAGATGAGACAGACCCAGCCATGGCTCCACCTCTGCCATTCCCTTTGCTCTAGACCCAACAGGGATGGCTGGGGAACCAAATTCATCCTATTTGAGCCAGTGAAGAATGCTCAGGACTCTCCCTACCCAGGGAGCATTGGGCCATGTTGAGGATGGCTTTCCCTAGTCAAGCAGAAGTTGGTTAGATATCAGCAGCGCCTAACTCCACCCATAAACCAGGGCAGAGAGTTTCTCTGGGCACATCTAATGTGTGTGAGCTCTGCTGTTCAAGGGGCAGCCTGGAAAGAGGCAGACAAGTGCAGGCTCATGTTCTCTGTACTGTCCTGTGGATGACCAGTCTGTTTCCATGCTCCTTGTTTCAGAGAGCAGCAGGCACCCTCCTAGAATCCAAGGGCACATGCCAGTTTTCCCTTTATAGAGGAACCTTGGCCTGCAAAGCCAAGTGTTGACACAGAAATAGCCAATGCAGATTAAGGCCTCTGAAGGCCCCAAACCATCCCCCATCTAGAAACTCAACCCAGAGAAAGGATGTGTCATCACAGAGGTTCTTAACCTGGGGTCCAGGAGTTCCTGTAGGGTCATAAATGTGCTTCAGGGCTCAGTAAATTCCCCAAATGCAAAGAATGTATGAAGACAGGTAATGGGAAACAGTGGTGTATGTTTATAGGAAGAAGGTGCGTGTGTTCATCAGATGATCAAAGGGTGAGATGCTCATGACCCACAAAAGACTAAGAACCACTGATTTGGTGCTTCTCAGAGCTTTCCTAGAATTCACGCTAACAGAGGAATCTCTTAACAATCACAATTCAATTAAATTTTCCAGAGAGTCTATGTCTTAGACTTATTGGACCATGTCCTCTGGGAGGTCCACCCTTCTGCACAGATCTTTCAGACTCTCAGAGTCACCCTCAGATACAGGGTCAATGCTTACCCTTCCTATGGTGGGACAAGGACATGGCTTAGGACCTGGGAGAGACACCCTGAGACAGGATGAGTAGGACACTCACCTCTTGCCTGCGACAGTGGCATCGCCTGACGTCACTGTGCTGTCCCCAGTGAGCATCTTGAATGTGGTTGTTTTGCCAGCTCCGTTCACTCCCAGGAGGCCAAAGCACTGAGGGAGAACACACAGAATTGGCCTCGCCCTAGAGCCCAGGAAGGTCTGGAGTGTCAGGCCCTAGGGCAAGTGTGTGGGGTGGGGGGAGGCATTTTAGGCCTGTGCTGCCTTTGTGGAGGTCACTAGCCATGTACGGTGTAAGGCAGCAGAATGTGCCACTTAGGCATAAGGATGCTTTTGAGCCGAAGGCAAATGAGAAGAAGCAGATATAAGAAAAGCTCTCTGCCCTCTCCCCTATTTGCTTCAAAGCAGGACATAAATTTACAAGGTGTTTCCCTTTCCTCTCTACCAAGATGGACAAAAATTAATCACTGGAGACAACTTTAGACTCTTACCAGCTTGGAGATGAAACCAGAGGAATCTATATAACAAACTTTACTAACTAGTCTTTATCTACCATTAGTTACCCATATACTTGCCTTCCTACAATTTGCCACCCTAGAAACTATAGGTCCCTTTCCTTTGTCTTGCAACTTCCCTAAAAATGTATTGTTCCTTTGCTAAGATGCTATATAAGCCCAAGTTCTAACCACCCCTTTGGGGTAGTCCTCTCCCCTGTGTATGTACGGTACACATGCTAACAAACTTCTCTTTGTTTTTCTCTTGTTAACCGGTCTTTGGTCAGGCCAGTTGACAGAGCCCCAGCCCCAGAACCTAAGAGGGTAGTAGGAAGGAGAATTTTTCCTCCATGACAGTGGCTACTGAGCACTTGAAATGTAACTACATGTGCTAGAAGGTAAAACACACACTAGATTTTGAAGACTTAGAACAATAACAAAAAAGAATGTCAAATATCTCATAAATAATGTCTTATACGAATTACATGTTGAAGTGATACTATTTCAGATATATTGGATAAAATTAATGATTAAGATTAATTTCACCTGCTTTTACTTTTTTCCTGTGGCTACTAGAAAATTAGAATGATCTGACCTACGGTGGCACATGTTTTATGTCTACTGGCCAGCTGTGCTTGAGAGGAGACCAGAGACATGCATAGGAGCTGATTTTCTGAGGCCCTTTCACATGTGGCCTGCAGAGTACCCACCTCTCCGGGGCGGACTCCCACACACAGCCTGTCCACCGCTGGGCTGGAGCTGCCTGAATAAATCTGTAAGATCCAGAGAAAGTGAACTGAGGACTGAGAGAGAGTTAAGTAGGGAGGGCAAGAGAGCAAAGGATGGTTTAGGTGAAGGTTACATTTTGACACGAATGTGCAGAGAGGTGCTGTGAGCACTGAGTCTCGAAGCTGACCCCCTGTGCGGAAATGGAACGGAGGAAGATTAGCGGGGCTCAGTTGCAGTGGCTGTCGCTGAGGCCCTGTGTCCGTGCCCAAGATGAATACTAGGGAAAGTGCATTGAGTGTTCTTGGAAGACACGTTATAACACCGAGGTTTTATAACCTCACATAAAATTAGGGAAAGGAATTGCTTGGATAAGCATCTTGCTTATTCTACAGAAGGCAAATTACAACGTGGTGCCCTCTCTGGTCCAACTGGCACCTCCAAACTAAGATGCCTGCAACTATTCCCTTACCTTGGTTAGTTCATTTAGCCTTAAGATATCAGTTTTATTTCCTCCACTAATAATTCGTTGTCTTTCTTCAGCCACATCATCATCTTCATCTATGATAGGCTCCTTAGCGGGCTCAGTAGTCCTAGATGAAGAAAAGAGGACGGAGTGGGCTGGTGTACAGCATCCTTGGCACTGTTCTTTTCCTCTGACATTCTTCCCATTCCCCAGCTTCTGCCCCAGGCTGGCCTTCCACCCCCACAGGCTTGAACTCTCAAAAGGACTCCCCACAGGAGAGGCGTTAGGCATTAGGCAGAGAGGGCAAGTGCTCGAGTCCAGAGTCTGCCCTGGGCTCCAGTCCTGGCCTTCCCACGTGTGACTTTGGGCACGTCACCGAACCTCTCCAAACCTCACCTCCCTCAACCATAAGATAGGGAGGGGCTGGTAAGAGCGTGTGCCTCATGGGATTGTGGTGGAGATGCACTTGGCACAGTGTCTGGCACAGAGTCAAGACTCCTAACCTGGGAGCTGTTATCACGAAAAAACCCTTCGTCTATGGCAAGCACTCAGCAAATGATAGTTACTAGCGCCCAAGCCTCCCACTTCTTTTAGTCCCTCAGGTTATCTCACGCCCCCAACCACAGTTCTCCAGCAGCTGTACGTTAAAGCCCTAACTCCCCAGCTGAGATCCCAGAGTCCTGCGGTCAGGCTCCACCTACTCTTCCCACCCGCTCTCCCGTTTATCTCTTGGACTAACTCCTCCGCCAACCATTTGATCTACCCATGGTCCCCAGCCCATGCTAGCCTTTCCCAGCTCGAGCCCCCGCAGGCATCGCCAGTGGCCCAGTGTTCTCGTTCTTCTCCCTGCGGAGCAGAATCCTCCTCGTCCTTAAAAGCACAGCGTCTTCTCTGAAACCCTCCCTGAACACCTTGACCTCCATGCTTTCCTTCCTTCCTCCCTAGCCATATCCAGTTCATTACTAAGTACTGTCTAACAGACTTCCTACTATTTATCCAGTCAACTTCTTTTACTCCATCTCCTAATGCCCCCACTCCTTTCCAGGCTACCACTGTCTCATGCCTGGGTGCCAAAGCGGCCTCCTGTCTGGTCTCTCCCCTTCTAACCCCGGCAGATCATGTCATTCCCCTGAGCAAAACACCCCAACAGCTTTCTGCTGCCCTCAGCCTTAAATTCTAGGTCCTCACCAAGGTGGGGGGCATTTTACCACCTGGCTCTGCCCTCCTCTCCAGGCCCATCTCTCAGCCCCCTCACCCTCTCCTTTCACGGACATCCTGAACTCCCCACAGGCAGGCATGTCCTCTACCGAGAGCACCTCTTCTTCCTCCCTCTCCTTCCTCTCTTTTCCTGGTTGCTTCTCAGTATGGGCATGGCTGTCTCCTTGAAGCCAGAGACTGTGGAATACTTCTCTGGTCTTCTTTCCAGCCTAATGCGGCAGGACGCGCTCAATGGTGCTACCAGAGTCTGAAGCTAATGAGTCTGTTTTAGTAAATAACTCCTCCCCCTCTCTCGCCCCAGGCCCCCTAAGATGTGGCCAAAGCTGCGGGGGTCTTGTAAGGGCTGAGGCTCCCGTGGATGGCGACTCCTCACACCGTCTCTCCCACACTAGAACCACGTACTGGCCATGTTGTTTTATTCTAAGTGTGTTGACACCCATTATCTCATTCAAACTCTTTCCAACAATTCAATTCCCTGTGGATCAAAACCTAAAGACAAGTCCTTGTGAATCTTTATTTACATGTGAGCACATTCAGCCTGAAAGGATGAGAAGAGAAGAGACAAACACTGTCAAGCAAAGTTTCTTCTGAGTGCCCCGTGATTTGCAATCTGGGCCTCTGGGCTGAGCCCAGTAAATGTCAGCCTGGGTTGCAGAGGGGGCTGCCTTCTGGAAAGCTGAGCACCCACTTCAGAATGATGCAGGGCCTCAGGCAAAAGCCTGGGAAGAACGGCACAGCTGGTGTGGGTCAGGGTTGGCAGGGATCCCCTTCTTCCCCAACCAGGGGGGCACAATCACTGCCCCACCCGCTCCACACTGCACCTGGCTGCCTTCACCCCGAATGTCACCCCCATATTACTCCCTTCCTTCCCTGCCCTGTCCCCATTCTCAAATCTCTAACTAGCATAGGGGCCCGCTTTGTCTATTTTCTCATGAATGCATAAATCTATTTCCTAGTACTTTGGATACCAATGAATCATTATCATTTGCCATGCTATGATGCAATTTAATATGACTATCTGTTTCTTAAATGAATGGGATTAAATATTAGTGACTGAAATTAATAGCATTGCATTTTAAACACTTTAAAGTTTAAACTTTTAAACTTTAAATACGCACAAATTCTAATGTGCCTGTTTTAATGTACCTCTCCTTGTAGTACTCAGAACAAGCCAGGCTTCGAGAGCATAAAAAACTTTATGGAGTGGGGCTCATGAGGAAAGAGATGACCACTTGGATGTGAAATCAAGTTCCCTGACTGACAGGCAACAAGGAGCTGGCCTTGGTACCCTCAGGGCAGTGGCGCGAGCGTACCATAGGCTGAAGAAGAATTGGTACTGGATGAGGAGGGTCAGGAGGAAGTACACCAACCCTTCTACTGCCATGGCAACCAGGTTCTTCCCAATCAGGTCCCACTGGAACGGATTTGAAGAGTGCTCCTCACCTGGGGATGGAGGCCACCGGAAATGAACAGGAATTAAGTCCACTTAGCTGCCCCAGCTGTCCCGAAAGACGTAGTTACAACACTAGGCTCAGCTAGACTAGGCCTTATGCAAGGGATTAAGTCAGAGCCAAACCCGAGTCTCATACTGGCTCCTCAAGTCAGAGTAGGGAAGAGTAGGAACTGCCCTTGACCCCTCCTAGTCTCCTTAGCCGTGGAAATGGAGGCACTCTGGTTCCTTCTAGTGTCGGGAAAATCCCAGACCAACCAGGTGCCCCCAGCCCCAGCCCAGGCTGCAGGTCTGTCATAGGAACTCCCACTGCAGCCCTCCCGGCCTAGGAGGATCCAGGGCCATGTGACTGCTACCCACCAAACCGGGCATAGACGTCTGTCACAGCCTGGCTCAGTGTCAGGTCGATGAGGCCCCGGCCCAGGCAGAAGTGGGGGAAGATAATGAGCAGCTTCCTCAGCACGGCACTGAACCTGAGCAGTGTCTGAAATACAGAAAAGCAGGACAGTCAGTGATGGAGGCCAAGCCTGGCTGCCCGCTCCTAAGCGGGGTGGGGCTTGGATGCCCTCACAGACCAGGACCAGTGGAGGGCCTGCAGCCAGAGAGGACGTAGCAGCCAGACTGGCTACCGGAGGGACTTGTCAAGCAGATAGGAAGTTTTGGAATACTCACAGGAGGTGCCTCTAGCCGGCAGCCTGCTTGAGGAGCTTTCACTGCAGACTCACTTTGAAAGTACACAGGAACCCTCCAAGGCTTTTGTTACCAGGAGATGCAGCTGCTGGGAGTGTGGCCCAAGCTCTCTCTCTTTTGGTACAGCTGTGAGCCACGCTGGGGGCTGCGGCTCTGTCACTAGCAATATCTTAGCCTAGCTTGTACCAAACGGGAGAGGGGCCCTGAGCATCTTCTAGCTCTGCTTCTCAGCTCCCACAGGACAGCTACAGCTGTCTGCAACTGTCACCAGCAGAAAGGACGGCTGGAGACTTTCCCTGGTGTCTGGGTTGAGTTGTGGGGACTTGTTTTCAGGTGGTAGAAGGTACTTGCTGCCTTAGCCTCAAGTGTCAGTGTCAGGCAGAGGGGACACCGAGTGGGTGAGGCTGACCCGCTCTTCCGGCCCATCCCTGCTGCACAACCTCCTTCCTCTCCAGCCTCCGAACTTTTGCTTATGTTACCCCATCTCCTTCTATCTACCCGTCCCCACAGTACCCCCCCCCCCACTACTCCTGGAAGGAACTATGCTCTTTTGCCTCTAGGCCTTTGCACTTGCAGCTTCTATTAACCACTGCTATTAGCTGGAAAGAACGCTCTTTCCCCGCCTGCTCTCTGGCAGATTCCTGCCCTTCTTTAGAAAGCTAGCTCAAATAACCCCTTCTCTCACAAGCCTTTTCAGATTCCCATGGTAAAATATCCAATCCTCTCTTACAGGACTTACCACATTGCCATGATTAATTATTTTTTTACCTGCCTATTTTCTGCACTAGTCAGTGGTCCCCAGAGAACAGGAACTGGGTCCAAATCCTTTTGATGTCCTTCCTAAACACCTTACACATGATTAGTTCATAGTAGGTACTTCATTGTTTATTAAATGGGATAATAAAATCCTACTTCTTCCAGGCCAGGCTCAAACTGAATTCCTCTACCAAGATCCTCTTGACCCCCATAGCCCAGCTCTTTTGGTCCACTCTGGTCTGTAGTGTTTTATCTGTCTTGCTCCTTTGATGTTCTGCCATACACTGTCTTATGGAATGTCACATACCGTGGTTTATATCAGTTCCTAACTTGGTGCGCAGGTCATTTATTGACTGGAAGGGGAGTTCCTGGGGCCACGCTCGTTTATATCAGCACATCCATCACATGGTGCTTACCTAGTGGATGCCTCTGGGACCTGGGGAGCCTCCTGTGGCATCCTGGGAATTTCTGCAGCATCTATTCCACAGTTTAGGTGAAAGAAACCAGCTTTTTTTTTTTTTTTTATGCAGGGGAGGGGGTGCGCTCAGTTAATTGTTGGCTAAATAAGTGCAGCCCGCAGGAGGGAGGTTGTTTTGAGTTGCTTTAAGCTATTTAATTATTCTGAAGTAACACGCTCTCTTAAGACTTAGTGAGCCGTGAGCCTGTGACACAAACAACTCTGAAGAGCAGCATTTTCAGTCTTCCGGGATGCTCTGACCATTGGCAGAGTCTGTATTCTCATCCACCTCCTTGCTGGGGTCTGACTGTGACATGGTACGTTTTTTTATCAGTCATGGGACAGATGGAGTTTTGCTTCTTGTTTAGCGGCCACAGAAAGCCTGACAAGGTCAGGGAAAGAGTCGCTCTCAGGAGGCCATTGGACTGAGTGGTTAGTGCAGGTTTGCTTTGGGTCTTCCCAGCAGGGCCCAGAGGCAGGAGTGGGGACAGGGGCCACAGGGCGTCTGCGCAGATGCTCTGGCTGGTACCAACCCTCTCAACTTCAAAGACCTTCTGAGAGAGGGAAAGGCTAGAGAGATGCTGGGGACACAGGCACACAGGAGAGCCCACCGATCCCTGGGTATGTTCCCAGGATAGTCATGGCCAGGGCTCAGACACAGGGGCCTGGGAGAGGGAGTGTGGAGCAAAGACAACCCTGTAGTCACCACCGCTGTTTTTAGGATTCATTCTTGTCAGTTCTTTCTGGGCAAGGAGAAGTCTGGGGGGTGTGAACGGGACAACTGAACTTCACAGCTCATAAAAATGAGTCACTCAGCACTACAAATTCCTAACCCTAACCTCAGGATTAATTTTCATGTACAATAGTATGTGTTACTCTGTTAAAATATATGTAAGAAATTGGGAGAAAGGTTATATATGTATTTGCTTATATGTCTCTAGAACACATTAGAAACTCATATGAAAGGTTGCCTCTGGAGAAGAGAACTAGGTGAGTGGGAAACAGGAATAGGAAGGAGACTTTTCATTGTACGCCTTTCTGTTCTTTTTAAGTTTTGAAATCACATGAATGCATTACCTCTGTGTGTGTGCGTGTGTGTGTGTATAAAACCTAAAACCCAAAGTCCCCAAGGAAACCTTCTTGAAGAAGTAAGACGATCTAAAAGCTTAGGATTATGTAAGGTCATTTATAACTTGCAGAAAGGGCTCAGAAAACCATGACACTCAGAGCACACAAATGAACAAGGAGCTTAAAGAAAAAAAGAAAGGAAGGAAAGAAGGGAAGGAGGGAAGGATAAAGGAAAGGAAGAAGCAACATTCATTTATACACTAAGATTGTACAGACACAGTGCTTGCCTCTGGCTCTGCTTGACCATCACACTCTCCAGTATCCTAATAATCAAACAAAGAAGCTGAGAAAGTCATGCTTACCCGGTTATTCTCAAATAATTCCAAGATGAAGGTGATGGCACTGCTGTTGATGCCGATGAACAGATTAGCACAAGATAAGGCCACATAGGCTGTGCTGGGGACATCAAACAGGAAGGATGCTGGGTACATCATGGGAATGACTGCCCATCTGTGTGAAATGACACAACACAGTGGACGGAGTTCCAATTTCCATTCCATCTACTGTACCCCTAGATATAACGCATTCCCCTCTCACATGGGGTGGTATGTTTGAACTGGTGAGAGTCCTGGGGAAACCGTAAGAGATACTTCTTCCCTTGGTCTTTGCTCTTCATCTTTGAATGGAGATAACAATGCCTTTCCTGACCACCTCTTGGAGTTTTTGTGAGAAGCAAAAGCTGTGAATGTACTTTGTAAATTATAAAGCCTTACATAACATAGGAGTGTCCTTCCCACTCTAGTCTGGTTCAGCAAAGCTGGGCTGAGATCCCAACAGGCTCACAGTTCATTGTAGCTGACGTGTCACAGTCACACTGGTTCCTGAATTCTCTATTTCCAAGAGAGATGAATGGAGACCATTGCTCTGGCAAGACTCTACTGGCCCCCCATAGGTAGGGCCAGGTATCATGATCTCCATTTTACAGATGAGGAAACTGAGGCCCAAATGGGGTGAATTACTTGCCCATAGTTACATATATAGTAAGTGGTGGGCCTGGATATAAAGTTGCATGCTCTATAATTCTATTGGATTTAATCCCTGTGTTATCCTCTGGCCCTGACCCAGAGCGGCTTTTCAGGTGCAGTCTCCCATGTGCAAATAACTCTTGGCTGGTACAGGAGACACTGAGATGGATGGACTGGCCACAGATGAATGAGAGTCAGAGCTGAGTGAGGAAGTGGGGAGTGATGGATTCCCAGACTTTGGTCAGGTCACAGTTTGAGTGGAAGAAGGTTAAGATTCAAGCCCTGTGGGGCGTCTCCATTGTACCCGAGGGATGAGTGGACTGAGCTGCAGGAATCCCTCTGTGCGTGGAGTCGGAGACAGAAGCCAGACAGATTCCTGGTCAGCAGCCGCAGACCCTGCTGGGAGCTGGAAGCTGACCTTGGCACTGCAAACCCTGGTTTTCTGTCAGAACAGCAGCCTCCTCCCCTGGCTTCCCTTTGGCAACATTAGCTAATGGCCCACACAACTCACCCGTACAGCATGAGCAGTGCGACCAGGGCTGGAAGATTGTCTGAAGAAGTGTAGGCTTTCTTCTGAAACCCGATGAAGACGCCCACCACCAGTGCAGCGCTCACAGTGTAATTCATCTTGAAGAGAGAAGAGGGGAGGGAGGCACTTGACCTCTCTGCACCTCTGCTTCCTGTTCTGCAAAATGAGGGTTGGGCCAGCCTCCTCCAGCACTTATGTTTTGGGATTCTGATTCCATTCGTCTAAACATTTCTTGGCTAGCAAAGGTATGTTAAGTTGTCCTTAGTCCTCCTACCCCATGCCACCCCCACCTCCCTACACAGGAGGGAGGGTACAGTCTGTATCTTTTGAAAGAATGAATTATAAAATTCCACCTGATCTCTCCTTCTGTCCTTCCAATCGATCTCAAAGTCCTGTTGATTCTACTTTCTGAGCATGTCTCCAGAATTCAGAAAAACTTGAAGTATAATCCTTGGCCTCACATCACTTCCTCCCTTCCCTTCGTACAGAATTAAGTCCTAAAGCCAGCAGGCTTGACAGGGAACTGTGGGCAGCCACGGTGCGGGGAGGGGAGAAGTCAGAGTGGTCCCAAGCAGAATGAGAACCTAAGAAGGGTGAGAAGGGCATCCACGGAGGTGGAGTGCTGTGCGGTGTTGGAGCCCCAGTGGGGTCAGGAGGGTGTCTTTACAGGGGGCTGCTCTGTTGCGGGATATCAGAGCCAGAGCACATGAGGAGGACCTGCGCCTTGGGGGTGGCTGGAGCAGGGAGAGGAGCGTGGCCACACGGGGGAGAGGGTGAGGGCAGAGATGGGGGACTTATTACACATAGGTGTATTGCTCAGGTAGGTACATGAGTCAGGGGCAACAGAAACCAGTTTCTCACTTGTGGAGAAGGGAGTTAAAAATATGGAAGGACAGAAAACCAGAGGGAGCCTGTGGTGCTGGATTGGAACTAGTGGTTTTAGTGAGTGTTTTGTTCAGTGTATAGATAGATAGAGAAGTATAGACGTAAACGTGTGTATGTCTGTGTATATACCTGCATATCTCACCTAGTTCTCTCCACTGAGAAGGCCTGGGACCAGTGAATATATCTAACACTGAGATCTTGGTTTTTGAGGGACATTTTCCCCTGGAAGGAACCAGAGCTCCTTGGGGGAGACGGTTGATTCCAGGGTAGGGCTGTGGGGAGGAACATCTTGCTGGGCAGAGAACTTGGAGGTACTCAAGGAACGTGGGGACACAAGTCAAGAGGGCACAGGAGCCAGCTTGAAGGGGCTCCCACTGGCCAGACTGGGGATAATCTGAGCACCAAAATCAGTAAGAATGGTATCAGATTGTATGTAGTCTGTTGATTAACACAGGAATCACAACTCCATACAGGCATAAATAAATACATGAATAAATGGAAAGCTTGATAACAAACAGGATATTTACATAACTTCAAAGTACATCTCTCTAAATTCTTATTAATTATAAGGAAAAAAGTAACTTTACAGTGAAGAAGCTCAGCAGACACCATCTTAATCAAGTGACTGAAGTGACCATCATCAGTAATAGGACAAATTGAAATCAGAAGCTACCTGACAGGATGCAGTGAGCAGGACAGAGCATCCCTTCATGAAACTGCTGCCATGACCCGAATCCAATCATGAGGAAACATCAGGCAAACCAAAATTAATGGACTTTCTGCAAAATAACTGGCCTATGATCTTCAAAAGTGTCAAGTCATGAGTGTCAAGGAAAGACTGAGAACAATCCCAGGCTGAAGGAGATTAAAGAGTCAGGACAACTAAATGCAATGCATGATTCTGAGCTAGATATTTTTCTATAAAAGGCATTATTAGGGCAATCGATGAAACTTGAGTGGGGTCTGAGGATTAGATGGAAGTGATACATCAGTGCTAGTTTCCTGATGTTGACAGTTGCGTTGTGATTGTATAGGGTGAGTCCTTGTTTGTAAGAGGTACACATTGGAGGTGCTGGGGTGTGTATGTGTATGTGTGTATGAAGGGTTATCTTGTTTGGAAGTTACTCTCAAATGGCTGAGGAAAATAGTTTTGAATGGTGTTTACAACGTTTCTGTAAGTTTGTGGTTGTTTCCTAATTTAAAAGAAAAGAAAAACAGATGATATATAAAAAATAAGAACTTACAACATCGTATATGCACTGCATGAATGATATAAACAATGAGTATTTGTTCATTTATTCAACAATGACCCCCAGGCCAATGTTATCTTTTTGCCACTGGCTATGGAGGGTGCTTAGCTCCAATACCATAGCTCCTTGAGTTCAGATTCCAGGCCAGCCTTAAAATTCTAGAGCATCAGGAAGCCTGCTGGCATCATAGTCACTGTCTCCAAACCCTTCATTAGGCTGCCAAGTGTCTACTTGGCTAGTATCATCTCCCATTCAGACACCCATTCTGTCCTTCTGTCCACAAATTTCTCCTTAGGCTCAGAGATCTGTCGGTAGTCAGGCACACACGTGGGTCAGCCCCAAGTGTTAATTCTATTCCTTGTCTTAAAAAAAAAAAGTAGAATGCAAAAACCCAGCACTTTAATAGCTTTTCAGTGCAGGTGAGCCTAGCTCCTCTCATGTTTTAAGCACAGGGCCAACTTGGGTGGCTGCAAGGGATGTTCTCATCCAAAGTGAGGTTTATTGGCTCTGACCTCCTCCCCATGTGTTCATAAGTGTTTCCTCATGTAGACAGAAGAGAGGAGGGAAGATTAGTTGGTACTGATGATTTCTGGCTTTATATTGTTAAGTGATGGCTGCTTAGTAAGTTGAGTAAGATATTTGCCATCATTATTAAAAGCCATAGTGGATACGGTTGTTTGTGTTGGTCTACATCGTGATATACCTTATCATCACCATGAAGTGGAGACTCACGTTAGTCTTAGAACGTTGAGATAAAACAAAACATCTTGTTCCCCAAGACGCCTGGAATAGACTGGAGTTAGTGTCATAACAACTCCCACATTATAACCAGGCCTTCACTGTCAAGTCATTTTGACCCTGTGGCCTGTCGTAAGGTAACCCATCCTGACCCCTCTCTTCCCCCACCAATCCTGATTGTGAGAGAGGTGGTAGTCTGCTGTTGATGTGATAAATAATTTTTTCTTCATGTTCCCCCAAGTGGTAGCTAATCTAATATAGTGACGATCTGGTTGGGTAGGCAAAATAAGGCCACTGGATAGGGTTCCCAGATTTAGCAAATAAAAATATAGGATGCCCAATTAAATTTGAATTTCAGACAAACAACCAATAAATTTTTTAGTGTAAGAATGCCATATTTGGGGGGGGGAATTAGGATATACTTATACTAAAAATTGTTCATTGTTTTATCTGAAATTTAAATTGAACTGGGTGCCCCTTATTTATCTGGCAACTCTACCACAGAGCAGTTTCCAGTTTACCCCTTTGAGGGTGGGGTGGGACCTAACAAGAGGATGTAGGGTGAAGGGCCTCTTGATATCATCTCTTCAGCTCCCGGTTATTCCCAGGAAGGCCAGCCTCAGTGCTGCAGAACAGTGATTATTTAGTGTGTCAGAAGGCCCCTTGTGCAGGGGTCTACAGAGTTCCCACTCAGCAGTTGCTAAGCTGTGCCCTGCATCTTTCCCCAGCTTGGGCCCTGGGCACATCACCTTCCAGCAGCCCTGGCCGTACGAGAGCCCCGCCCTGCCGCGTCCCTTCAGTCAGAGCACACACAAACACCCACCCACCTTGGGCGCAGGGTGGTGAGGGAGGTGCTAGGTCCTGATACTTACGATGTCCCAGAGGAAGTTGGTCAGCCAGTAGGTGGTGGGGCTCACTCCACTGACAAACTGGAGGTGCTTAGCTTTGTTCACCCTCTCCTGGATCAAATAAAGGACAAAGCTGGCAGGGACGAAGGACATGGCAAAAATCACACAGATGGCCACCACAGCATCCACAGAAGTGGTCAGCCTGCAGAAGGGCGGGAGACAGAGGGAGAGAGGTGAAGGAGGAGCAGAAGCAGGAGAAGAACAAAGTTAGGCTCTCGGAAGCCCTCACCGATGCCAGGGAGCCGCCTCCAGAATGCCCTTCCCCAGCCTGAAGCTCGTCATCTCACTCAACTGTGTAAATCAAACTGGGTCAAGGGTAAATGGATATCTGTGCATTTCCTGTTCTAGGTTAATGTTGAATATTAAGGTTAATATCAAATATTGTCCCCTGTTAATATAAAAGTCTAGATACATTTTCTTTTTATTACATTTTCTAATTATTTGTTGATTGTGTATAGAAACGGATTTTTACATTAATCTCATGCACTGCAATGCTCTTATTAGTTCTAATAATTTGTCTATAGATACTCTTGAATTTTTATGTAGATAGTTATAGGGTCTGTGAAAAGAAAGAAATTTTTAAAAGAAAAATTTATCTTTAATTTATTTAAATTATCTTGTTAAATCACGCTTTCAAGAAACATCATAACATAGGGAAATGTTACGTTATAACATAAATTTAAGTAAAAAGGGAACAGGCTGATTATACAGGATCTTGGATCTTATTCACTCTTTCCCAGATCAGATAGAAAGCATCTGGCTAAGGGGGAAAGTGTGGGCTGAAATCCAACCCGACCTTCACATACAAGCCATGAACTCTGGTGTAAGCCAGCGCCCGCCTTGAGAAAGGAGCACCTTTTACTAATTCCCACAAAGGCACCATATGTGCTAGTCGCTGCCCTGTTAAAATTACAAATAGCTTGATCCACACACACACTAAGATTAGAACAAATTACTGGAAGGAAACACCCAAAAATGTTTAGAGGAAACACCCTAAACTGTGTTGGGTTATAAATACTAAGTTCTTAAAACCCTATTCTATAAACTTTATTTAATGAACATATACTATGTTATATACTATTTTTATAGTCACAAAAGACTCCTCTCTCATATTTCATATTCAAGAGGCTTGGCAGGAGGTGTAGAAACTTGGGCTAAGTGGGAATGGACATAGACTCCTTTTCCTCAGTCTAGGGCCTCAGAGGGTGTCCTGAGGAAGGTCCCAAGGGCCCAGGACCCACCCAAGTTTAGCCATGACCCTGGGCACGTTCAGGGCACTTGGAGTATATTGGGTCCCCTAACTGCCTTCCAGAAGGAGTTTGCTCTAACAAAGGCATTCTCACCAAATGTAGGCCTCGAATAAAGCAAACATGCTACAAATTGCAAAAGAGTGAGGTTTTTACTGCTTGAAGCTGAGCCCAGGCTTTAGGAAGGTAAGGATCTGTCGACATGTCCAAAGCCTGACTGTCTGGGGGAAATTACCGGAATCTAAGATAATTACTACTGGGGCGATGAAAGATTTACTGAACTTCCCAGTTCCTGGCAATCATTTTGCATACTGGAAAGGAGAGTATTTGTGTAAGCTCCAGGAGCAATGTGTTATCAAGAGCCAAAAGGGAACGGAACCAAACGTATGCTTACTTTCCAAATAAATATGAGGAGAAAGAATGGCCAAGCAGTTTGGCACACGAGGTCTTATGTTCATGTGTGTGTGTGATTAAACAAGCTTGCCATCCAGCCCAGCAGCTTCTGCTAGTGAAAATCCTCTTGGGGTGTTCAGAGTGGAGAAGGTGACTAGAAAGCTGTGAGGCCGGGGCCACAGTAGCTTACACTGTAATTTCGGAGAGCTGCTCCTTGGTCAGGTTCAGGGGCTGGCTTACAACGGTGATGCCATACTCCTCGGGGTCCCCGTCCTCATGCAGGCTGGCCCGTAAGATGGCGTTGTGGGCCACGTTGAGGAAGCTGACCAGGGCATGCCAGCCTTTGTTGTTAAACCACACCTAGAGGGCGGAGATGTAGCTTTGTTAGGCTCTGCTACTACATAGGAGACTCTGCACTAACAGCAGCTGTTTAAAGAAAAAATGAGCCGCAGGAAAAAGAATGCGAGAGGGAGGAAGGCTTTGGCCGCTGGGAGACATTCCATGCCAGATTTAAACAGGAGGAGGGATGGAATTTAATTAAGCTGGGAAAATAAAAATAAAACAACCAGCTCATATGAATTTTTAGCTCTAGGGCAGATTGTGCAGGGCCGATACCTTAATGTTGTCTTCAGTTTCTAGATGTTTAAGGAAAGCAGACATTTCTTTAGAGGCTTCTCTGGTGATAGGGCCCTGGAAAACCATAATAAACAACCAAGAGGTTTTTTTTTTCCCCCCCGCTTCCCTTAGCACTCATGATCATTTCTATTTCATGATAACTGGCGAGTTGAAAGTCCTACGAAATCTCCAGTCTGTTTACATACCCCGCTCACATTCATTAACTGGCCAAGGTCACTTAAAAATCCAACAAGGGCTTCTCCAGTGATGGGGGGAGCCGGGAGCTTTCCTCCAATGGAAATTCCTCCGTACCTGACAAGGGAACAAGAAGTCCTCAGACCTGTGCCATGAACCATGTGTGTGTGCCTCGTGGTTGCCGTAGCTCTCAGTTTCTGTAGGAAAGTGTGTATTTTTGCAGGAATTGTCTGGCCCATCGGGAAACATAGCTCCCCTTTACAAACCAGCTTTAACATCTTCCTCACTGCCTCCAGGACTGACCCCTTCTGAGCCTGGTGTCTGCGCACCTCTCCAACCTCACCCCTCCTCAAGCCTTCCCTCCAGTGGCCCATTCCGGCCATGCAATCATTTCCAGAGCTCCCAGTGGTCCAGGCTGCCTCTGTGTCTCTCTGCCTTCGCAGGGCTCCCAGTTTCCCCGGGTGCCTTTCCAGCTCATCTGTCCTGTGTCATCTTCTCTTTGAGGTCTTCCCTGACTTTCTCCCACCCCTACCAGTGGTTCTTTTTCTGTGCTGCTTCTGTACTTTGCAGGTACTTCTGGTGTGCTGGACTCATCGAAACTGGTCCAATCCCGCCGTGCCTCTCTTGGTGCCTCTCACCCACCCCTGCCTTGACTCCTGCTCTAGTACTTAACTGGATCCTAGCCTTGGGTCTCTCCCACTCTAACCCATCTTCCACACTGCTCTGGAAGTCTTCAGTAACGGTGCTCAAACACTGGCCTGGGCGTGTCACTCTCTGGCTTAAAACCCTTCAATGGCAGCATAAAAGCCAAACTCCTCAACAAACAAAATTAATTTGCTGTATAGGCAAGGCAGAGGAGAATTTTATTTCTCAGGGACTCAACTTGTCCCCCCGCCTTTCTGCTTCAGCTGAGGCCCCTCACTTCCCTCTCGGGAACAATTCTAAAAGCTGAATTTCACTTTTATGGTCTAGAATTTGCCCAGGAAATCAAGTCAACATCAGCTCTGCATTCATTCTAGAGGTCCTGTTCCTGAGGGAGCCCGGGAGGCGGGCTCACTCCTAGACCATCCCTAGAGGATTCTCAACCTTGGGAACCGTGTGAACCTTCGGGATGCCTCAGGAACGGGGTGAGGCTGGGGCTGGGCCAGACGCCCTGAGGCTTAAAAGGAATGGGCCAAGGGGTGCCAGGGCTTAGGTTACATGTGCTCTTGTTCTAAACTGTTATTTGCTCGGAGGTTTTAGAACCTTCCTGGAGTGAGAGTGCTCTGGAACTCCTCTTCAGGGAGCATCACCTCTCATTTACGCCCTCCAAGGAGATCTACTGCTGAGCATCTCTGGGCCCAGGGTGTGTGCAGCCATGCATCCTTCAAGGCATGTCTTATGAGCTCCTGAGCACATGCAGAACAGCTCAGCCACATGGCTTTGAGGTGGGGCTTTTTTATGTGCAATGAATTTAAATAGATCACTCTGAGATTTTAATTTCTTACAAAAATAATTTCTTACCTCTGTTCATTGACCCAGTATTTGCTCTTCAAACTGAAAGCCAAAACAAATCATACAATGAATACAACAAGTATGCAGTAGTGTTAACTTTCTTCCCCAAACACTCACTGGGGTCTCCCAGTCTTCAGGGGTATTTTTTGCATTTCCTGATGTCCAAGCAATGTGGAAACCTCCCAGGCCAGGGGCCGAGCCTGAATAAATATGTGGAGAAAGGACTGATCTTTTCCAATCCTGGCTGTCCAAGTCACATCCTGCCTCTCCAAGTCACATCCTGCCTGCAGGGCTTTCTGGGTGGCCCTGTTGTAAGGTCACTTGTCAGATGATCTGGACGCAGAAAATATGGCAGCCCTCCCCTCTTCCACCCTGTAAGAACGAGACTTTCATAATCACCTGCACACTTGGAGGAAGTTCTGAATTACTCCTAGCCCAAAGTTAAGAGACTGACTTCCAGTCAATCAGGGGCAAAATTACAAGATAGGAAACAGGCAGACACCAACTCTAGTACTCATAGTTCAGCCCCATGAACTATCATTGTCATTAAGCACAAAATCCAAAATTCCATACTGCAGATTTGCTGCTGAGAACAAAGTGTGGGATGGTCGTTGCTTACTGCACTACTGAATAGATTCTATGCACCCTGTTTTTATTTTTGTGCTTGGATGCTGTCCTTCATTTTGCTAACTGCTGGCTTGGCACCGCCTCCTCAGCAGCTGCTTTCACCATCTGCAATGTGTTGTAGTTAGCTGAGTCCATTTATCCCTTGTTGAGGGACTGGGAGGGAAAGCAACTGTAAATACTACTAAAATTAGACAGTATGTTTTATTTTAAAGTTCCAGAGAACATGGGGCCCAGATCAGGGTCCCCTATAATCCTCTCTCCATAGCATGCTCTTGTCATGCTGCTTGCTCTGATGGGACTGCTGAAGCAGTCCCAGGGTGGGGCTTGTGAGAACAGTTGCAGAGCTGCATTTGAAAGGGCAGTGATACAGATGATAATTCACAGTTAAGAGTGTGACAAGTGCAGTTAACCTGGACAACCTGTGGGCTCATGCAGACTATCCCACTGCCTCTCTCCTATCTTGGTCTAATTGTTTCCTTTCTCCTTTTTGCTTCTTACTTTTCCCTCTTGCTTCTCTCTTTGTCTCTACCATTTCCCCTTACTCTCCTTCCTCCCTTCAAACTTCACCTCTGTTTTTTTAACTAATTAAAATATGAGGCACCTCTGTTTTTTAACTAATTAAAATATGAGGCTGTATTTTGGACAAATTCTATACTTTCTTATTTTATTTGTAATAGTGCATGGCTTAAACGTTAACTGCTTGTCCTAAACAAAATCAAAAACAAAGCAAGATTAATCATAAGTTGCATTTGACTTGTATATGCCTCCATTGCTTTTTCTATTGGATGAGGCTCTCAAATTAGGAAAAAGAAAAAATTCCACTGCCCTGATTGTTAATAAATCATGAGAGGAAATTATCTTCTGTCCCTAGTTAATATTGCCCACAGGGAGCCAGGATGAAAAGTATAGAAAGGTCTCTTCTTACCTGCTTCGTATAAGAGCAGGATACGTTTTTACCAAGAAGTCGGAGATGTTTCTGTCTGTAAGGTCTTGCAGAATTTCAGTGCTGCGCTGTGTTCTCTGAGGCAATGAGATATCTGCATTAATTACTTCGGAATTTGAGGTGAAACTTCTTGTTCTTTTCCAAAAATTATTTATAGACTCAGCTACTGGGAAAATACTAAGTAAAGCACTGGCATCTCCCCAGTTCCCATAGCAACGATGTGGGAGTCACCTTCGAACCCTCTCTTTTCTTTATTCCACTGATGACACAGGACAGTTCTCACTTCAAAATAAATCTCCAGTCCATCAGCATCTCTCCAGTTCTACCACTATCACCCTAAACCAAGCCTCCACCTACACGTCACCTGGACCTCTACAGACACTTCCAAACTGGTCTCTGGTTCCACCATGGCCCTGCACAATCCATTCTCCACTCATTAGCCAGACTGAGCTTAATAGTATCAATCAGAACATCCCATTTGCCTTGCTTACCACACTCCAGTAAACCCTAGGATCAGATCCAAATTCATTACCGAGGCTGAGCTCACCTGCTGCTACCCACCCCCACTACCCACCTCCCCACTTCTTCTCCCTGTTCCTCAAATGCACACCTCTCATTCCTGCTGTAGTTTTGCACTTGGCAGCAGCTCCCTCTGCCTGGAATGTTCTCCCTGGACAACTTCTCATGGCTAACTTGTCATCATTCAAATCTCAGCCCAAAGTTCATTCCTCAGAGAAGTATTTTCTATTTTTAGTCACATACTGTAGTATTGTCTCCACATCTTCGTCTCTACTTGAAATTTTCTTTCCAATTAATCTGTTTACTTGTTTTCATCTGTTACCCCCTTTTGGATACAAATTCTGTGAGAGCCAGGACTTTTTCTGACTTGTTAGCTATTGTGTCCCCAGCACCCAGAATAGTACCTGGCATATAGCTGGCACCATAAATTGTGACATGAATGAAAGAATTCAAACAGTGCATTACAATTTACAAATCACTTTCAAAATACATCTAGAAGAACTCCGAGTTAATCAAAAGATTTTAGAGAATTCAAAAGTGCATGAGCCCTGGTGTGATTCTGTCCTGCGCGACTGTTCCCTGGAACAGTAGTCTTTTATCTCCGTCCGCCTTCTCTCCCACCTAAGTGCATGCCACCAACCCATGGAAAATTCGACGGACATGTACATGAGCCCTCTGAGGCCCTGGAACTATCTTTTTGGTTGTGAACTGAAGGCCAACAAAGATGATCACTTTAAGGTGGATAATGATGAAAATGAGCACCAGTTATCTTTAAGAACGGTCAGTTTAGGGGCTGGCGCAAAGGGTGAATTGCACATTGTCAAAGCAGAGGCGATGAATTATGAAGGCAGTCCAATTAAAGTAACACTGGCAACTTTGAAAATGTCTGTGCAGCCAACAGTTTCCCTTGGGGGCTTTGAAATAACACTACCTGTGGTCTTACGGTTGAAGTGTGGCTCAGGGCCTGTGCATATTAGTGGACAGCACTTAGTAGCTGTGGAGGAAGATGCAGAGTCAGAAGATGAAGAGGAGGAGGATGTGGCACTCCTAAGTATATCTGGAAAGTGCTCTGCCCCTGGAAGTCGTAGCAAGTTTCCACAGAAAAAAGTAAAACTTGCTGCTGCTGAAGATGAAGATGACGATGAAGATGACGATGATGATGATGAAGATGATGATGACTTTGATGATGAGGAAGCTGAAGAAAAAGCTTCAGTAAAGTAATCTGTACGAGATATTCCAGCCAAAAATGCACAAAAATCAAACCAGAATGGAAAAGACTCAAGACCATCAACACCAAGATCAAAAGGTCAAGAATCCTTCAAAAAACAGGAAAAAACTCCTAAAACACCGAAAGGACCTAGCTCTGTAGAAGACATTGAAGCAAAAGTGCAAGCAAGTATAGAAAAAGAGCATTGAACAATCCTGGGCACTACTGGTAAATTAAGCCCAAAGATGGGGAGAGAGGAAAAGGAGAGACAAATATAGTGCAAACTGAGTATCATCAACAATCCAGACTGAAGTCTTCTATTTTAATCTCAATCTCCTTTCCTGATTTGCCCCCTTCCAGGCTGGAAGCAATCTCTTGATCTCCTAAAACACTTTCTTTTGACTGCTGTGATTCAGTGAACCTTATACTTTGCTTTCTATTACTTGTGGATTTGCCTCACCTCTTTGACCATGTTTTAATCACCTTTGTATCTCCCTAGCTGCTCAATAAATATTTGAATCAAAAAAAAAAAAAAAAAAGTGCATGAGTTTGGCCACCAGGTGGCAATATCACTTTAAATTTGGGAATACATAGCGATTAGTTTCTGGTGAATCATGAACCTGCGGTATCAAGGGTGCCACCCAGAGGCAGCCGAGGAAATTTCTGGCAGTGTTACACCACCATCATCACACTATTCATTTTTCGTCGTTTCTGTCTTTCCCGCCCCTTTCTCATTTTACTCCCTTCTTCAGTTCACTTTCTTCACCTTGTTGCTCTCTAACCCTAGGAGGAGAACTAGCATCTCCTAAATGCTTACTGTGTGCCAGGCACAGTGTTAAATGCTCTACATTATCTCCCTTAATCCTTATATCCTGTGAAAGAATTGTTGCCTTAATTTATAGACAGAGAAACTGAGGTTCAGAAAGGTTAGCTAACTTGCACCAGGTTAGAACTTGCGGGTGGTGGACCTAGGATTTGAATCTGCATCTGTCTGACTCCATAGCCTTGCTCTTTTCACTCCGTCACCTGCTTCTCAAGCTGAAAATGGCACCCAGGTGAACTGCCAGGTTCCCCTGGTGGAATCTAGGCTGGAACAATGGCTGGTGCCTGGGAATTTATGACAAAATATTTTCTAAAAGTTCTGTCAAATGAGATCTTCCTACAACTTTATCTCTGTGTACTCCAGATGTCAGGGATGGAGCATCTCCCCCTCAGGACCCAACACCATTCAAAGAATGTTACAACAGGAAGGGACCCTAGAGAAGACCACAATCCACCACCCCATTTTCCAGATGAGGACAATTTACCATCTCTGAATCAAACCCATACTCTCTGGTCTTATTCTAGGCAAATGGGGGAGTGTGTGTGAGTGAGTGTGGTGAGTGGGTGTGAATATAAGTGTGTGTGTATGTGCGAAGGAGAGAGAGACACTCACACACACACAGAGCAGCTTCTGTGCAGATGCCTGATGCAGATGCTCCCAAGAGAAGCATGAATGATAGTGAGGAGAGGCAGGAGTGATAGAAAATCACAGGAACTGATTTGCTTTTTACCAGACTTTGGCTAAAAGTCTTTTACATTTTTTCCTCAAGGACCAAGGACTAACCACTGAAAATACATTTCTAAGTGAGGCAGTGAGCCTTAAAGTCAGGATTCACTGAGGAATGATTCCCTTCACAGCTATGCTTGGCCTTTCCTCCCTGTTCCAGCCAAGGGCTCACTACACAGGGTCACAGCCTCGGTGCCCTGCCACTGGATGTATTTGAGTAGAAGCAGCCACAGGGGTCCTCCGCAAACCCAACAGAAGCAAAGCTTCCTCTGGGGTACCGAGAATTGGGACAAGCCCCTGAGTCCCTCTTTTGGGATCCCTGTGATGCTGTAGTGGCTGAGTTATGATTCAAAGGGAAAATATATTGCTTGAGAAATAGAAAGGTACATGCTTTTAGCATAAAAAAGGGAAAGGTAGGATGTTCATAAACACGGAATCATTTATATACAAGCCAGCAACTGTGACTGACACTGTGGCAAAATTTAGTTGTCCCCCATTACTGCTCTGCCCTCTGCCGTTTGCCATAGGAATAGACTTTTTTGCTGGGTACAAGGACACCCAGAATAAAGACGATAGTTCCCAGTCTCCCATGATGTTCCGTTCTGGCCAATGATGTACACATGAAAGTGCCTCTGTGGTAGCTTCTGGAAATCTTCCTTTAAAGATAGTGTATTCACACACTTTGCCCTCCTTTTTTCTTCATCCCTTCTTCCATCTGCTGCCTGGAAAGTAGATTCTGCCATCTTGGCCAAGGAGGTTGAGACTTGTTTACCAGAAAGGAGGGAGCGACAAAACAGAACGCCATGGACCACCCACATAAACTTTTACATGAGAAAGAAACGAGTTGTGTCATATTTTATCCACTGTTAGTTTGAGGTTGTCATCACTTGAGTTGAAACTATTTCTAAATAATAGTTTCTTTATCTCATTGAATTCTCATAATAATGCTGAGAAATAAGTGCAGTTATCCCCAATTTATAGGTGAAGAAATTAAGGCTCAGAGAGGCCAAGTAACCCACCTGTGGCTCTCTGATGCCAGTGCCGGTGCTCGCCCCACCTGCCACACTGCCTCATGGGGAGTCGTTCATTCATTGGCAAATCATGAGAGAGAACCACGTAGGACCCAGCTCTGTGCAAGTCAGCTGGGAGTCCCGTTATCAACCTGAGACAAGGTGAGACTTCTCTGGCCCCATTCACTGTCTCTGAAACCCCTGGAGCGGCTCACTGTGATACATTACGGCATTCAGAACTCCTGAAACAGGAGGCTGCTCAGAGCCAAGACTGTTGTTATCCCTGCAAAACACAGGTTGCTAGCTGGGTGTGTGTGTGTGTGTGTGTGTGTGTGTGTGTGTGTGTAATGCATGTTAATTACACAGCACATGGAGAGTTTCTTAATTAAAATTGTTAGTAAGTGTGCATTTGAAGGGACACTACAACACTGTTGATAACAGAAAAATTGAAAGCCCACATGTCCAACAATGAGAGAGTAGTTAAATAAATTAAAGTAAATCCAAACAGTAGGATAGTGTGCAGGTATTAAAAACGATAATGTAGATGTATATTTATTGACATGGCCATATGTTCATGATACGTTGTTAAGTGAAAATAGCAGGTTTCAGGACAGCATTTTGAATATAATCCTGTTTGAATGGATAAAAACTAAATGTTATTGGTGGTTATCACCAAGTGATAGGGTAATTTTTTTTTGTTCTGACTTGTCTGTATTTTCTAATTTTTCTATAGCAGTCATGCCTGATGTGTAATTTTCTCAAAACTTAAAGATATTTTCTTACTAGATTGAATGGGGAGTGTTTGGTGGAAATGAAGCTTTTGGTCAGTGGCTTCCTCCAGGCGGTAAGGACCTGGAGCCTCATTTAGTCCTTCACTCAGCTGTCAGTTTGAAACGTTAGTTGGCTAGAAACTCAGGAGGCGCAATGGCTGTGGTCACAGGCAGGCTCAGGGCCCTAGCAGCCCCTGGAGGGGGAGGTACCTGAGGGGGCGGGAGCCCCCCTGCGCCCTCAGGGCACTCGGGGAGCATGGTGAGCTTCTCTCTGGTGCTGCACGTGCAGGAAGGAGAGGGATGGTCTGCTGTCCATATCTGCTTCTGGAGCAGGTGGGTGACATCCGGGGACACAGAAGGAGTCTTCCAGGGGGTTGAATTGCCACAGGGGAACGCCCTCATGGAAGACAAGGACGTATTCCACAATCAGCTTCAAGGTTGATAAAAATTCCTCAGAATGAGAAATAGTACCCAACCCTCTCCTTCCAAGCCTTTCCTCCTCGGACCCATGCATTTTCTTCTACTCTTGGAGGTTGGTTTCCGCTCAAGAAAAAATCAAGACTAGAATTTTATTGATTCACTAGATGTGGGTGGGGCTGGGAAAAATTATCTAGCTTGTGGATGGCTTAATCTCCCTTTTATCTGCTGGCAGCTCTCGCTGTTTAGAGAACAAATACAAGAGGTTTTGAAATTAGTCTATTTTGGTCCTTATCAATAACTCTGGAAAAGACTGGATGAGAGAAGCAGTTAAAATTACATTGAACGTTTTGAATTCTTGGTGGATTTCAACTGCCCTCTAGAACTCTCTTCTCCACACTTAAAGCAATAATTGAAAGTTGGCCATATATATAACTAATGCCATTCTAGGTCCAATCACACAAGGGCACATCCCCCATCTCCCCCCCTTCTCCGTTCAGATTCCTTTCAAATAAGTTGTGAGTAGCATATGTCAACTCAGTATGGTACTTTTATATCGAGAACTATAGAAATACAGAGCTGTCCTGTGGTGCAGGGGCTTCCCGAGGGGTAGTGAACGCCCTTGCATACAGGTGTTGATGGAGAGGCCGGATGAGCGCCGCTCAGGGGTATGGTAGTGTTCGTGTAACACAGAGCAGGACTGAGATGGGGCCTCTCCCAGCCCTGCCATCCCAGGCCCCCACCATCAGGGTCTCCCAGGGCAGCTGCTGGTGTTAGGGCAGGGGTGCGCAGGGACTTACGGAAGCCACTCTTCTTTCAGGCAGCGGTTGCCAAAGCCTGGCTTATTCACGAGGACGTCTGCAAGTACCACGAGCCGCTCGCTGTCTGGCTGGTCCATGCTAGACAGAGTGAGAGGGGCTTACTCGATGGGCATGTGACTGGGACAGAGGGACAAAGCAGCCAACAGGCAACTCAGCAAATGTCTGTTGAATGGCTACTACATGCCAGGCATGTAAACAAGGCAAAGGATGCTGCCTTGAGGTGGCTATAGGTCTCCTGAGAAGGGGGGTAGGCTATCTGAACACACCAGTGGTCTGATTCCATATCATGTCTGCACTTCAAAAAATGGAGCTTCAACCCACTCACCCAACCTTTGCTTTCTCTTTCCTTCCTCCTGGCAGTCTTGCGTGTCCACTTGGGGGTCACCCTCCCCAAGTGGCAGACACATTAATTTCCTTTCTGAGGGCAGCCTGAGGACCACTATCACGCTGGTGACTGTCCCAGAGAGTGGGAAGGTCAGGGCCGCACCAAGCAGCAGGTGACCCAGGAGCCCCACAACCCAAGGAGGTGGATGATGACATCTGAGGATGAGTCTACGCACCTGAAGAAGGTGTACTGCTGCCCATACATCCAGGGGTGAAGGGTCAAAGCAGGGTATTCGCCGAAAGGAGGGATGATGAGGGAAAGAATCAGAGCCAGAAACACAAAAGTGGCCGGGAGCACAATCTGTGGGAAAATAAACATGGTAACTGGGGCTGTGGTATGTGGTATGTTACGCACACACACACACACACTCTTTTAAACATTTATCCAGCAGCCTCATAACTGGGCCCTGATGGAGAAGGTCAGTCTTCTGGGGAACATGAAGGGAGGATGTGCAAAGGCAGGCTGTGAAGGAGAACACAGAATGTTCTGGTAACCTTTGAAGGGTGGTTGAAGCAGGTCAACGTTGAACCCTGAAGTAGGCCAAGGCTCAGCCAGAGGTGAACCAGGATTTCTGTTTCTGAACAAAAAGTATGAAAAGAAAAAGCGGACAATGACCTTGATATGTAGGGTCATTACAAAAAAATGAATGAAAACATGACTTCACCCTCCCCTATAAAAATAAAAGCAATATTAACATATCCACTATTATTCTATTTTCTCTGCTAAGTGAGGTAGAATACTTACAAAGAAGCTTTGTGTTACCAAAAAGAAACCAAGGTTGGCAAGGAGGAAACAAAGCTGACAGAACCCTAAGAGGGTGCTCATCGCCGTGTCTGACCCCACGTGCACCAGAAAGCCTGGGAGAGGATGCGGAGGCTGGGAGAGGGCTGGTAGGCGTGGCCACCGGCAAACAAGCACAGCCAAAGACTGCAGTCATACCTGGGCCAGGAAGTCCTTGTGGCTGCGGACAGTGTGGTGGAACCGCTTGACCAGCAGCGCCTGCACGTGCTGGAGGGCCAGCTGCACTCCCGTGTTAAGTCGGCTGTGCCCCTCCTGCTCCGGGGGAGCAGCGGGCTCCGTGGGGTGGCCGTGGGAGCCCTGTGGAGTCTGTCTGGCCTTCCTGCTAGAACCCGAACAGGGGTGTCGGAGACTGATGTTTTCTCTTTTCCGCTGAGTGCCCCCTGGTTTGGGAGATGGAATTAATAGTTTAGAAAAACATTCACAAGATCATTGTTGTCTTACTGTGTACATTTTCCCTTCATTTAAGTCAGTGACAAACTATCAGGCCAGGAAGGTTAATAAACTTTTTAAAATTCTATTCTCTGATATAAATCACCTATAGACAGAATTGCCTGAAATTGCTTTAAAATCCTCTACAGTAGTTAAAGGGAACAAGACAGAGAGGTCTGAAACATAGAAGTAAAAAAACCCAAAAAACAAAGGTGCAGAACAATATGTGTAATAAGATCATATTTGTGTTAGCACATTTATCATATGCAGAGAAACATATTTTATGTATACACATACACTCACAATGTGTACACATGTGCAAAGCTCTGAAAGAATACCTGTCAACTGTTAAAAGAGGTTACGGCTTCAGGGGCAGAGCTGGATAAGGGCATAGGATGAAGTGGGAAGGGTTAGTGTTTTTTGCATTATTTGAATTTAACAACAAAATATATTCATGTATAACCTGTGTACATAAAAAAAGTAAAAGTCAGAGTTGATTTGGTTCTTTCTAAATTTTTAGAGGTCACTGAGAAGTAGTGGAAAGAGCAATGAACTAGGAGTTAGGAGACCTGGGTTTGAATCCTGACTCTTACTAGATGTTCAAATTTGGCTAAAAGTGACTCAACCTGTCTGAATCTGAGTTTTCTCATCTGTAAAATGAAAACAAGAAAAAGGTTTTTATGAAGATTAAATGAGCTAACACATGTGAATGTGTTTTATAAACCATTGCAAGTCATCTGTTCCGTTGAAGCTGTAGTTTATCATCACTGATTACTATTTATTTGCAGAATATGTTGTTGGACATAGAAGGCCTAGAGGATGGCTAGTTGCCCCTAGCTGCTTTCTCCTAAAGTCTCTCAGGACAAGAGCAGCTGCAAAGGGAGCTGGGTCAGCTGAGTCACCCTTTCAGCTAATGTTCACGGGCACCTGCAGTGTACCAGGCCTGCTACTCGGAGGGTGGAGAACTTCTGCAGGCTCACTGACTACCTGGCACCAGGGTCCCATCTCCACTTCCGTCCTCTTGATCTGGGCTCAGACTTGGTGTCTGCTGTGGATGGCCCTCCCTCTGGTAGGATTGCTGCCTGTCCTCGTGTCTATCCTCTGAGCTTTGCTCTCTCCCTGATGCCCCATCCAGACTGGAGTCCACGGTCCAGACCAGAGTTGAGGGCTTCAGGTCTGTTTGTCCCTGGCTTTCTGCTGCCCTCCAGAGGCCACTGGCAGTGAGCCACCCTTCAGAAATGGCTTGGACCCTCTTGGTACCATGCAATGTATGACTCCACAGACAGCCACAGGCTCCTTCAGACTCTGAAGACAAGATCAGAAAAATGCCGTCCTCTAAAACGGAGTCTATTCAAAACAAATGCAATTAGCCACCTGAAAAATGGGAGACAGTGGGAGTGTATAATTGAGGGTCCTAGATTTGAGAGCTGAGACCAGGGAATAATAAGACTCAAAAGCCTGTGTGACTTTAAGGCAAGTCATCCAATGTACATGAGCTCAGTTTCCCCAGATGGGGCCAGTCCCTGCCCTACCAGCCTCACGAGGTTATAGTGACAATCAAATAAAACAACTGATACTTAGCCTTTTATAAAATATAAATTAGGGCTGAGTTTGACGTAAGAGATATTTGTATTAAGATTAGGGTGCTGCCATAAAAGGGGAAATCGACAGCAACACAATCATAGTAGGGGACTTTAACACCCCACTTTCACCAATGGACAGATCATCCAAAATGAAAATAAATAAGGAAACACAAGCTTTAAATGATACATTAAACAAGATGGACTTAATTGATATTTATAGGACATTCCACCCAAAAACAACAGAATACACATTTTTCTCAAGTGCTCATGGAACATTCTCCAGGATAGATCATATCTTGGGTCACAAATCAAGCCTTGGTAAATTTAAGAAAATTGAAATCGTATCAAGTATCTTTTCCGACCACAACTCTATGAGACTAGATATCAACTACAGGAAAAGATCTGTAAAAAATACAAACACATGGAGGCTACACAATACACTACTTAATAACGAAGTGATCACTGAAGAAATCAAAGGGGAAATCAAAAAATACCTAGAAACAAATGACAATGGAAACACGACGACCCAAAACCTATGGGATGCAGCAAAAGCAGTGCTAAGAGGGAAGTTCATAGCAATACAAGCCTACCTCAAGAAACAGGAAACATCTCGAATAAACAACCTAACCTTGCACCTAAAGCAATTAGAGAAAGAAGAACAAATAAACCCCAAAGCTAGCAGAAGGAAAGAAATCATAAAGATCAGATCAGAAATAAATGAAAAAGAAATGAAGGAAACAATAGCAAAAATCAATGAAACTAAAAGCTGGTTCTTTGAGAAGATAAACAAAATTGATAAACCATTAGCCAAACTCATCAAGAGAAAAAGGGAGAAGATTCAAATCAATAGAATTAGAAATGAAAAAGGAGAAGTAACCACTGACACTGCAGAAATACAAACGATCATGAGAGATTACTACAAGCAACTAACTCTATGTCAATAAAATGGATAACCTGGAAGAAATGGACAGATTCTTAGAAATGCACAACCTGCCAAGACTGAACCAGGAAGAAATAGAAAATATGAACAGACCAATCACAAGCACTGAAATTGAAACTGTGATTAAAAATCTTCCAACACACAAAAGCCCAGGACCAGATGGCTTCACAGGCGAATTCTATCAAATATTTAGAGAAGAGCTAACACCTATCCTTCTCAAACTCTTCCAAAATATTGCAGAGGGAGGAACACTCCCAAACTCATTCTATGAGGCCACCATCACCCTGATACCAAAACCAGACAAAGATGTCACAAAGAAAGAAAACTACAGGCCAATATCACTGATGAACATAGATGCAAAAATCCTCAACAAAATACTAGCAAACAGAATCCAACAGCACATTAAAAGGATCATACACCATGATCAAGTGGGGTTTATTCCAGGAATGCAAGGATTCTTCAATATATGCAAATCAATCAACGTGATACATCATATTAACAAATTGAAGGAGAAAAACCATATGATCATCTCAATAGATGCAGAGAAAGCTTTCGACAAAATTCAACACCCATTTATGATAAAAGCCCTGCAGAAAGTAGGCATAGAGGGAACTTTCCTCAACATAATAAAGGCCATATATGACAAACCCACAGCCAACATTGTCCTCAATGGTGAAAAACTGAAACCATTTCCACTAAGATCAGGAACAAGACAGGGTTGCCCACTCTCACCACTATTATTCAACATAGTTTTGGAAGTGTTAGCCACAACAATCAGAGAAGAAAAAGAAATAAAAGGAATCCAAATCGGAAAAGAAGAAGTAAAGCTGTCACTGTTTGCAGATGACATGATACTATACATAGAGAATCCTAAAGATGCTACCAGAAAACTACTAGAGCTAATCAATGAATTTGGTAAAGTAGCAGGATACAAAATTAATGCACAGAAATCTCTTGCATTCCTATACACTAATGATGAAAAATCTGAAAGTGAAATTAAGAAAACACTCCCGTTTACCATTGCAACAAAAAGAATAAAATATCTAGGAATAAACCTACCTAAGGAGACAAAAGACCTGTATGCAGAAAATTATAGGACACTGATGAAAGAAATTAAAGATGATACAAATAGATGGAGAGATATGCCATGTTCTTGGATTGGAAGAATCAACATTGTGAAAATGACTCTACTACCCAAAGCAATCTACAGATTCAATGCAATCCCTATCAAACTACCACTGGCATTTTTCACAGAACTAGAACAAAAAATTTCACAATTTGTATGGAAACACAAAAGACCCCGAATAGCCAAAACAATCTTGAGAACGAAAAATGGAGCTGGAGGAATCAGGCTCCCTGACTTCAGACTATATTACAAAGCTACAGTAATCAAGACAGTTTGGTACTGGCACAAAAACAGAAATATAGATCAATGGAACAGGATAGAAAGCCCAGAGATAAACCCACGCACATATGGTCACCTTATCTTTGATAAAGGAGGCAAGCATATACAGTGGAGAAGAGACAGTCTCTTCAATAAGTGGTGCTGGGAAAATTGGACAGGTACATGTAAAAGTATGAAATTAGAACACTCCCTGACACCAGACACAAAAATAAACTCAAAATGGATTAAAGACCTAAGTGTAAGGCCAGACACTATCAAACTCTTAGAGGAAAACATAGGCAGAACACTCTATGACATAAATCACAGCAAGATCCTTTTTGACCCAGCTCCTAGAGAAATGGAAATAAAAACACAAATAAACAAATGGGACCTAATGAAACTTAAAAGCTTTTGCACAGCAAAGGAAACCATAAACAAGACCAAAAGACAACCCTCAGAATGGGAGAAAATATTTGCAAATGAAGCAACTGACAAAGGATTAATCTCCAAGATTTACAAGCAGCTCATGCAGCTCAATAACAAAAAAACAAACAACCCAATCCAAAAATGGGCAGAAGACCTAAATAGACATTTCTCCAAAGAAGATATACAGATTGCCAACAGACACATGAAAGAATGCTCAACATCATTAATCATTAGAGAAATGCAAATCAAAACTACAATGAGGTATCATCTCACACCGGTCAGAATGGCCATCATCAAAAAATCTAGAAACAATAAATGCTGGAGAGGGTGTGGAGAAAAGGGAACACTCTTGCACTGTTGGTGGGAATGTAAATTGATACAGCCACTATGGAGAACAGTATGGAGGTTCCTTAAAAAACTAAAAATAGAACTACCATACGACCCAGCAATCCCACTACTGGGCATATACCCTGAGAAAACCATAATTCAAAAAGAGTCATGTACCAAAATGTTCATTGCAGCTCTATTTACAATAGCCAGGACATGGAAGCAACCTAAGTGTCCATCATCGGATGAATGGATAAAGAAGATGTGGCACATATACACAATGGAATATTACTCAGCCATAAAAAGAAATGAAATGGAGGTATTTGTAGTGAGGTGGATGGACCTAGGGTCTGTTATACAGAGTGAAGTAAGTCAGAAAGAGAAAAACAAATACAGTATGCTAACACATATATATGGAATCTAAGGAAAAAAGAAAAAAGGTCATGAAGAACCTAGTGGCAAGACGGGAATAAAGATACAGACCTACTAGAGAATGGACTTGAGGATATGGGGAGGGGGAGGGGTGAGATGTGACAGGGTGAGAGAGTGTCATGGACATATGTACACTACCAAATGTAAAATAGGTAGCTAGTGGGAAGCAGCCGCATAGCACAGGGAGATCAGCTGGGTGCTTTGTGACCACCTAGAGGGGTGGGATAGGGAGGGTGGGAGGGAGGGAGATGCAAGAGGGAAGAGATATGGGAACATATGTATATGTATAACTGATTCACTTTGTTATAAAGCAGAAACTAACACACCATTGTAAAGCAATTATACTCCAATAAAGATGTTTAAAAAAAAAAAAAAAAGATTAGGGTGCTGCTGAATCATAACCAGAAATTGCATACTGTGTTAAGACTTGGCATGTTTTAGCTCATTTAATTCTCTCAATAACCTTAAAAGGTGGATACTATTATCATCCCCATTTTGCATATGAGGAAACTGAGGTACAAAGAAACTAAGTATTAATAAGTACTAGGGATGTAATGTACAACATGATAAAATTAACACTGCTGCATGTTATACATAGAAGTTGTTAAGGGATTGAATCTTAAGAGTTTTCATAAACAAAAAAAGAGGCTAAGTACCTACCCAAAGCCACTCAATTAGCAAATTACAGAGTTCAGGTTTGATGTTTGGTCTGCTTCATTCTAGAGGCTATGCTCTTAACCCCTACCCTTGACTGTCTCTTTGGAACATTCTATTCTGTGTCCAGAATGACCAGTCTTCTGATGTGTAATTTATTCTTCTAAAAGGACCTAATTTTTCTTTTTTTAATTTTATTTATTTATTATTTATTTATTGGCTGTGTTGGGTCTTCGTTGCTGTGTGCGGGCTTTCTCTAGTTGGGGCGATTGGGGCTACTCTTCATTGCGGTGCGCAGGCTTCTCTTTGCAGTGGCTTCTCTTGTTGCAGAGCATGGGCTCTAGGTGTGTGGGCTTCAGTAGTTGCAGCACACAGACTCAGTAGTTGTGGTGCACGGGCTTAGTTGCTCCACAGCATGTGGGATCTTCCTGGACCAGGGATCGAACCCGTGTCCCCTGCATTGGCACGCAGGTTGTTAACCACTGCGCCACCAGGGAAGTCCCAGGACCTACTTATTAAGAAGGAGCATTCTGTGCAGATTAAAGGCCCTGATTCTTGAATCCATCATAGCTTCTAATATAAATTAGCATGTTTTCATTCTGGTCTTGGTTAATGTAAGTTTTTGCCCTTGGGTGAGCTGAGGGAATTTAATTCCTGTGTCTACAAAGCTGGAAAGAAGACCTGGGCCCTGTGGTGAGCTGCTCCCACCCCCTCCAGAGCACTGCACCTTTCTCCCCACTCTGCCTGGATGGCCACCTCTTCTGGCTGCCACACAACCTACCTGGATCATGGCGCATGTCTGGGCTGATATATTTGACTATTGTTAGTTCTAGGCATAGCTGGGATCACTTACAAAGCAAGATGAAAACCGTGACGTAGAGCTAGCACCGGAAACTATCAAAGAGGAAACAGTCTTTGCACCGGAAAATACTGTGATATGTTACACTGGGTAGAAAGAGGTAACCAATGGCAGGTGCCCAAGACAGCAAAGGAGAATTGCCTCACAGCTTTGCCTCTGACCAGGAGAGAGGAAAATGGAAAGGGAAGGGAGAAGCCAGGGAGAGGATTTTATCAGAGTGGGTGGATGCCTGTTGTTCTATCAGAAGTGGCCTGTGTTGTGGCAGGTAAGCTCTCCTGCATGTCCATCTCCCCATCCTCCACCCTCCACAGTAAAATCCACTGCACTCATGAGTGCTTTGTGTGGCTCTGAGATTTGGTAGAAATCACGGAAGGGGATGGTTGGTGGCCGGGCTCACACATATGGAAGAGAAACCCCCAGAATCCACAGCAATTATGGTCCCCCCAGTTTCGAAGCTCCGCAGTGCACTAAACGAGGGCTCAGAATAATTTTATCTCCATCTCAAAGAGGCCAGGAGGTCCTAGCTGGCATCTGGGTTGTATTTACTGTCACCATTATCTCTAAGAACTCTGTGAGCTGTCACTCATGCAAGCAGGAGCGGATCAGAGGCCTGGTAGAGATCAGAGGAGCAGATGAGGATGGTGATGTGGCAGGAACAGGAGACCAGGAAGTGGGGTGAGAAGCTTGGGGGCGGTGAAGCTCCCAGCCTGACCTCCTTAAGAATCCTGATTTCGTCTAGAGTCTTCCCACCCAGATCTAATTCCATTTGTCTTTCCTTTGTCAATCAAAGGAATTGAGAGTGCAAAATGCCTGTTATTTTGGGGTCAGATGAAGGCGATGGAGGAGTGTTTGCCTGCTTTGTTGTTTTATGCGCTTTTTCTTAGGCTTTCAAGATAGAGCTTGTGGGTGTGGTAAGGGAACAAACTCCACACTCGGGCGCCATACCAGCAAACAGAGGTCCTGACCCACAGTCCTCCGTGACCTTCAGAAAAATCTGTCAAGAAGGAAAAAGGAGAGAATTTGGTTTAGGCATTCCCACTCTCAGAAAAATCTAACCCGAGCTCAATTTTGTAGGGGATTGCTTCATCATAGGAAGAAAATACATTATGACTCTTTGTCTAAGAACATAGTCTTCTATAAATACAAAAGTGTATGTATATGGTGACCACAACTATGTAAAATATGTGCACATATGGACAAAGGCAGGAGGAAATAAGCCAAAAATGAAGATAGTTGCTACGCTTGGGTGAGGAATTATGGCTTTTTGCCTTTACAGAATTTCCCTTCTAGACTTTTGTGTTAGACTTTAGCAAAGAACCACCTCTTCTGGTACCTGACAGCAGCCACCCGGAATCTCTGCCTTACCTCTTCCAGGGGAGTGTCAGAAATTCCAAAACTGCTGAGCCCCAGGTCAGCCAGGCTCTCCTCCAGCTCTCTGAAAAGGCTGGCGTATGCCCTCTGCTTGAAATTCTTATTTGGAAGAAGGAAGATGAGCTCTTGACCGATGCATTCCACCAGCTTCGCCTCCGGGACATGGTGGCAAACCATATCCATCAGCTCATTCACATCCCCTAAGACAAGAAGAAAGGCTGACATCAACTCTGTTTTCCAGAACCTGGAAGACTGTGAACTTGCCCAGGTCCCCTACTTTCTTCTGCCTCTCATTTGAGAAAAGGGCATTTCCTTTCTCTGTAGTGACTCTTGCGGAGGAACAGCGCTCCATCATGTCTGTTTTTAGCTTAGTTGGCCCTGTGACGGGCACAGAAAGGGAGATGGAGATGGAAGCCAACCACCCCCCCCCCCCAACTAGCTGTGCAACCTTGGGGAGCTCATGTAACACTCCTGTGCCAGTTTTCTCCTTTGTTCAATCAAATGTTCCGTTCTTCACAAGCTATGCAACATTAGGCAGGTCATACATACCCTTGTTTCTTCATCTGCGTAAAGGGGAAAATAATGGCACCCACTTTATTGTTATTTGTGAGGCTTGGATGCGTTAATATGCATAACACACTGAGAATGATGTGCCTGGCCCACAGATGAGTGTTAGCTGCTATTGTTATCATGAACATCATCTCAAGTAAGAAAGCTCTTGTCATCAACGTAGTTCATTCTTAATCACCACAAGCCTGAGAGTCAAAATTGCTTTCATTTTTTGGTCTGGCCCAAGGTATAGGGGACTTGCCCAAGATGCACACTCGGACTTGGTGACCAAGCTGGGTGAGAACTCCCCTTCCTAAATCACACACCCAGGCCTGGTCTAACTTTTGGGAGGCCTGCACCATTTCCCCTGGGATTGCATCTGCCTCCTCAAACAAACAACAAACAAAATCCTTAATCCCCAGCTCACAGGAAATGCAGAAGGGGGTTGAGAAACTGTGGAAATGGACCACGGGATGGAGTACAGGAAGCACAGCATGGGGTGTGGGGAAGTGTCCAGTATCAAGTATTCGCCTGATACACTCATACCATCAGAATTGAATTTTATGCATGAGCATGTGTTACTTTAAAATTAAAAATCTAATTAAAAAATTTAAAGCATGCATTTAAAGAGACAGTTCCCTAGCACACTGTCTTGAGAGGCAGGTCAAAGGGGAAGGGATTCTGGGGACTCAGAGCCCAGGTCTTGTGTGTTTCTGCAAGCCATCCTCTCAGAGTCAGGATCACCCAATGAGTTCTTTTCCTTCTTTGTTTTAGAAATGACTCATGTGGAGGGATTTCATGGCTTTCAACCCAGATCCTTCTGCCTAGCTGCACTGGAAGGCTTGTTTTAAGTCAAATATGCAAATTAGACTCAATTGTCTTCAGCTCCGAGATGACTTCATGCAGGGGCCGGAGGGCTCCGCACGGGAGGAAGCAGCTCTGCCCTAACAGCTCTCTAGGGGTCACGTTCATTGTTCTCTTAGGAAGGAAATCGAACCTGAAGCTGCTGGATTCCCAGGAATTGTGTCTTAGACGTGTGTGTCAGCCTTTCCAGCAGCAGTCCTTCAGGGCAGTAGGGCTTTCAGCGTCTGGCAGGGAGGTCTGCGAGTGTGCGTGGTATGTGGGTGTGTGTGTGTGAAAAGCCTTCCAAGGAGCTAATGGGGACTGAAATGATCTTCCTTCTCTTATTTCGGGTACAACTACTTACTGTGCTTCCCACCCTTCACAGCATCCCTCTTCTATTCAAAGAAAATAAACTTTTATTTAGAAGTAAAGTAATATTTAAAAAATTCACCCCAGCCAGCAGGCTCTGTTTCCACCTTAACTTTGGCGCACACAGTAATTAAATGTATTCTTTTAAAAAAAATTATTCAGAAAGCAGGGAGGGGCCCATGGCAAGGCAGACTAGGAAAAAGACACAGAAATGTTCTAAAAAGATGTGTTCATGTTCACCACAGGTTCTGTCAGTGCAAAGAGAGGGTGGGAGAGTAAATATGATGCACCTCTGGGCATTTTCCCTCAGCTTTTAAGCATGGTGCATAAATATTGTCTCGTTTTCTTGTTTCACCAGATTTTAGTTAGAAAAATATTTGTGCTAAGTAGGAAACTTTGTATTTTCTTTGATAAGCAGATATTTTCCCCCTTCATTAACTTGGATCAGTACATAGGTTTAGTTTTGCTCCTACTTAGGAATATGGGAAGTGTGGTATTCCAATTGTGAAGACACCCGGGGAAAGGATGAGAGGCAAGCACTCAAGGAGAATGGAAAGAGCTGTTGACAAGCACTCTAGGGCAGGAGGTCAGGTCCTGCACGATGAGTGCTTCTACAGCGAGAGCCTCTCTCTGGCATCTTCCTGGAGTGGAGGCACCCCTTATGAGGTTTGACACACCTTAATCCAAACAAGAACCACTGGAAAACTGCGAAACTGAGAGGAAAGCTGGGAGTGTAACAGGGATGTGTGATATTCCTCAGATTTGGCATCTACACGGTGCAAACTGACTCTCTGGAAAAGCGCACGATGAGGGCTGTGCCTCGCCGTGGCTCCACCGTAGGGCTCCAGCTGGCACCTTTAGAACCCCTTCTCTCCAGACACTGAGCAATGTGGCTTGGAGCCAGGCAGGAGGACCCCAGGAATGGAGGCTTACTATGGGCAAGGGCAAGGAGTGAACAAAGACTGGATTCGTCATTAAAGGGAGAGGGCCCGTAGGTCCATGATTTTAACATCCCTTTGGGAACGGAGGAGGAGAAAAAACTCAAAGAAGAAGATGAGCAATTGCATGACTGTGGGCTTGAGAAACACACAGAGTGTTCTATTTGCTCCCATTGAAATGCACGACAGCTGGACACACCCAACAATACCCAGAGATGATCACCAGACAAGAACTGAGGTACAGTCTGCCTGAGTCCTTACCGTCCAAGACTTGTTCTGCAGTTATCTCATCGATGCAGGATGGACACCTGATGGAGAAACCCTTAGACGCACAGCTGCAGTTCCCCTACAACAGATGGACGTCAGTCATTTCTATAGCATCTCCCTGATGCTGACTGAAGTCACCACCATGCTTTGTTTCTCACGCCAAGTGTAGTCAACACATTTTTCTTCACTGTTTTAATCTATTACTTCATCTGAACATTTTGAAGCTGTGGCTGTTTGATTTTGTTCTGCAGAGTGTGTGAATCAGGCACAGAGAGAACCTTGAAGGATCCCTTTGGCTTGTCATTACTTATGTGAAAGCTATAGGTTGGCCTGTGCAAGACATTCTACTTCTCCCTCCCCAGGGATGCACGCTGGGCTGTGGAAGTCTATCCAGGACTGGAAAACCCAGAAGCAGCCAGACACTTAAACTACAGGGGCCAGAGGCATAAATAATGCTACCATAAAATAAGCATGACAAGACAACTTGAATGCGAGCATTGCCTTTCTCAATGAGCCCGAAGCACATTTATAATACTTTATCTCACTTATCTTCACCACATCCCCAAGAAGCAGAGAGGCAATTATCAGTTTCATTTTCTACGTGGAAAATACCCCACAACAATGAGGAATTAAGGAATTTGCCTAGGATGACACAGTTTGTTCACCTTGCAGCCCAGACTTGAACCTGGGGCTCCTAACATGCTGAGTTGGTCTCTGCTGGTTGGTATTTTTTCACTTCACCATTTTCAGGTTATAGTTATCAGGGAATCTTTTTCTTAGCTTTCATTTACCAATGAAATTTGGGTTTAATTAGGGAACATAAATGTTGGAATGAAAAAAGGAACTTAAACTACTGTCCTTTAATTAGTGTAACCTTGCAGAATAAGTCACTCCCTTCTATGTTGCACCAAACCACATGTGTAGTTTAGGATTCTGGCCTATAACAATCAGAGGTCGTTTAAAACTAGTTGTTTTATTTGGGTAAAGCATCTCTGTAAAAGAGTTCAGAATGCCCTTTTATCAAAATCTACAAATGGTTCCAGAAACAAAGAGGTCAATTCTGCTGGCTGGAGTCGGATTTGGGTAGAAGTGTCCAGAACGACAGCACCACCCTGTGTGTTCCTTCTCACCCAGGACAGGCTCTTTCCCTGGACAGACACAGACCTCACAGCCTCCTCCTTGGCTCTGGATGGTCTTCATCTTGCGCACCAAGGTTAAGTAGAAGCCTGTGCCAAAGCAGTTCTTTAGGAAGAGCGGGGTGCCGGAGCAGTAGAGCCGTCCCTGGGCTATGATGGCGATGCGGTCCCCGAGGATGTCGGCCTCGTCCATGTGGTGAGTGGACATGATGATGGTTCTGCCTGCAAGGGCAGGGGTCAGGGGAATCACCAGGCAGGCCTGGGCCAGGTGTGGATGGGAGAGGATGTATGGCAAGCTTCCCATTACATGGGTTGCAAAAACTGGGAGTTAATAAATAAAAACAAGTTTTCTGCAATAAAGTCTAGAATATTAGAATAAAAATGAAAACAGCTAACGTTTTTAGCATCCTGCATATTGTAAAGCACTGTTTCACAGATCATTTCTTCATTAGACATAGGACCTGATGCAAATAAATCACCATATATGGGACATGTTTATTATTGTCAGTCAGCATCTTTTGAGTTCTATATGTATATTCTCTGGGTCATTAAGCACTGCATTCATAATCTTTGCAAAGAACACACACACACACACACACACACACACACACTTTGATACTAGCTGGAGATGTCATTGAAAGAAAATGGTAATGAGGATTCCAGGAAGGCAAATCAACCGCAGGATTGAACCACACCACCGCTTTTACGGGCACTAGCTCTGCTTGCTGTCTCTTCTGGATCTGTACCTCTGGTTGCACGTGCCACGACAGAGGAGGAAATGTCACACTTTGAGACATCTCCGTCTGCAGCAGTCCTCTGGAGCACTGAATACAGGCTCACTGCCCTCACACCTGGTTTCCAAGGGGGAATTTCACTAGAGCTGCTCCCATTGTTCCGGACAGAAGGGCTGCAGGTCGAGAGAACTTTCTAGAGCTTTTTGGGAAGTAGGCTGCTTCATCGGTAACTCCCTGCTTGTACTTGTGTAAAATATCTCAGGAGGCTTCATCTAGAACTTAGACTCCCCCAAGCCAGTGATAAAGCCCCATCTGGGTATAGTTGTGGCCCTTACTATACTGAGTTGCAAAATGCTAGGTGTGAGAGAGTGGAGAGCACCCATAAAGCCTCAGTGTGAGCACAGACGATGCACAGTGGCCATTACCTGAGCGATATTTCAGGAGCAGGTCCCAGATTGAGCGCCTCGAGTAGGGATCCACCCCAGAGGTGGGCTCATCCAGAACCACCACCTTGGCATCTCCCACGAAGGCAATGGCAACGGACAGCTTCCTCTGCATGCCACCTAGAGGTACAAGGCGGCAGGGTCACGGGAGCTGTGGACAATTGGAAGAGAAGGGCCCAGGGCTGACCTCATAAGGAAGGTACCTTAGATCCAGCAGCAGCTTGATGCTGCCTCCTTAGATATTCATACAGTGTTCAAAACTCTAGTGGTACAGGCCTCATAATGCAGGAAAGAAAATCCCTGCCTCCTAGCATGAGACCATTTGAAGACTGTTCTCACCTTTGAGTTCAAACACATAAACATCAGAGCAAATACAGCCCAGGCTGCTGCAAGATAGTGTTCCATGTGGGAAATAATCCAGAGGTGGGTTGGTCTTAGATGGTCAGAATAACTTTATAGAATGTTCCAACCCTTAGGAGCTCTCCTGTTATAAGCCTAAGAATATACACACGTACACACACATGCACACATGCATATGCACAAGGCCCTGTGCACTGGGAAACCACAGATATGCCATCTGAAGCCCTGTCTTTTCCCAACACCAAGCACCTGAGAGATCCTGAGCTTCTTCGTTCCTCTTGTGGTAGAGGCCTGTGTCCTCCAGCATGGCTTCCATCTCCAGCTGGGCCTCCTCCCAGGACCTCCCTTTCAGCTGCGCGTAGAACAGGATGTGTTCAGCCACTGTGAGGCTATGGGGATGGGGCAATGAGAAAGGCAATGTGCTCAGCAATTCCACTTCTAGCAATTTACCTCATAGAAATAATTAAAGATGAGCACAAAGATTTAGCAATCACGATGTTCATCATGGTGTTGTTTCTAATAGAAAAATGAGACAAGATACCAACTCCGCCAAAATATCTAAGACAGCTTAAATAGCACGTTATACAATGGAATAGTATGTACACATTAAAACTTACTGCATAGAAGGATATGTAATAGCACGAAAAGATGTTCATGATATCTTAGGTTTAAAAAAACAGCAGGTTACAAAATGGTATGCAGAGTTTTATTCTCCTTTATAATTTTAAAGTATATATGTATATCTATACATGCATAAGAGAAAGGTTTGAAAAATTATATATCAAGGTGTTAACAGTGGTTTTCTATGGCTGGTGAAATTACAGGTGACTTTTATTTTTTGTTTTAATCTATATTTCCTTCCTTCCTGTCTTCCCTCCTTCTTTGCGTCAATGACTGTATATAACTTTTTAGATAAGAAATAAAAGTTTGGGAAAAAAGCAACTGAAAAGCTTCCTCAAAAGTCAGTTTTTAATGCCTGGCTGAAGAGGAAAAAAGGAGCGATGGTCTCCTCTCTGGTCCCTGAAAGGGACCAGACTTCTGGGCAAGTACTGAGCAACGGGCCCCGGGACCAGCCACCCTGACAGAGAGAAGGCAGCGCCACCCTTCTGAGCAGGAAGACCTCAGCTCTGAGTGCCAGAGGCACAGTCACATGTTCGGAGGGACTTTCTCATTGCAAGCAGGACAAAGGACCCCGAATGTGGGGGAAGCCAAAGAAGAGTACCGCCTTCTGCCCCCAGAGCTGGCATCCCTCAGCTGCGCTCTAGAGAACATGTTGTTGGAGGGCAAGGTGAGGTTAGGGCATGGGGAGGGTCTCAGTTCCTGTTCTACTTACTGGTGGAACAGGATGTTGTGCTGTGGACACATGCCAAGGCTCTGCCGGATAGCATCCAGGCTGGTTCCAATGTCCTTTCCCCTAATGAGCACAGTCCCGGATGTCGGTGGCAACAGACCCGTCAGGATGGACCTGCCGAACGCAGGAGTCAGTGGTTGAAAGGCTGGCCTTTAGGAAGGCCTTGGGACAGCAGCCTCCACCCCAGGGTCGGTGATTCTGCCCCTCAATTAAACCCTAACCATCATCAGCTGCAGGAACCAACAGTTTCCTGTATGGGGCTTAGCACCAGTGTGTACGCCCAGGCCCCTAGGAGGATGAGCACATCCGCCTTCCTTCTCTGCTTCACTTATTTCCTAGTTCTTTCAGGCAAGCACTGATGGGTGTACACTGATTCCCAGCTGTAGAATGCTCACTTGCAGCCGGAGATCCCTCCCCAACTCAGCCATCACAGCTCCTGGCGCTGTAGGGGGCTCAGTTAAAGGTATCCAGCCCATGGGTCCAAGTTTTGCCTGATGTCACTATTACGAAAGGCAAGGTCTTATTGAGAAGCCCAAGCGTTCAACATGTATTTGTTGATTAACTGATTGAACCCAGGCCTGGGAATTATCACCACAATAATTTTGGATCCAAAATAATAAAAAGCCCAATAGCAATGTTGATTTATTTTGTAAAATGGGAAATGACGACTCTCACCTCATGGGGGTTTTTTGGGAGGATTAAATATAGTTAATACCTGTAAAGCACTTAGAACAGTGCCAGAATAAAGGAAGACTCAAAAATATTATATTACTTTTATTAAACGTTGTGTTCCAGCCACCAGGGGACATTGCATTTCACATTCGTGAAGTAATGTGTTTGCCTTTGGGGTCCTGAACAGGGCTTGGGGCTCTCTGACCATATTAGTTAACAAGGAGAGAAATCAGCTAACCCTCCCAGCTCTATCCCTGAGCCAGATACAATCTCAGGCTCTCTGAACTGGCCTGTTGATCGACCACTAGAGGGAAACAGAACCAAGTATAATGGCACCAGCCCCACATTCCATTCACACGGAACCGCCCTCAGAGAACATTCCAACGCAGGGTGTACACAGCTGTTCCTTCCTGGGGCTCTCTAAGAAGCCAAAGGACTTGACAACTGCGTTCATATGGGTTCCCTGCCCTGCTGCTCCTCGGGAAACCTTAGCCGGCCCTGTTCTCCTTCGCAGCAGATGACGCTCAGGGCCCTTAGAAAAGTGAGGGGAGCTTCCTGACCTGAGGCGTCCATGCAGAGCCTTCATCTTCCCTGAACTTAGTTTTCAGTTGCCAGGCAGTTACCCCACAGCCCCTTTTAACTTTCTCCAGAACTACCGCCAACCCTCATAGGTAGGAAAAGGAACGCTCTCTGAAAGTAAGTAGCGCTCTACAGACAGAGGGCATGTGATGGTGGTGGCCATGACTTTATCACCACCATCATGACGGTAATGCTGGGGAGGCTGGGGGTAGGGAGGCCGGCTCGCAGCATCCAAGACAAGAGACAATTGTGGGAGGACCTGGCTCTCGCCCCCAGGGAACCATTACAACTTGGTGACCTTGGGAAAGTCACTTCAGCTCTCTGGATGTCCACTTCCCTGGCACAAAGGGGGCAATAAACTTACTACTACACCTCTGTCTCCAATTTCATGTGAGGATCAAATAAAACAATATATGCGAATAAGCTTTGAAAACTGCATTGTGCTTTACACCTTCCTGGGACACAAATATTGGCACATTTTTGTCACTAAAATTCAGTGGGAATGAATAGACTGAAGCTAAAAGAGGAAGAAGAGAGCCAGAAAATGACTGGAGACTCACAAGGTCGTGGTTTTCCCTGCTCCATTGTGACCGAGGAACGCGGTGATCTGGTTTTCATAGAAGGTAATGTTAAGACGGTCCACGGCTGGCCTGCCACGGGGCTCAAAAATCTTTACCAGATTCTTCACACACACCCCGGGAACCAAGCCTGGGAGCTCACGTTCAAAGAAGCAGTCTTGTTGGAAAAAATGAACATGATATAACAATGCCTTAGTGTACACATTTCCCAAGGTTCTTTCTTCAGACTATTGTCTTCTGCCCCCATGGCTTTAGCTGTGACCTTTGTAAGGATGACTACAGAATAATAATGGTAATAATAGTGGCCAGCATTTATCGAAAGGTTACTCTGTGCCAGGCATTATTTCAAGTGCTTTATATGGATTTCCTCATTTCACCCTTACTACAGCCCTAGGGGAATAGATATTACTGTGCCCATTTCTATTACTGAGGAAACCTAAGACACAGAGACATCAGGAGTCCAATCAAGGTCACATGGCTTATGAGTGGCAGAGCTGGGATTCAAACCCAGACCGCACTCACTGTCTGTCTGGAGAGTTAGCCCTAAGCTCAGCCTTCAATCCCAGGTCCTCATTTCTGAGAGTCTGCTGGGCTAGAAATCCTCATGGATTTCCTGTAACAGCTCAGGCTCCTCATTTTCTTCCCCAAACAACATTTTCCTTCAGACTGTCCTATGTTCATTCTTGGAGCTGCCATTCTCCTAGTCACCTTGGCTCACAGCTTTGAGCCAACTCTGACTGAAACTGACTTCTTGCTCCTCAGAACTCCAGAGTTTCTCCAATTAGCATGGGACGGTCCACTCTTCTTCACTATTATCCCTCAAACTCTGTCCCTCCACTTTTCGACTTCCACACCCCCCTACGGTGTGAGGTCCACTTGGTGTTCACTTCTGCCTGTCCTCCAGTCTCTCCCTGCTTTAGTTCACTCTATACAGCGTCACTTAATTTGTCATCTTAATATTGTAGTTCTGAGCACTTACTCCCCTGCAAAAAAAAAAAAAAATCCCGTTGCTTCTTCTCTCTGTGCCTCCTGGTCTCGCCTAAAACTGAGGTGGGACCAGCCCCCAATCCCCTGATTTTGGTCTTGGAATTACACTCTGGGAGGAGGGCCTTCCCACAAGTTCTGCTGACTGGAAACCACAGGAGCCACAGGTCTCTGACCTCAGCTTTGTGAAATGGCACCTGGGATGGACCAGAGGCATGGAGGCTGGACCCTCTCATGCAACATCAGGTGAAGTCCAGAGGCCATGCTGCCTCTCTAAACCCAGGGTGAGGATAGCAAGAGCATTTAGTATCCACAGAGAAATTCTAGAGAAATTCATATGCTTAAGGAATAGAGAACATGGTGGGGGGGGCGGAGTACAGAACTGGTTCAAGAGGGAAGGTAAGGGAGGCAAAGGCCAGGGGAACATTTGCAAACTTAGTCCATGGGTTGAGGAATTATTAGGTAACTTCCACGGTCAGGAAAGGCTTTTGATGGCTTGAATGAATGGACTTCTAGATTTGTAAACCACGAATGAAATGTAGTCAGCTCCTTTAGACTCTTTCCCCCTGTGCACAGGAGCATTTATTTTTGTCTTTCCTTATAGCTCATATCCGCTTTAAGACCCAGTGACCCAAGTTATTGTTCTTGCTAAATCCTCGGAAGTCAGCAACATTTGTGCAATTCACTTGGGGTTTGCCTAACAAGGGCACAAACACACCACATACTTTGGATTTGCTTTCTCCAGGAAATATGCGTTAATGTCTGGCTGGACCATTCATTCCGCACATGTGCAGCTGGACCCTTGAGAAGGTATTAGGTTTAACCCTTGTCAACAGAGACAGTCAGTTTCCTGGGTTCCATTTCACCTCATGAGGTGTTTTACTCCGGCCCTGTGCAGTGTTCTGAGCCTTTTCCTTGCCTCTGTTCTGCATTCTTTATTGAGGTTTTTACCATTTATTCCTTCTGGGTGTTCCGGGTCCTCCATTTCCTCTGTTATGGGTTCCGTCTTTTCCAAGGCCCTTTCTTCTCTGGTTGAACACCCTGCACCAACCAGAAGCCACTGTTACTCTCCTGGTGAGACATGAGAATCAGGAAAGGCAGGAAAGGAGGGGAAAAGAAGGCGGAGCAGAGTTTCCTACCATAGCTGGAAAACACAGTTCCCTCAGAAGGCCAAGTTGGCATTCCCAGGACAAGCCCCGAGCAAGGCTTTGCCAACCTCTGACCTGCGGGGCTGTGAAGTTCCGGCAGTGGCTGGAAGGGCCTCCCAGCTGGCTGATTTGGCAACCTTTGCTGAGCCCAGAGGGAGTTTTGTAACAGGAGTTTCACACATCCTCTCAAAATGCCAGGAGGAGCCCACAATGTCAGATATTGTGATTAAAAAAAAAAAATTAACAACAAATTAAGTTTGAAATGGGTTAATTTTCTTTAGCTCGTTAACAGTATTTTTCACTCCAATCCAAAACATGTCAAAGTCATGGTGAACCTTGAGTAAAAGTCCATTCAAGCTGCTATGATGGGCAGCCAGACTGAGACATCGTTTACCTGAGAAATCTACTTTTATGGGCATTCAAGTATTTGGAGATGAATACCAGAGTTGAGTCTGGTTGACGTACAGGCTTGCACAAATTGTGAATTGTGGTGTAAACACACACACGTTCTCACACTCACACATACACCTACCTCCCCCCCCCAACCCACAGAGGCACTTTTTGTAAACTTGGCATTTGGTTTAAAAGGATATCAGGACATCCTGAAAGCGGAAGAGAAGCAGAAAAGCAAGCCCGCCAGAGAAGAAAGCAGGGGCAGGAGGAAACCATTGTCGCCAAGCATCTAAAGGCTCTGGCCTCAAGTGCACATACATGAGCAGGGTGAATTTTTCAATGCTGCAGCCAACCAGGGCCTCTCTGTCCACACCGCTGCCTGTAGACTTGCAGGCTGTGTGGTGGAGTGGCGAGTAATGGGCCTGGTGGTCAGGGACTCGCCCCCTCCAGTACTTCTGTTTTCTGAAGGACTTTTAAATCTATTGCCCACAGTTCCTTTGATCTCTTTATTAGCTATCATACTGCACTAATGTATAATAATAAAATAGCAGGGGGAGATATTCTTCTAGTCACTGGAGTGAGTTCCTTGCCAGGAAACGTATGTCCCAGTTCCAGATTTTGTCCCAAGTGAACAATGGGAACTGGGTAAGACACTGGATATCTCTTGGGCTCCATATCTTCATCTGTGAAAGGAGGGGTTTTGGTGGAAAAACTCACCTCTTTTCTAATTTTAGAGAAATTTAGGAATCTATTTCAGTCTAGCCTGTGAGACAGGTGAAAAATATTTGGCTTCTGTTGGCAAAAATATGACTCATTTTTGAAGGAGCACATTTGTCTTAAGATTTCTCTTTTCTTTTTTTTTTTTAGAGGCAGCGTATCTGCTGAGATTATAGAGGGGAAAAAATGCCCACAAGTCCTGTATTCATTGAAATTAGAAACATTCCAACAGACTTCTGTGTTGAAAATTCCCATTTATGATGGGTTATAACTTTATTATAGTGGAAATTTAAAAGTTTATAGATAGACAAGAAAGACAGATAAGCCAACATAATGGAAAAAACAAACAAACAAACTGAGCTGTTGAAGTGCTGTTTGTTTGAACCATTAAAAAAAGGCAACCCCCCACCCCAAAACTTTTAAAGGTCCTAGGCTAATTGCCTAGAGAAAACAAACATTTATCTTAGTGCTTAAAGGATAAATCCTGGCCCAGGCCCAATAGTACAAAGTAAGGAGCAGGTAGGTGAGGAACAAACAGATTGGAAAGCATTTCCTTTGCTTCTAGAAACTCCTAGCTCCAGGGGAGTCCCCAGCTCTCAGCTCTGGAATTTCTCTGCCTCCTCATACCTCACAAGAGTCTGTGGTTTCCCCCCAATTCTAGAACTCTCCCTTGGCCTCCTATCCTATTCAGGAGGAAAGGTAAATTTTATCTAGGATGCATTCTGGGCAAATGTCCTTTTAACCCTCTTTCCCAACCAGAGGAAAGACCAATACTAAGAGAATTTGGGAGTATTTGCCTTGAAGATCACAGCTCTGTCCCGGCCTCCAGATGGGTCCTTACTTTGGGAAAATAAATTCATTTATATTTGAAAAAGTAGAGAGGAATAAAAAAGCAGATGAGGGGAGGCAGCAGAAGACGAATGTAAAGATTCCTCTATGATTCTCTGGATCTGTTTGCTTTAAACTGAGAAGTTGCAAAACTTATTTGCACCCTGAAGTGGTTTGGCCTTCTTTTAAGAGTGTGCTTTAATCTACTGGGCACGACCAGGACTCAAGGGTTTATCAATGCTCAGCCATCAACCTGGCCCAGTGACTCACAAAATATGGGCTCCCAGAGGCTGTGATGCTACACCAAGGAGCAGAGCCCCCAGCAGACAGCTAACTAATCAGGAATCTCACACTTCATGTAAGAGCCACCTCTACAATGCACACACATCCCATGCAGAGCCAAAGGAGCTAATTTCAAACATTCATTTTTCTTTTTTTAATTAAAAAATTTAAAATAACTTACCTTCACCACCTAGCCAATAAGACTCTTGTAGAAGGAAGTACCAAGGAAGTGGGGTTCCATAGTCCCCTAAAAATAGATAGGCAAATAAAGAGAAAAGCCTAAGTAGTTCCACCTTACCACAGTTGTATAAGATCTAGAATTTATCTTCCTGAACCTCAGATTGTAACTGTACATATTTATAGTTCATAAGCATTACGTGGCTATCCACATGCTTCCTCCAAGACTACTTCTTCTAATATGTTTTAATTCAAAAGGTCATGTTTTGGGGGTGAAACTGGCAACACTAAGACTGATGATCTTGGCTGACATTAGTTTTCTAACAAAAAAGAATCTAAGCATACCCCTTTTCTTTATTTTTTTCACATATTCTTATTCTATTTTATTGTTATTTTTTAAAATATAAATTTATTTATTTATTTATTTTTGACTGCGTTGGGTCTTTGTTGCCGTGTGTGGGCTTTCTCTAGTTGCCGCGAGCAGGGGCTACTCTTTGTTGCGGTGCGCAGGCTTCTCATTGCGGTGGCTTCTCTTGCTGCAGAGCATGGGCTCTAGAGCACAGGATCAGTAGTTGTGGCACATGGGCTTAGTTGCTCCACGGCATGTGGGATATTCCCGGACCAGGGATCAAACCCGTGTCCCTTGCTTTGGCAGGCGGATTCTTAACCACTGCGCCACCAGGGAAGTCCCAAGCATACCCCTTTTCAACAGTTACCAGATAATAATAATAATGATGATAACCACTAACATTTGTTGAATGCTCTTTCTGTGTCAGACATAACTGTAAGTGCTTTCTATGTGCTAAATAATTTAATCTTCAAAACAACACAAGGGGATAGGTAGTATTACTATTCTTGTCAATAAGGAAATTAAGGCACACTGAGTTTGAAGCATCTGCCCAAGGTCACAGCTAATTTAACAGAGGTGCAAGAATGCCAACATAGGTAGTCTGGTTCTAATACCACTGATCTTAACCACCCCATCCTACTGGATCCGCCTGGGTTTCAAGGAAAAAACTCCCAAATTTCTAGTCCAGTTCTCTTAGCAGGCTTTGCTGCCTATAAATGGTGATTTTGTGAGAACACTATCTTTTTGCTTATTTACTAGTTATTCTGTGTTTTCATGGCCCGTGCTAGACTGTAAGCTCCTCGAGGGCAGGCTTGTGTCAGTCTTTCCCACTCCTTTTTTCTCAGAACCTGTGCTGCTGAGCCTAACACATTGGTGCTGCTTAGTACATAGTGGTTGAGCATATTAAAGCTTTAGGTTGGCTAAAATAAAGCTCTTGAAAATGCACAAATTTTATTTTCAATCTAATATGAACTTATTATATCTCTCTCTAATGGCCCAGTGAGATAGAAAAAAATGGAGGCTGAGAAGGGTCAAGTGTATTTTTCAAATTCATCATTATGGGCTGAATTGTGTCCCTCAGCCCCCCTCCTCCCTGAAAAAAGATATGTTGAGGTGTGTGGTAGAATACAAAATAATACTTGGTCTTTGTCCCCATTTCCTGGCACAGAGCTCCTAAAACCATTGGAGTTTCCTGAGTAATAGGAGTGCCTTTTGTTATTCATGATAGTTCATTATTAGTGTGAAGAAATGCAAGAGATTTTTGTGCATGGAATTTGTATTCTGCAATTTTACTGAATTTTTAAATTAGTTCTAACAGTTTTTCTGATGGAGTCTTTAGGGTTTTCTGTATATAAAATAATGTCATCTACAAATGTTACAGTTGTACTTCTTTCCCAGTTTGGATGCCTTTTATTTCTTTTTTTTGTCTGATTGCTGTGGCTAGGACTTCCAATACTATGCTGAATAGAAGTGGCGAGTGGGGATCCTTGTCTTGTTCTTGATCTTAGAGGAAAAGCTTTCAGCTTTTCACTGTTGAGTATGATGTTAGCTGTGGGGCTGTCATACATGGCCTTTATTATGTTGAGATATGTTCTCTATGTACCCACTTTGCTGACAGATTTTATCATAAATGGATGCTGAATTTTGTCAAGTGATTTTTCCACATCTATTGAGACGATCATATGATTTTTATGTTTCGTTTTGTTAATGTGGTCTATCACATTGATTGATATGTGGACATTGAACCATTCTTGTATCCCTGGATTAAATGCCACTTGATCATGCATTATAATCCTTTTAGTGTATTATTGAATCTGATTTTCTAATGTTTGTTGAGGATTTTTCACCTTTGTTCATCAGGGATACTGGCCTGTAGTTTTCTTTTTTTGTGGTGTTTGGTTTTGCTGTCAGGGTAATGTTGGCCTCGCAAATTGTGTCTGGAAGAGTCTTCTTTCTTTTTTTTTCTTGGTGAGTCTAACTAAAGTTTTGTCAATTTTATCCTTTCAAAGAACCAGCTCTTAGTTTCATTGATCTTTCCTATTGTCTTTTTAGTCATTTCATTTATTTCTGCTCTAATCTTTGTTGTTTCCTTCCTTCTACTTTGGGCTTCTATTTTTCTTCTTTTTCTAGCTTCTTGAGGTGTAAAGTTAGGTTGTCTATTTGAGACTTTTCTTGTTTCTTGAGGTAGGCATTTATTGCTATGAATTTCCCTCTTAGAACTGCTTTTGCTGCATTCCATAAATTTTGGTATGTAACATTTCCATTTTTTATTTGTCACAAGGTATTTTTTTTATTAATCTGATTTCTTCTTTGACCCATTGGTTATTTTAGCATGTTGTTTAATCTTCATATGTTTGTTAATTTTCCAGTTTTCTTTGTATAATTAATTTCTAGTTTCATACCATTGTGATCAGAAAAGTTGCTTAATATGATTTAAACCCTCTTAAACTTAAGACTTGTTTTGTGGCCTAACATATGACCTATGTCAGAAAATGTTCCACATGCTCTTCAGAAAAATGTTTATTCTGTTGCTTTTGGATGGAATGTTCTGTAAGTATCTGTTAAGTCCATCTGGTCTAACATGTTGTTAAGGCCAATGTTTCCTTATTGATTTTCCATCTGGATGGTCTATCCATTGATGTAAGTGGGATATTAAAATCCACTACTATTATATTCCTGTCTATTTCTCCTTTTAGGTCTGTTAATATTTGCTTTACATATTTAGTGCTTCTATGTTGGGTATATAAATATTTACAAATGTTATATCCTCTTGTTGGACTGACCCCTTTATCATGATGTAATGCCTTCCTTCATCTCCTATTACAGTCTTTGTTTTGAAGTCTATTTGTCTGATATAAGAATAGCTACTTTGGGTTTCCATTTCCAAGGAATATTTTTTCCCATCCCTTCATTTTCAGTCTTTGTCTTTACACCTAAATTGTGTCTGCTGTAGGCAGCATATAAATGGGTCTTGTTGTTGTTTTTCTTTATCCATTCAGTTACTCTATGTCTTTTGATTGAAGAATTTAGTCATTTACATTTAAAGTAATTATCGATAGGTATGTGCTTATTGCCATTTTGTTAATTGTTTTCGCTGTTTTTGTAGTTCCTCTCTGTTCCTTTCTTCTTCTTTTATTCTCTTTGTGGTTTGAGAACTTTCTTTAGTGGTATGCTTAGTTAGATTCATTTCTCTTTCTCTTTTATGTACTCATTATAGATTTTTGTAGTTACCATGAGGCTTACATATAAAAACTTATACCTGTAACAGTTTGTTTTAAGTTGATAACAACTTAAGTTGATCCCATTCTAAAGCTCAACATTTTTACCCTCCCTTCCACATTTTATGTTTTTGATGTCACATTTTACATCTTTTCCTCTGTGTATCCTTTAACAAATTATTGTAATCAGTTATTTTTACTACTTTTGTCTTTTAACCTTCCTACTAGTTTTATAAGTAGTTAATCTACTACCTTTACTATATATTTACTTTTCCAGTGATATTTATTCTTTCACATATTACTAATTAGCACCCTTCCTTTTCAGCTTAAAGGAGTCCCTTTAACATTTCTTATGAGGCCAGTTTAGTGATGGTGAACTCCTTTAGCTTTTGCTTGTGGAAAACGCTTTCTCTCTCCTTCAAGTCTGAATAGTAACTTTGCCAGAGAGGACTTTTGGCTGGACGTTTTTTTGTTTTGTTTTGTTTTCTTATAGCACTTTGAATATATTGTGCTACTCCTTTCTAGCCTGCAAAGTTCGTGCTGAAAAATTTGCTGATGGTCTTACAGGGGCTCCCTTGTCCATGACAAGTTGTTTTTCTCTTGCTCCTTTTAATATTCTCTCCTTGTCTTTAGCCTTTGACATTTTAATTATAAAGTGTCTTGATGTGGGTCTCTTTGGGTTCATCTTTTTTGGAACTCTCTGGGCTTCCTGGATCTGAATGACTATTTCCTTCCCCAAGTTAGGGAAGTTTTCAGCCATTATTTCTTCAAATAAGATTTCTGTCCCTTTCTCTCTTCTCCTTCTGGGAGGCCTATAATGTAAGTGTTAGTCTGTTTGATATTATCCTGTAAGTCCTTTAAGCTATCTTCACATTTTTAAAATTCTTTTTTCTTTTTGCTACTCTGATTGAGTTCCATTGCCTTGTCTTTCAGTTGACTTATCCTTTCTTCTGCTTCATCTGGTCTATTGTTGAGCCCCTCTAGAGTATTTTTCAGTTAGTTATTGCATTCTTCAGCTCTGTGACTTCTATTTGGTACCTTCTTATATTTTCCATCTCTGTGTTGAAGTTCTTGCCTTGTCCATCTATTCCTCCCCAGTTTGGGTGAGCAGCTTTATGACCATTACTTTGAACTTCTATCACATAAATTATTTATCTCCATTTCATTAAGTTTTTTTTGCTGAAGTTTTATCTTGTTCTTTCATTTGTAACATATCCCTCTGTTTCTTCATTTTGCTTGGCTCTCTGTGTTGGCTTCTATACAGTAAATGAAACAATCACTTCTCCCGGTCTTGAAGGAGTGGCTTGATGTAGGAGATGAAACTTTTTGTTCAGCCCTACCCCAGCTCTAGTTGTCCCTCAAACCTCTGTGTTTGTCCAAGCAACCTATTATATTTTTAATAGCTCCTGGTAGTTGAGGATGTACCAAGACCTGTCAGTGTCTCAAAGGGGAGGATAGCAGCACCTAGATGCCAGGTGACTGGAAGCCAGACCCTTGGGCAGCAGCTTTTATAAACATGCAAATGTATACAGTCCTAAGGGGCCACAAACATAAGTCTCACTGGTCACCAGAGCCAGATGATCTGGAGGTGTCTCCTGGGTGGCAATCACAAAAATCCAGGCTCCAGACAAGTGCATAAACTCCTTTCTGGGAGATACTGGTGAGCTGGAGTAGAGCAGTGTGAGAGTGCCAAGATGGCATCCACAGCCTGCATTCCTTCAGAGCAGCTCTGTAGGCCACTAAATATGTGCCACACCTGAAGCCTTCCCCTCAGTCCAAAGCTCCAGGACAAGCAAAGCAGCCCCTCACAGAAAGATTGGTGTGTATTCCTCAGTCCACTGTCTGTGCAGTGCCCTGTGGGTGGGAGCTTGCCAAGAACCATCCTTCTGATTGCCACAATCCATGGAACCCAAGAACCCAAGCTACTCCAGCCTCAGAGTCAGGCAATCAAGGGATGTCCTCTGGATGTCAGCTGCAAAAATCAGGTACCACATGCATGTAAAGATCCCTTCCAGGAGACACTGACGCTCTGGAGCATGGCAAAGGGAGAACACAAAGATAGTGCCCACACTCCGAGGATTGGAAAGGGTTACAGTTAACCCCAAGATGCATGTTCAATTAGAAGCCTATTCCTTAGGCCACAATCATGAGGATTAGCTAACAGGCCTTCTTCACAGAAAGACTTAGTTCCTGAGTCTGTTGCCTCTTACTGTGCCTTGGTGGTGATAGCTGTTTAAGAACTCGTTCTTCATTGATTACAGTCCTGTGGGATCCATTAGCATAAGCCCCACTGGCCACCAGAGTCAGGGAATATTAAGGTGTCCCCTGGCAGCAGTCACAAAAACCAGGTCACCAGATAGGGGTATGAGCTCCTTTCTGGGTGACACCAATTATTACAGTCCCAAGTGACCAGGAACACAAGCTCCCCTAGCCTTCAGAGCCAGGAGATGAAGAGGTATCTCCTTAGAGGCAGCCACAAAAATCAGGGCATGAGATATGTGTAAAGGCTTCTGTCCAGGAGACACTGGTGCTCTGGAGCAAGCAAAGGGAGAGCACAGAGATGGCGCCCTCCAGTCTCTGTCCACAGAGTGTTCCAGCAGGCTACCAGACGTGTGTGTTAAATTAGATGCCTGCCCCTCAGGCTAACACTTCAGTATAAGTAGGTGAGTCTCCTTCACTTTAAGCCTGGACTCAATCAGCTGCCTCTAAGCTGGGCCCTGGACAGGTGAGTCTGAGCACATACGCCCTTTAAGTGGCATTTCTTAGATTGCTACCATCTTGTGGGTCTCAGGATGTGAGCCCTGTTGGTTTTCAAAATTAGATGTTTTGGGGGCTCATATCTCAAGTGTATGTCTTAAAAGTTGGCATGCCTGATGTGGGGTTTGAACATTTTGTTCCTCATGGAGAAGCTTTGGGTTCTGAGATCCCTCCTGGTTGTGGGTCACTGTGCCAACAGTGGGGCTTATGGTGAGACTGTGTCCTAGACTCTCCTACCCACTTTGATGTGTTTTTCTTCTCTTTTGCCTGATGTGTAGCCACCACTCAGCTAGACTTTAGGTTTTTTTTAAAGAGGAAATTGTTCCATATGTAGCTGTAGACTCACTTGTCTATGAGGGGAGGTGAGCTCAGGATCTCCCTACACTGCCATCTTCTGAAGAATTTGAACCGAGGGTTGACACCATCTGACCTAGATTCTGAAAGGATCTCTCTGAACATAGTGTGGAAAACAGACTGGTAGGAGATGATGACAGAAGAAGGAGGCTTGGACTGGGAAGGTTGTGTAGAGGTGGTGACAAGGGATCAGATTCTGAATCTGTTTCTAAAGTCGAGCCAACAGCATTCACTGATGGATTTTTGGTTCCTGGACTTAAGTTTCAAATGCGGGTTCTGAGAGTCCAAGTTGAAAGACCTTAGAGAGAATAAGATTTTTTTGAAAATTGAAGTATAGTTGATATAGAACGTTGCGTTAGTTTCTGGTGAACAGCAAAGTGATTCAGCTATATATGTGTGTGTACATACATATACACACACGCACATATATATATATATATATATATATATATATATACTTTTTAAGATTCTTTTCCATTATAGGTTATTATAACATACTGAGTATACTTCCCTGTGCTATACAGTGTCTTTGTTGTTTATCTATTTTACACATAGTATTGTGTATATGTTAACCCCAAACTCCTAATTTATCTCTCCCCACCCCACCCTGTTATCACCTCTGGTAATCATAAGTTTGTTTTCCATGTCTGTAAGTCTATTTTTGTTTTGTAAATAAGTTCATTTGTACCATTTCTTTTTAGATTCCACATATAAGCAATATCATATGATATTTGTCTTTGTCTGACTTATTTCACTCAGTATGACAATCTCTAGGTCCATCCATGTCACTGTAAATGGCATTCTTTTCTTCTTTTTTATGGCTGAGTATTATTCCACTGTATATATGTACCACATCTTCTTTATCCATTCATTTGTTGATGGACATGTAGGTTGCTTCCATGCCTTGGCTACTGTAAATAGTGCTGTTTTGAATATTGGGGTGCATGTATCTTTTCAAAGTATAGTTTTCTCCAGATATATGCCCAGGAATGGGATTGCCAGATTATATGGCAACTTTATTTTTAGTTTTTTAAGGAACCTCCATACTGTTTTCCATAGTGGCTATATAAATTTACATTCCCACCAACAGGGTAGGAGGGTTCCCTTTTCTCCACACCCTCTCCAGCATTTTTATTTATAGACTTTTTAATGATGGCCATTCTCACTGGTACCTCATTGCAGTTTTGATTTTCATTTCTCTAATAATTAGCAATGATGAGCATATTTTCATGTGCCTATTAGCCATCTGTATGTCTTCTTTGGATAAATGTCTATTTAGGTCTTCTGCCCATTTTTTGATTGGGTTGTTTGTTTTTTGTTATTGAGTTGTACGAGCTGTTTGTATGGTTTGGAAATTAATCCCTTGCCAGTTGCATTGTTTGTAAACATCTTCTCCCAGTCTGTAGGTTGTCTTTTTGTTTTGTTTATGGTTTCCTTTGCTGTGCAAAAGCTAGTAAGTTTGATTAGGTCCCATTTGTTTGTTTTTGCTTTTATTTCTTTTGCCTTGGGAGACTAACCTAAGAAAACATTGCTATGATTTATGTCAGAGAATGTTTTGCCTATATCCTTTTCTAGGAGTTTTATGGTATCATGTCTTATATTTAAGTCTTTGAGCCATTTTGAGTTTATTTTTGTATATAGTGTGAGAGTGCGTTCTAACTCCATTGATTTACATGTGGCTCTCCAGCTTTCCCAAAACTACTTGCTGAAGAGACTGTCTTTTCTCCATTGTATATTCTTGCCTCCTTTGTCAAAGATTAATTGGCTGTAAGTATGTGGGTTTATTTCTGGGCTCTCTATTCTGTTCCATTGATCCATATGTCTGTTTTTGCACCAGTACCATGCTGTTTTGATTACTGTAGCTTTGTGGTATTGTCTGAAGTCTGGGAGGGTTATGCTTCCAGCTTTGTTCTTTTTCCTCAGGATTGCTCTGGCAATTCTGAGTCTTTTATGGTTCCATATAAATTTTAGGATTATTTGTTCTAGTTCTGTGAAAAATGTCATGGGTAATTTGATAGGGATCACATTAAATCTGTATATTGCTTTGGGAAGTATGGCCATTTTAGCAATATTAATTCTTCCAATCCAAAAGCATGGGATACTGGAATAAGATTTAAACTAGATGAAAAGGGGAGGCTGGGGATCTGAAGAACCTAATTACCTTTACCTTGTGGAGGGGGACACTTACCTGGAAACACCTGGTCAAGATACCAGGCAAGCAAGCCATACAGAGCAGCATCAATAAGCATCATCTTCATGGACATCAGAAAACTGAATTCATCCCCTTCCATGGGACTATTCCCAATATTGTTCCACTGTAGCCCCAGGCCTTGCTCTTCAAAGCGAGCCAGGTACTCAGTACCAAACCCAAATGCCACAGGAGACAGCAGGCTCTGCAGTGGGGCAAAAAGGGCATGAAAGATGAGCAGAGGGTCTTATACCCAACCCAACAGAATCTACAAGGTAGGGAGGAGGGCCAAAAGAGGATCCATGTTGTATCCAGGTGTAAGACCACCCCAGGGAGTGGGTAAGGCAGTCTTCCCACAGGAATATAATTCTGGGAATACCTTTCAGGCCTCAGGGACCCCCACCCAATACTCACTGGGCCACCTCTCACCTGTCCAATGGAACACAGTAGTGTACAGGAGAAGACAAAACCACATAGCATAACACAGCAAAGGACCAAAGGTCTTCATGTTTATCTTCCTAACGTTCCCCCCTTCTTCCTACTTCTTTCTTAAGATCTTACAGTTTTTGGTAGAACAAAGAAGCTTACTTGAGCTGCTTTGTGAGAATCCCATTAGCAGTGTCCATAAGTCATCAGTGTTCTAGGGCAAGCTAGAGGGCTAGGCAGGGGATGGTCTCATGACCTCCTGAGCTCTGTCAGCCAAAAAGCCCTCAGGTTACATTGACTATCACCTTTTCCCATCTCCAGACTGGGGACAATCATTTTCTTAGGTTCTCCTTGGAGAGCCCAAGTAACTGAATAGGTGGCATACAGAAGGAAGTCTGAAGAGGAAGTTCCCCATCCACATCCTCACAGGTGGTCCATGGCACGGCAGAAAGCACATAAGCACATGCAGAGGGATGAGCTATTCCCACTTGCTCTGCTGGGTGACCTACCTCTAGTTTGAAGGACCCACGGTGGTGTTCAGAGTGTCTCTCTGCAGAAGGAAGGGATTCTCTAGCTATATGTTCACAAAAACCATTAAAAAAAATCTCAGCCCAGCCCTGGTCCACAGAGCTTCCAGAACTATAGCTTCCTGGTAGACCCACACACAAGAAACTAGTTGTGGCTTCAAAGTACCAACTGTCTATGCAGTGTACCAAATTAGCCCAGCTCTGCCTACAGGCTGAGTCATAAGGATTTCTTGCCCTTTGTGATCATGTTGGAAAATTGGGTGTCATAAATGACAGCAATTAATTCTTATTTAACATGAGAAATAAAAGGCAGATGCCCTGGCAACGCTAGAGCCAAATAAGTTTGAGTCGTGAGAACAAGTTTGACTTAGATTTTCCCCAATGAGAAGCCGGTGGTAGTCCTTTCTCAACTGCATTGTACAAAGAAGTACGGATAGGGAGATTCTGGAGGACAAGGAAATTTTCACCCTACAGGGCTTAGAAGATATTTAGCCTGGTTAATGAGAGGGTGTAAATAGATCATTTGAAAACAATTAGAGAAAAAGACAGTGTTGTTTGGGCATTGTGAAGAGGTCTCTAAGGCAATCCAGAGTCAACTTCCAGAGACCTCTCTTGGCAAGAGGGCCTGACTGGCTCATTTCTGCACCTCTCTCTGAGTGCACTGGTAGAACATGACAAAGACACTGTAGAGCTGCTCCGATTCAAATTCTTTTGGAGAGAAACAAAAACTTTTAATTTACGGAAACACCTTTCTGGACAGAATAGTTAGGGGGCAAGCTCCCTCCCTTATGAATCTTCTCAAATGTTACGAAAAAAAAACTGAGTGAAGTGGGCCCAGTTGTTCTCCTCTTATGGATACACAAAGGGACCCATGAGCTGAACTGGTTTTCAATTACTTCCCAGGGCAGACTAATCAAGCAGAGTTGGTGAGGAGGAACTCTTAGGTTGCTCAGGGTGAAGAACGCTCCCACTTTTGTACCTGTGCCTTCAAACCTTGTGTTCCTTTGTGCCAAAAGGCAAAGTGGATCCCCTCAAAGGGTGACGCGGTCCTCTCAGACGGCTACATACCCCTCAGATGGAATGCATCACATTCTAGGTGTAAGCCCAGGGTCCCTTACCACAGCCAGCTTCAGGTCGGCCGTCATTCGGTCCTGCCAAGCAAAGCAGAGAATGTGTGGCAGGTAGAGGGTGAAGTAGATGATGCCACTACAGGCTGCTGCCAGGCTGGCCTTGGAGAAGAAGGTGCTGAGCAGGAAGCACTGCATGATTGTAGCAGTGGAGAAAGCCAACAGGAAGAGGAAGAGGATGAATGGATTGCTATAATGCAGGATCCTTCCATGCTGAAACGAAAGAGACCACTTGAGTCAGTAATTTCCACGCACATCCAGGGGTACCACCCCTCTCAGGAGTGACCTCTGTGCTGTGATTCTGGGGCTTTCAGAAGCCCTCTGCCCCAAAGGGATCTCTCCCATCAGCCTGTTGTTGGTGTGCAAATTTCCATATTTAAGACTCAATGTGTTGAGTTCCTTTAATTCTAATTATGTCATTTTTCCCCAGGAGGGTAACATATTAAGCTACCTATCAGTACTGAGTAATTATTATGTGTTCACTAAGGAAATCCTTGGGAAGGGGATAGTGTGGAGAAATAAGCCTAGAGCAGGGGAGGAAGATCTGCAGAGGGGGTCTTGGAGCATCAGTAGCTCCTGGGATATACTGAGTAGATGAGGAACAAAAGAGGGAGGTGGGAGACCATCCAACAAGCTGTAATATTTTGCCTGGGGCCTGGCCTGCTAACGTAATCATTTATATTGGGTTGGCCAAAAATTTCATTCGGGTTTTTCCGAAACATCTTACAGAAAAACCCTAACGAAATTTTTGGCCAACCCAATACTTATATTCTGAGATTTGCCTCTCACACAGGTAAAAATATCAGTAGTTAATCCACATCACTTGGAAGTGGATTAATCCTCCAGACCCATAATATCATACAAATACATTTCGTAGAACCTGTGGGCAATATTCAGTATATTTCATGTTAACTAGTGGCTCAATCACTTTGGCTATGTAGAAAATAGGACCAAACTAGGTATTTTTAATAAGTGAGCTGCTGTCCGGTTACATTAGAGGATAAATTGAGATGTTCAAATTTATTAGGCCTTCTTGGTTCTCTTTTGCCATAGGCCTCCTACAGGATTTTTACCTATGAGGTATCCTCCTATGAGGATTTTTACCCTTTGCACATAACTCCAAATTCATATAGATCATCCTGTTCTTTTCTTGGGAACATAAAGGTACAAACTGGTTCACCTCTTGAATTGGTTCTGATTAATTGGTAGTGGTGCCCTGAAGCACTGGGTTTCTCTCAGTAGAAAAGAAAGACCAAGTAGCAATATATGTAATGGGCATGTAAGATTTGAGTAGAAAAAATGTGTCACTTATCTCCTGCTGCTACCGTTTCTTCTTCATTCATGCTGTCATGCCTGCCAGGCACTGACAGAACAGATTGAAAAATGGAATAAAACAAATGGCAAAGGAGGTGGAAGAGAGCCATGCTTAACTAGAAGCAAACTTTGAGGAAATCTAAATAAAAGTCAAGGTTAAGACTCAGAGTTCCTGATTTTGTGTGAAAGCGCTCTCCACATTACCCTGGGAAGCTCACTCCTCATCCTTAATCACATGCAACTCAATAAAAGCAAGACCATGACTGAACATGCGGCTTTTGGCTGGAAGAACTTTAAGATGGTTGTTGTTATTCTCAGAAGAATTAAATTAATTTCTTATCTCAGCTCAAAGCAAAGTCCTACAAACTTCTAGGCTATATAATTTCTCATTGACTTCAGGCAGAGATGAAAGTCATTTCGCTGACCCAACAATTTCACTGGCCTTGTCTTCTTCTAATGACCACTTTTCTTTTTTGTTCTTAACAGCTTGAGTAACAATGGAACCTTTCCATTGTCCCAGCTTCCAGCTTCTTTCCTGCATAGTTGAGGTGGGAAGGAACGACAGGGGAAAGATGAGAGCGTCATTCAAAGGAAAATCCTATTTTGTTGTGGAAAGCTCTGTTTCCGCCATCACTGGAAACTGGAACAATGTCCTGGTTCCCACAAGGAGAAACTCCTTTGTGCAAGAAACTCTTAGTAAACATTCTTTACCTCACGTCCTAAAAGCTTTGAAGTCCTAATGTCCATTCTTAGGAAGGCAAATCTCAATGCCACTTATTAGCAACAAGTCTCAGGGCCATTGCAAGATGTCGTGCATGTTTATGAGTTTTGCATAAGTCAGTTGCTCATGCATTTTGACTCCTTTAATTCTGAGGACACAAAATGTCTTAGTAGTGGGGAAAGGAGTAGACTGAAGGATGGGAAGGAACAAGGGACCCCTAGAGGAAGACAAGTTTCTCAGCTTCTCCCCTCATCTCTGGAACTCTGGGACCCTTTGTGTATTTAAAGCTACATTTGGGTCTGGTCAGATTGAGCAGACTGACCTCTACATCAGCATTGGTTTTGATTGGGCTCTAGCACAGGGTTTGGCTAAGGCCACAGCTCACTGAATCTCAGTGCAACACTTAAACTAAAAGCATTCAGACTTAGTACATTTTACTGCAAAGAGAAGGGGCAGGATTTAGTTTAACTGGATATGTGTTGGTTGGAAAGGATATGGGATGGAACATTCTTGGATGAGGTAGGCACCAGGTATCATCCAGCATAACAAGGGACACAGTCAGAATCTGTGCATCAGCACATATATTGCTTAGTGCAAGGAACTCTTAATATCATCATGGTAAAGAGGCAGAACAAGCTTGATGACACTATATCAGAAGATTGCAAAGCTTGAAGTCTAAGGCTTATACTAAATCCCATCAAATAAATATAAAAAGTTACCTAAATTTAAGTCCTATCATTCAACAAGTACAAAAGATCATCTACTGTGGAGGAGTTAAACATGAAGCACAGCAGTGTGTTACGAACTAATGTTTTATTTACAAGTCTAACTTGCAAGGGAGCTGCAAGTTTGCAGAGGATGGACCTATGCATGCTATCTGCGCCTATAAAATTCCTGTCACTGAGAAAGGATGGACTCCAAATTCCACCCTTTAAAACAGAGAGGTCTTAGAGATTTTGTAGGCTGCAGAATGTTCTTTGGTCAAGCCATGAATGGTGTGACATGACGGTAATTAATAAACATTCCAGATCTCCTCGCCTAATACACTGAAAAGGCTCTCCACATTTCCACCCCAGCTGGTGGTTGGGACAGTAATCCCAAGAAAACACTCCTTGGATTCATTTCTTCTGTATTTGAAAAGAGAGAATGCTTTGCACATACAATCTCCCTGTGCTGGGCTCTGCTAACAGCAGCTTTTCCAGATAGTCCACGTAATGGGGTTGGATAATCTATGTAGATTGTGGTTCCCCAGGCAGGAAGTGGGAGCAGGGAAGATGCTATGATGCAGTGGCTCTTCGGGGAAGACTTTGCCTCTCTAAGTGTCTTCCACCTTGGCTGAAATGGCCAGGCAGCTACATGTCATGCTATCTTTGGTGGCCAGATGACTAATCTAGGCACAAGTTCATTAACAGGAAGAAAAGTGGGAGGAATAAAATTATTCAAGGTTTTCTGAACCTTCTCCATCTGGCTTACCATGATGAATATTGTCAGGAAACAGATGCTTATCGACATGATAGAGAAGCTGTCCAGGAACCAGGTACACCAAATCACTGTGTTGGAGACACCCTGATTTTTCAAGGTCTCCTTCAGTCTCAACTCCTTCTCCAAGACGATGCTCTTTACTGTCATGGAGACAGAGTAGATCCAGGCCAGCACCATGAAGATAGGGAAACAGCGGTTCAGGATGATCATAAAACTAAAGCAAGAGGAGAGAAGCAGAATAGTAGATTGCCTTGTACCTGGTGGAGGTGGAGTAAATGTTTGTTGAATGAATATGTTGAGAACAAAGCCCAGGTGGAGGGAAAGGCAGAAAAATCTCCACCGGGCACTCAATGGACTTGACTCTTTTAATACATTGCACTTTGCCCCAAAGGATTACTTTTTCTTTAGAGCAAGACTGTAGCCTTTTGGTTAGCCCAGATGAAAACTCTGTGAGTAAAATGTGTAAATAAAATTGTACTACGTATGTTACACAGTATAGATGTTCTTTATAAGATCTCAGGCAGCTTTTTGGTTAGTCCAGATGAGTGCTCTGTAAGTGAAATGTGTAAATAAAATCATACTATGTATGTTACATAGTATAGAGCTTCTTGTAAGATCTCCCAGGAAAGGATTGCAGACTTGATGATGCAGGATGTGACTGGAATAGGTAGATACATGCTAACTGACACTGAAGCCCAAGAAGGTGGATAAAGGGAACTGGTGGTGGTGAGGTCAATAACTGGGCTCCCCAAGGGGTCAGCCAGTGAAGCACTGTCTACCCAGGAGGATCAAACCCCAGTTATACAGGAAGAGGCACAAAATAACTAATCAGTATGGCACTTTCAGAAGGCAACTGACCCAGCAACAAATCAATCAGTGATTCAATAGTCATTGACTCCACCAGCCATGTACTGGTGGAGTACATCCATGGATATTCATTCCAGTAAGCAGGGCAGAGTTGATATTCTGGAATTACTCTACTGTGAACTTTACATATGTTTTCCCTGTGCTTGATGAGATTATTATTTCTTGAAAACTGTTGGGTGTCACAGAAAGGGCCCAATTCCAGCGTGGGAGGGTTTCACTCAAGATGGCCCTAGGGAGAGAACCATAAATTCATAATGCCTGCCTGGGACCTGCCACCAGAGGGCTCTCCCACATTGAATGGCCAGAATCCCTACCCCCTCCTCACTGTTTACCCCACTTCCTTGCCGGTTACTCCTATTCTGATCTTAGAAGTAGAGCTGGGCTTTTGCCCCGGCTCCATTTCCCATCTCTGCCTATTGTCCAAACTTAAACTGACTGCAGAACAGCCCCTGTTATCTCTTCTAGTCTTCTGTAGAGCTGAAGGAGAACGGATTGGACTGAGGTGTTACACCCATACTGAGCTTTATTTTACTACCTTGCCAGCTGGCAATTTGACTCTTCCTTTTACAGGTTGTGCACGTTTATCTCCTCCCTGAACCCCGCAAACCCACACGTACACTATGGTGAACTTCCCAGTTTTCTTCTAGGAGTTGAATCCCTAAGCCAACTGCAGATCTCTGCTGCTGTCCTTGGGAGCATTTCTGCCCCCATCCACCATAGTAAATGAGCCCTCCCAGCCCCTTCTCCCTCTTTGTCCCTCCCTCTACCACCCCCCAAATGCATGTTCAGAAAACAGTGGGCTACTTGCTTAGTTTGCTACTGGCCACCAAATGTACAGGCCTGGGGATGGGGGTGGGCAGGCAGGGAGGGCCCAAGCTCATCCAACACATCCCTCTACCTTTTCATTAAGCATACATGATGAGAATGTTAATTAGGGAAGGAGCTGCATTATTCCAAGGCTCCTAGGAACCGGACCTACTTGTGATGCAGAGTCCTAATTTGCTGTTTTGGCAGTCACTGGGCAAACACTCTGACCTGAACCCTTCCACATACCAAACATACTACGTAGTGGAAATTTTAAAAGCCTTTGTCCCCTCCCCCAACTTCACTTCCCCTGCTTTAATTTTCACCTTCCCTTTTCCACCCACAACACCAGCTCCTTTCTCCCACTTTACTTGTCCATCTGACCCTGCCTGGAGTCGAGGAGAAGCAGGCTTCTCAATCAGAGCTCCATTCTCCCCGAGCCAGCCCCAGGCCCCGGGGTTTTTTTCTCCAAAGAGATTGAAGCCTGGGGAGCACCTCCACCTCACCCCACCCCAGCAACCTGATCAGCTTGTCCTGGAGGGGGATTGGGACCTCAGACTCACGAGTCATCCACGAAGCAGGGGTAAGGCATCTGCTGGAGGTAGATTCCAACTGGAACCTCAGCCTGGGCCTGACTCCTTGTGATCCCCTGTTCAACCATGTCCTGCAGATAGGCAAACCCGCCCCAGATGTATCGGAAGTCTTCCACAGGATCAGCTCTGGGGCCAGAATCCCAGTACCTAAGAAGAAACCGGAGAGAGGGACAAAGGATGGGAATGGGAATGGGAATGGACAGCTCACTCACTGGTCATAAGCACGAGGGGACTCTGTATTCACTCTCCTGAAACTTTCCCCTGAACTTTTCCACACTATCTGATTATATTTTCCAGTTCACAGGTTAAATCTCAGTTATGAACATTAGCCACAGCACGATTTGTAATTGCTGCTTTCATTCAAGTACTCCACTTTGAGCTTTACAAAATATCTTACTTCCTCTGATTTACCTTAATTTAATTGATTTACAGGCTGAGTCCAGTCTCAATCCCCTGCTCTGTACCAAATGTAATTTCCCAGTGACTTTGGTGAAACCTCATTTGCAGAATCTCTATGTGAAGATAACTCAGTACCTAGAGGTTTTCATCTCCAAATTGCACAAAGGCCAGCCAGGGACAAGTGCTGAGTTGAGGGGGTAAAGACACGGTAGCTGAACTCTCCTGGTCCCACCAACTAGCAGGATCTACTGTCTAGCTTAGTTCTTTGATATCAAAGTGCTTCTGTGCCTTTCTGAGTAACCTTTCTGCCCCTGAAGGAGATGGGTGGCCTGAGCCCACAGGAGCCCCCTTTCCTTGCCTCATACATCACTGGGGATGCCCAGGCCTTCTGAGATCTCCTGAAACATCACCTGTCTTTGATCTTATTGGTTTTCTCCACCACATCTATGTCCATTCGGATCTTGTACTTCACATGGGGTGGTAGGGAGCTGGTCCAGGGATACATGTCAGGAAATACCACACCAGCCCAGAACCTGTTTTCCTCCAGCAGAGACAGGGCTCGTTGGGTGAGTTGAAATTCATCATCGTAGCTTTCAAACTTATCCAGGATCAAGCACTGTGGATAATCACAAAGGTTGAGAGAGTCTGAGGAGCACCACCTGCAAAGACTCAACTGCAAGAAAATGGCAGAGGATCAGGGCTGCTGCCCCAGGGGATGGGTCAAAAGCAAGGAGACCTATAAACTTACTGTTTGCTTAACTCCGGGGTCTGGTGTCAAGTTTTCAATGTGTCTAGATTTGGGGGTGAAAGGGGGCTTAGGAACACTGACTTGCTCTCATCCCTGCAGATTTAGTGAGGACCGCACTATCGGGCTGTCCAAGTATGCAAGTCGTCAAAATGACAAAAATACTCCCAGCTCTCACTCCCCAGCATGGGGAGTCGAGGGAGTGGGGTCACATCAGATACAAGCTGCTTTGAAGATCAGAAAGCCTGCTAATAAAAGAGTTTTAAAGAGAGAGAGAAACAGTCCCAGCGGTAAACCTTCCTGCCTCTCTGCAAACACACAAGGATGGCCAGCTGAGGCAAGAACAAGGAGGAAGAAAGAAAATAACAGAAAGCCAAAGTGATTTCGTCAGGGAAATCATTTCCAGTTACAATTTTATGACAGGTAATGAGGATGGAGGAGGAATTTCCCAACATGTCTTTTTTTTTCTCCCCCGGAAGAGAAAAAAATCATTACCCAGAAAAGAGCAAAACTAAGAATTTCTTTAAATTTGAATATTGGGAGTTGTCCACTTTTACAGATTTGTTAAAGCATTGTATTGTACTTGGATGTGTTTTATCAACCTCCTGTTTCTATAATACACTGGGGTTATTGTGCGATGTTTCTTTCTTAGAATGTAACTCACAAGAGGTCAGCTGGCCTTGTCTTGATTAATCTGTTCATGGGATACTTACTGAGAGCTTGCAATGTGCCAGAGCCTGCTTGGCTCCAGGGATACAAGGAGGAAAGATAAAATCTCTTACTGAAAGAAACTCCAGACCTAATGAGGGAGAAGTTTGGAGTAAACCAACAATCAGAATGCAGAATGATCAGGTGCTGGTGAAAGCAAGCCTAGGGTAGTCTAGCAGCCCAGTGGAGGGATGAGGCTAAGTCTACCAGGGCAGGAGGCGGGGGTGTCCCAGAGGGCTGCCTGGAGGAAGAGACTCCTGAGCAGGATGAGAATAAGCAGGAATTAGCCAAGGGAAGAAAGCAAGGGAAAGGTCAGCTCAGGCACAGGGAACAGCTCTCAGGGTTTCCGGAGACCTGCAAGAATAGAATAGTGGTTCCCTTCCTTGGCTGTGCTTTAGAACCACCACAGAGCTTTAAAAAGACAACTATACTCAAGTCCCACCCCAAACAATGAAATCAGATTCTCAAGAGGCAGGGCCAAGTCATCAGCATTTTGTCAAACACTCCCCAGCTTGAGCCAATGTACAGAGAAGAACGTAGGTGAGCAGAGGTGAGAGGTAAGAGATGTGTACTAAGAAGGCAGGTGGGGACCAGGTCAGTTGCCCTGCTGGGTTTGCAGGGTGACCGGCCAACTGAGAGGTTTCATGGGATGCAGGGCTTTCCATGCTAAAATCAGGAGTTTCCTGGCAAACCCTAAAAAGCCACAAGAAACCACTGTAGGGTTTTAAGCAGAGGTATGACATATGAGATCAGACCAAGTTTCTGAAAGATGACTGGTGGTGGGAAGGGGGAGCAGGAAGCCTGGTTAGAAGGCTGTTGATGTAACACAGGCTTAAAGGAACACATTAACTCTCCCACAGAGCCTGTGAGTTAGTTACCTGGAATCCTCATTTTATTGAAGAGGAGACCTACCAGAGGTCACGCAGCTAGACAGTGGCAGAGCCTGCATTCTCTCCCCATTTTTCAACGCCAGGCCCAGACTTCTTCCCACACCAGGAGCCACAGGCAAAGCCTGATCCACAGGCTCTCCACGTGCTCACGATTGTCTTGCAAAGTAAGAGAGCACAGCTATTACTTATCTCTCTATTTTAAAATAATCTGTCTCTCTCTTCTTTTAAATCAGTTTGTCGAGTTTAGGACTGCATATATAGAGCTTTAGTATTGACAAATAGAGTGAACTTGAAATTAAATTTCTAAAATAATCATGAAAGTTCTTGGGGAGATGGAAATTCTCTGCAGTTTCTTTTAGCTGTGACACACACACACACACACACACACACACACACACACACACACACAGAGTATTCTACCAATTCCCTCATAGCATCACAGGGCACTTGGACAGACAGAGTCATAGAGGGGTCTTACAGTCTGATGTGCTTGCTTACTGATGAGGAAACTGGCATCCTAGGGCCTTGCCCCAGGTCAGTATAGGTCAGAAGCAGAATATGAATCCATGTTTTCAAGTGTCAAGCCTGAAGGGCGCTGCTGTCCCTTCACATTGCTCTAAGAGTAAGCCATACTCCAACTACGAAGTCGGAGCAACAGAATTCCTAAACAAGGTCTCTGGCCCCTGTCCAGTAGATCAGCACTGTCCAGTAGAACTTTCTGCAGTGATGGAAATGTTCTATTTCTGCCCTATCCAACATGGTAGCCAGTAACCACATATGGCTATTGAGTACTTGAAATGTGGCTAGTGCGTCTGAGGCACTGATTTTTTCACTTTAATTTATTTAAATTTAAATAGCAACATGTGGTTACTGCATTGGTTAGCACAGCTCTAGAGACAGTAAGTTCCTGGAGGTCAGGGGCCATGTCTTATTCATTAGGTCTCTGGAACAGTATTTCCTCATGAAAGGGACTCAATAAGTGTTTACTGAATTGAATTAATTCAAATTTAGAAGTCCCAAATGCTGCAAGAAATATAACTTTACTACTGTGTGTTTTGAACATAATCCTGTGCACCCAAAATCAGATGGTAAACTAGGAGAAATTAGTGAAAGGTGAATTTTTGATATAAAGTTAGTAAGAGTATAACTCTCAGTGAAGCAAAAAAGCTAATAAAAACAAACACATTTTAATAACGTGACTTTCCGAGCAATCTAGCCCATTCTCTTTGAACTCTCCTTTCATGTCTTAAAGGGAAATCTATACTGGAATAAGCGCTGATGTTTTCAGTGATATCGTTGAGTCCTGCAATGACGTGGGCTCCATCCTGGCTCTTTTATCAGGCAGCTGATTCACAGTCATGTTTCCTGCTGTATCCCCCTAGACTGGTACCCTGATACTCTCTGGAAAAACAAAACCAAAAGGTTCTCAAACACTCATTTTTACCCTGAAACATCTGACCCATTTTCAAAGTTGAATTATCATCTTTGGAAAGATGGTACAGGGTAGCGTTTGAATGCCATCCCCACTCTGCTGTTTCCTAACTGTGTGGCCTCTCTTTCCCTATCTGCGAGCTGGAGATACGCCTACCTCACAGGTGTGTTCTAAGGATCACATGAACTTGTTTGGGAAGGGCCAGCCAGTGCCGCCTGGTAAGAATAAAAGCTGATGCTTACTGCAGGCTCACAATATGACCAAAACTGGTCCAAGGGCTTTGCTTATATTAACCCCTTGAATCATCACAACCACTTTATGATTATCACTCCAAGCTCTCTTAAGAGGCATGATGAGCAAACTTCCTCTGGAGAGAGCCTGTGTTTTAACCATGTAGGATACTAAACTATTTCACAAGTAATGAGGACTCAATGATTACCATTTTTATTACTGTTTTTGCAAAATATCTTGAAAATCAAAAGAGTCTAGTGGCTTTTAAGCCCCTGCCAGGTTACCTTTCATTTATGACAGCTGCTTGTCTGGGGAAGAAGGCAGTTATTTTTTAAAAACAATATGGCTGGGAACATAACCCATCCCAAGCTGATCTATAGCAACTCATCTAGTTAGAACAATGCTACGGACAGAAGCCAAAGCTCTGTGTCCACCTGGGCAATGGAGGGTGGCAGTGGGGTGGGTCCTAAGCCACTGGTGTTCACTAGCTTGCTCATTGGCCATTAGGTGAAAGTCAGACAACTCTACCAGAGGAAGGTCTTATGAAGCTAATCCAGAACATCTTCCTGAGGTCAAGGCAGAGCAATTGCAGATTTGGACATGAGTCAGAACTCCCTGGGTCATCCACTGAGGTATGACTCATGATGTACCCTTGCATTCTCATGGGGAGGCCACCTGGCTAACAGCAAATGACCTCGTTCCCTTTTGGTACTTGCTCTGGTCCCTGAAGTTAAGATCTTGGCTAACGAGCATGTATATTGATGAGAGTGTGTACATGAGTGTGTTTGGGAGGCAATGATGAATGACTAAACCCTTAACCAAGGTTATGGATTTTGACATATCTGGTGTGGTCTGATTAGCTTGTAAGTTAACACATAGTAGGTTCTAATGAGACTGAAGCCACAGAGTCTGTTTATAAAAGCTATTTGGTTCTACACAGAGAGAAACTGTGTGACCATGGATGTTAGGGAAGAATACTGTAGGTAGGTAAGTAATGGCTAGTGTAAGAGGCTCAGCATAAAAATAGCACCAGTACTGGGAAAGAAATTCAAAGGGCATCTTCACTGATTAAAAATTCATTGTCTCACGGCTTCAGAGGCAGATTCTGGGCAAATTTTGCAAGCAGAATTCAGAATCTCAAAGAGAATTGTTATAACGCCCTGTGATAGCCAAGGGCAGTAAAGCAAGAGAAGAGGTTTCCTTGTCTCCTTCCGTTCCCAACTACTGTGGCCAAAATCTGGGTGGCAGGACCACTGCCATTTGAAGCCCACACATATCCTACAATTCCTTGTTTGTTGTTTTGCTGATACTCACCAGGAACCAGAGTGCACCCTGGCGGAAGAGGTGTGGCTCTCTCCAGGGCAGGCAGCTGTGTTTAAGACCTCTGGAGAATGCAGTCACTTGTTTACACAGCTAAATCAAACACTACCTTGGGAGAAGAAGCTGCAGTAGCAGCAGGCTTCCTTCTTCAACTGTGACCTCTCCAACTCTAATTCGAACACATTAAATAATAGATAAATTATCTATTAAGTGGGAAACGATGTCCAGTGGAGGCAAAGAGAGAAAGAATCTCTTTTTCTGCTTGAACCTGATAATCAAAGGGGATTGGCACTCTGTGCTGACACAGTACTTTGACTAATACACCCAGGACATGTGAGGGATAAGAAAAGCACTACACCCTGAGAGACACTGCCTCTACAATCCTGCCTCTTACAAATTTGACTTCCACACTCAGGCTGAGAACAAAGCGGCTGATGAATGCCAACTGAGGTCTCAAGTGGTCCCGCTGGTGGACCTGGAGACACGTGGGGTTCCTTCTGGAAAATGCCAATGGATGTGGGCAAACATCCCAGAATGAATTTCCTGGCATATCTAGACCATAACACTCAAGATTTGTTTCCCAACACATGGAAAAAGCCACTGGATAAAATAGTTTTGGGCTGTTTGAGTTGGTTGAGATGGTGAGGTAGAGGCCAAAGGCGTTGCCATACATTTTATCTAACACACCGGGCACCGTGAACAGACATCTGAAATGTTCAACCACAAAGAGTGAGGAAATGCACCACGACAGGAAAACAAAGGGATAGGAAATGCACAGCTGTTAAAAAATGTCCGTTCCTAAAATAAATAAATACAATAATGAAACAAATAAAAAGGTCAGGTTGGAGCATGAAGACTCACACTAGGACAAAGCCACCAGGTGATGCTTCCTGTGTAGTTAGGTCCAAGGAAAGACAGAATAGCCTGGCTGACGACGGCAGGGGATTTTAGCTCTCAAAGCTTTCTTGTTTAACCATTCCAACAACTTTGGGAGGTAAGTGTTACCATATTCAAAATATTTAATAATCAGCAGAGCTGGGCACTGACCATTGAAAGGACCTGCCAGTCACAAACACCCAGTCCAGCCACACTGGTGAACACTGCCCTAGCTGTAGCTTCACTTATCATCCTTATTTTTCAGGCAGGGGAACAGTGATATTGCCCGAAATCACAGAGCTGGTACATCATGGCAAGACTGGGGTTTCAGAAAGATCTCACTGGAGGCAGTCTGGGAGCTGAACAGAAGCAGTGAGAGACCAGAGGCCCAGAGACCAGCTAGGAGAGATGGTACAGGCCCTAGTAAACAGAGGCCATACATGGAAAGGGTGAGGAAGGGGGATTTCAGAGATAATTTGGAAGATATTTGACAGTCCTTGGAGGATTTGTGACATTTTGACTTCGGATTTGTGTAACTTGTTTCTCCTCCATTAGATTGAATTCTAGCAGCTCCTTGAGATACCACTACTAAGGCCTTATTTAATGACAAGCTTATCTCTCTCAATAGAATGTGAGCTTCTAGGGGTCAGGGATTAATTGTATTTATTCAGAGGTAGGTAGTTCAATTCATGCGAATATATGAATGACTGAATGAGCTCAAATCTCTTTGGTTTCCTACTCTAAACCTAGTTATTTCCAAGCAGAAAAGACTGAATCACAATAGTGTCTGTTATTCTGAATATAACAAAATAATTGCTGTCCCTATCCAACTCATTATGTAATTTATCCAAACAATACTGACTGAACCCCCTACTAATATGCCCCTTGTGGTACAAGAAAGAACTTCCTCTTCAGAGCCAGACAGGTCTGGATTAGAATTCTGGATCCACCTCTTATCTGCTGTGGTATGTTAGGCAAGTTAGTTTTTAATTCTATAAAATGATAACAATTACGCCTGCTGGGCAGGTAGTTAGGAGCGTTGCATGAGATGACATGTAAGAGGGCCCAACATAGTGGCTGGCTCACAGCAGGCTCAAATACAAGTTCCTTTCTTCTACCTACAACTCGAGCCCAGCCCCCCTCCTCCCCAAACTGTGTTCTCCTTCCTCAGCCCAGTTCTATGTTTCTGAGAGACCGATGAGCCATAAAATAAGGTCATTGCCCATGAGTTGCTTATGATCCAGTTCATGGCTCTTAAAATAATATTGCTCTAATGGTGTAGACTTTTGTACCCTTCTGACCTTTCCCCTGACTTCTCCCTAGCCTCCCAATGCACATTTGGAGACAATGAATCAACAGAAGAAAGCACTAGGACAGATATTATGCGAATCCCTAAACATCTAACTAAAGTAAATTACATGATCAGTAGCTTTACCTTCCTAATCCTATTTTTATTTAGGCTAGCCTGAAAAATACGCTCCCTGAGCACATTCTGGTTGGGTGGTGGTGGCATGTGGCCAGGACCATGCAAGGTACAGAGGAAAGGTGGTCCACAAAAATCCCCCTACTGATAATTCATCAACAAGATAATCACCATGTAGATAATAAAGAGTTATGCACATATATTGAGTGTGTTGACAGCAGAGGTAAAAGCAGTTAATGAATACATGTTTTTTCAAGACTTAGGGAAAGGAAGTTGTAACTGGTTAAAGTACAATTTTATGCCTTGATCAGAGGTATTTTCATATTAAAGTTTGGCTGAATTCAGCTTTCTGATGCTAAATTCAAGACCTGAAATTCAAATATACTATGAAATTAAAATACACTGTGAATTCTAAATAGTATTCCATCTGTGCCAGGCCTAACCCTTCGCTAAACAAAGAAATCAAAGGGGAGGGGTGTGGATATTTGTTTAAACTAAAGGGTTATCAGAGGAATTTTTCTAATTGTGCTTTTCTCAGAAGAAAAATATATGTGAATAAGACATATAAATTATGAATGTAAGCGTATACACATACCAGTTTAAGATATTTACCTACATGAAGACTCATTTGCCCTCAGCCTCCTTAGACTTGGAGAAGGTGATCAGAAGGCCTGTAGAGATGACTCTTCCCACGTGTTAGAGATGTGATGCTCCCAAAATGTCACCTTCACCCCTTTCCCTGGTTGACTGCCCACCTTCTGACCAGGAAGTCTGTCTTTTATTCTTGGTTTTTTTTTTTCCCTGCTAAGGGCAGGGGATCAGGGGAAAGACTAAACATGGTTATGGGATGAATAAGGTTATAGAAGCCCTTTATTGAGGACGTGCTCCAAGGACAAAAAGAGTTCTGGAGCCACTGAACCACTGTCCACAGAAGGGCCAGAATGGCCCCAGAGACATCCTCCTGGGCCTTCAGGAATGGACTGAAAGTCCTGATTCTAAGCCAATTCACAAGGTTAATATGAAGAGTGGCTTCACATCCTGGTTAATGCTTACACAAAGTGAGTCTGAGAAAAAGCTACATTCCTCACGTGGTCTGTGGTTCAAGGGTGGACATCCTTGTGGTTCATAGCAAGAGCTGCCATGCATCAAATGGCTCTACTATGTGCCCAGCCCTCTCCAATCTCATCCTCACAGCCGCTTGGAAAGGGGGGCACTAACAGCCCCACCTAAGAGATGGGGAATCGGGGGCAGAGAATTTATACACAGATTTAACTAGTCAATGGCACAAATGTATTGAGTGCCCTGCACGCTTCACTCACTTTATCTTTAACAACAACTATCTGGATTTTACAGATAAGAAAATTGAGCCTTAGCAGGTAAAGTGTCTTTCCCAGAGTGATGTAGCTCATGGGCAGAGATCCAGGCCCATTTATCCTCACTGGCAGGTGAGAAGGTTCCCCAAGCAGTGGCTTAACATGGCATACAATGACCAAGCAAGGCAGCTCCGGAGGAATGGGACACTCTCCAGGATACTCAGTGGAATGTCCAGTAACTAAGGCCTCACCCCGAGCAGAAAGAAAGAGGACTTAGCCCTTCTATTAGGTGAAGAGAAAACTTATTGAATCACTCCCCTTTCCTGTAATGACAAAAGGCTTAAAAGTTTGCTCTTAGTTCTTGGACCTTCTGTTGTTCAATACCACATCTGAGTGCAGCACTGACCTGAACTGACATAATTTACATTTTAGAGTATTTTTGCTGAATTTTCCTGAAATGATTTTTTTCGTTTTTGGAATAGGCAGGGAAGTAGGCATCAAGGCTGGCCCAGAAGTTCTCAAGGCTCTTTAATGAAAGTCATATTACTGAAAAGGAGAGGCTCAGTCAAGCCTTGAACAGCCTATGAAGGAACATGCTTGCTGCCCTGTCCTGGAGAGGCCATCATGAAGAGGTTTTCATGTCCTGTCTGCTACTGAGTAGTCCTCAGGATGAGAGCTGGGGAGTTTCCAAAGCTCCTCCAGACTTCCCAAAACACAAGGACAAAAGCGGAAAATTCCAGGACCAGTTGTAATGACTGGATTCTACCTTACCGCTTTTCAACAATGCCCCCCCAACCCCCCCACCCCCACCCCCGCCCCGTCTTCTCCTTTCAGTTCATTCCCCATCACTTTCCTCCTTCCTCCCACTCCCCTGCTCCCCAGGGCAGGAAGATCAGAAACCTCAGCATAATTACCTGCTGGGTTTCTGCCACCATCAAAACCCCTTTTAGGAACCCCTGGGGCAGGCCACTGACCTGTGGCAGTGTCGGCCTTTGCTTAGGAGCATTTCGCTGGGCTAATGCGATTGCAAGGCCCCAGGGAAGTGTTGGTGGCTTATGTGAGATGCGATTAGCAGTTTTGTAATCCCTAGAGGAGCACCAGGAGTGGCTCAGTGGCTGGGCCTGATTTCACTAATTCCACTCTCCTCCTCCCAAACAGTATTTTTTGTTTGTTTGTATTTTACTAAAAAGTTAATATTTATTAAGTGCTTACTAAATGCCAGGCACTGTCTTAAGTGCTTTGCATGAATTAACTCAGTTAATTCTCATAACAAGCCTATTAGGTAAGTATTATTAATATCCCCACTTCACAGATGCAGAAACTGAGGCACAGCTAGCAGGGATTTGAACCCAGGTGGTCTGGCTCCAGAGACTGAATTCTTAACCTTTTAATATATACTAAGTATCTGTTGGGTGCCTGGTGCTACATTAAGCACAAGCTACATGGAAAAAATGATCCTTCAAGAAAACAAGCCCTTTACATCACCATGCAAATGTCAGGTCAAACCTAAGAAGTATTCTTTATACTGATACGTAGTACCTCACAAAAATATTGTGAGACCCACTGAACTCTATTCTGCAAGAATAAAGGAACAGAGTGCCTCCATCTGCACCCCATCCAAAAAATCCTGCCTGTATTATAAGCACTGTGGTGGATGGTGGTGGGCATGGCCAGGGATGGGGACTTAGCTGGTAGAGGCACCGTGAGAAGAAGACGATGTCAACTGAGTAATTGTACAAGGGGAATCCAAGGTCCCACCAATCCAACAGGTTTGTAAAAATACAGATTACCAGGCCTCTTCCCTGGGAATTCTGAGTCAGTTGATCTGGGTTTGTGTCCAGAAATCTGTTTTATAAAAAGCACCCATGGTCATTCTTGTCTTCAGACAAGCTGGGAATCACTTTGTAATGACCTGAACTTTGGCTGTGCTGCTGCCACACCTGACCCCTGCTGAAAGGCCACCTAGAGAGCCTGTGCTAATATTTCCATGGTTCTGGAGACAGAGCATCACACACTCCAGGGAAATTCTGGTGGCGCCAAGGGCAGCAGGGAGTCCTTAAGAGCACCGTGGTGACAGCTGGTGCCGGGCTTTTTCTCACTAGTTATTTATCCTCAGGACCAAGGAGTCTGGGGAGAGGGGCTTGCTCTTGGGGGCCACTGGCTTAATTCCCTCTCCTATTGCCCAGAGCATCTTCTACCTGCTAATGGTTCTATATGACATGAGGCCCAGTGGCAGGTGTGATAAGCCCTCAGGTGGAGATGTTCCCTGGAAGTTTGAGGTCGAAAATTCAAGAATAACTAGGATGGGCTCCTTGACTCTGATAACTCCAGCCTGCTGATCTGCCAGAGACGGACATGTTAACAGCTAACTTGAATCTAACTTGAATACGGTCTGAAAGAGATATAAAGAGGGGGCCAGGGAAGCACAGAGGAGTGAATGACTTAACCTATGTCGAAGCGGAAGTGACATTTGAGAGCTAAGTCTCAAACAGTGAATGAAGAGAAGCTCAATAGATGGAGAAGGAAAAGTCCTTTCAGACTTCTCTGCCTTGTGTTTCTTCTTTTGGGGAAATACCCTCCCCGAATTCACAGTAATCCTGCTCAGTCCATGAGACTCAGATGAAGCCAACTGTGCTTTCCTTACCTCGTGGTGGTACACAATCCGCTGAGGGACTGGGGATAGGTAGAGTGGCCAGGCCAATTTGAGAACTCTCTAGGAGTATTATGTATGCTATGGGAAAGCCACTCCCTCTTTCTGTGTAGTTTTTGGGATAAAGATGACCACTGAGGGCTGTGAGCAGCTGACACACTACCAAATGGAAAGGGTCTGGCTGAGATCAAAGCTGGGCCAAGGCAAACAGAAAGGTAAGATGGAAGGACACAGTGTCCTAGGTCCCCTGAACTTCCGGGTTATGTCAACCAGTAAATTCTCTTTTTCATTTAAGCAAAAAGGCTCTCATAAATAGGCAGAGAAACAGCCATTTGCAAAGAATGAAATCATGAGAAGCTGGGGTGTCCCTGAGGGTGGTGGAAGGACCTGTGGAGCAGAGCTGAAGGTGTATGAGTGAGCAGAGGCTGGGAAGGTGGGCTGGAGCAGGTTTGGAAGGGACTTGTGTTCCCTGAGGATGAGTCATTAAGATTGTACGAGTGACAGTGATGCCAGCAGATGTGTGTTTGGAATGTAACTCTGGTGTCAGCGTGGAGAAGCGCCTGAACCAACAGAGACTGGACCCTGGAGTCCAGGGAGTGAGCCTTTAGAACAGGCTAGTGGAGAGATGACAAGGCCTCTGGGGCTCAGAGAGCCTGGCAAGCAAGAGGAGGAGTTGAGAAATACCTAGAGATGAGGAGACAAAGCTCAGTGACTGGATGTAACAGAGGCAGTGGAGGGGTCAGGACGGCAGGCTCTGAATTCAGGCACACCGGATCTGCATCCTGTCTGTTCTACCTAATAGCTGTGAGATGGGATCTTATTTAAACTCTTTAAGCCTCAGCTTCTGCACCTGTAAAGTGGGAATGATGATAGCATACACTTGATGGAGCTATCAGAGGACTGAATGAACTAAGGTACGTAAAAGCGCTTAGCACAGTGCTTGGCAAAAGGTTACACAGTAAATGAGAGCTGTTGAGTGGAAGGTGATTTAAGGTTGACCCTTAAACCTCTAGCTTGAGAATTTGGAAAACTGCAGGGGACCGTGATCAGGACAGGCAATGCTGGAGGAGGAGAGGCTTTATGGGTAGGGAGAATACAGATTTGTTTTGGACATGTTGAGGCTGATGTGCCTATATAACCCGGGGGTGGGAGTGTCCAGCAGGCAGGGGGACCTCGGAACTTGAGGTTTGGTGGACACTACCAATGGACAGCCACTGAAGCAATGGCAGACAGGAGATGGCTGAGGACAGACACAACACTGTATGAGCTACAAGGCAGAAGGAGTAGCCAAGGAGGAGTCAGGGAGCTGTTAGGAGGCAGAAGATGTGAAGAGGGAACTATTTAATTGTGGATAAGCTGTTAGAGAACAGGATCCATCTCTGGGGGCTGTGGGAATTCTTGTTTCTTCAGTGGGGAAAATGAGATTTGAAACCCAAGACCACTTGACTTCCTAAGGGATCTCTGGCTCCACCTACAGGGCTGTCCTAGAGGGGCCCAATGTGGCCCTCAGGTGGCTTGCTGCCCTTACCTCCAGGTATTGATTAGCCAGGCGTAGCGTGCGATCAGTGATGTTAAATATATCCCTCCAGTCGAAGTTGTCCCTGTCATCAGCCTGGCCCTCTCGTGGACCTCTATAGAGGAAGTTCAGTACGGCTTCGGCAGTAATACCTTCTTCACCAAGCTGCCTATTCCAAGAGGCTTTTACTGTTGGGTTCTCCAGGGTGTCCTTGGGAAGAAGCAATACAGTTACAGCATTTAGAATTCCACAGGATCTTTGGTCTTGTTTTTAGGCCATTTCTAATTTTTAACAAATAGGATAGACTTTAAGGCTCCCTAAAAATCTAGTGGGTTTTCTTCCATCATAAGGCATATCTATCTATATCCCATTTCCCCCCAATACATAGGTCTCTATAACAGAGGGGAGACGTTTACGTGGGGATGGGGGAGAGGGGCAGGGAAATGGTATATAGGAAGCTTTCTTTTTCTTAAGGATTTTCTTTGGTTCCCTTTTAATTATCCCTGCTATGCAGGACTCTTATCTCCTGGTTTTGTGAAACTGAAAATGAGACCAGAGAGACACACTCAACCACCTTTTGCAGTTACAGAGCTGGCCCCCTGGGGAGATGCCCCTCTGAATCTGAGGCCCTCAAGTGAATTCATAACAGCAAGAAACCTCAGGAGGTCACTGGTCTTATGGCGGTTTTCACATTTCCCCAGAGTTTCAGAAACCTATATCCCACCCAAAGTTGGTGATTCCACATGATGACAGCTTCCAAAACTGGTGCTTATTATATTTTGATCTAACTCCAGGGGTGATTAACCCTCTATTGGGCAAAGGAAACAAATGGAACTTTCCTGGCCTTTCTCCTCCCCCCGCCTCCCGACCTCTAATGCCATCCGTACTCTGATCATGGTCATCTGCATGCTCTTGTCAAAGAAGTACCAGATCTGGGGCCCTACTTCTTCCCAGGCTTTGACCAACTTCCTGAAACGCTCCAGCTCTTCGAACGTCGAGTTGGCCTAAAACCAGACAGAGACAGCAGAAGGATGGAGAGAGAAAAAGTGAGAGAGAATCTTGGTTGTACCTTTCCTGTCACAAACCCTCAATACTTAGGAAAGGCTTTTCAAGGAAGTGTCTTTATTTTCTCAGTTGATTGATATTTCCCAGAACAATCAGCTATTTCCCAGCCTCCCAGATTGACAGAATCTTATTTCTTTTTTCTTTTTTTTTTTTTAAACATCTTTATTGAAGTATAATTGCTTTACAATGGTGTGTTACTTTCTGCTTTATAACAAAGTGAATCAGTTATACATATACATATGTTCCCATATCTCTCCCCTCTTGCATCTCCCTCCCTCCCACCCTCCCTATCCCACCCCTATAGGTGGTCACAAAGCACTGAGCTGATCTCCCTGTGCTATGCGGCTGCTTCCCACTAGCTATCTATTTTACATTTGGTAGTGTATATATGTCCATGACACTCTCTCACCCTGTCACATCTCACCCCTCCCCCTCCCCATAACCTCAAGTCCATTCTCTAGTAGGTCTGTGTCTTTATTCCCGTCTTGCCACTAGGTTCTTCATGACCTTTTTTTGTTAGTTTGTTTTCCTTAGATTCCATATATACGTGTTAGCATACTGTATTTCTTTTTCTCTGACTTACTTCACTCTGTATGGCAGACTCTAACTCCATCCACCTCATTACAAATACCTCCATTTCATTTCTTTTTATGGCTGAGTAATATTCCATTGTATATATGTGCCACATCTTCTTTATCCATTCATCCGATGATGGACACCTAGGTTGCTTCCATGTCCTGCCTATTGTAAACAGAGCTGCAATGAATATTTTGGTACATGAGTCTTTCTGAATTATGGTTTTCTCAGGGTATATGCCCAGTAGTGGGATTGCTGGGTCGTATGGTAGTTCTATTTTTAGTTTTTTAAGGAACCTCCATACTGTTCTCCATAGTGGCTGTATCAATTTACATTCCCACCAACAGTGCAAGAGTGTTCCCTTTTCTCCACACCCTCTCCAGCATTTATTGTTTGTAGATTTTTTGATGATGGCCATTCTGACCGGTGTGAGATGATACCTCATTGTAGTTTTGATTTGCATTTCTCTAATGATTAATGATGTTGAGCATTCTTTCATGTGTCTGTTGGCACTCTGTATATCTTCTTTGGAGAAATGTCTATTTAGGTCTTCTGCCCATTTTTGGATTGGGTTGTTTGTTTTTTTGTTATTGAGCTGCATGAGCTGCTTGTAAATCTTGGAGATTAATCCTTTGTCAGTTGCTTCATTTGCAAATATTTTCTCCCATTCTGAGGGTTGTCTTTTGGTCTTGTTTATGGTTTCCTTTGCTGTGCAAAAGCTTTTAAGTTTCATTAGGTCCCATTTGTTTATTTGTGTTTTTATTTCCATTTCTCTAGGAGCTGGGTCAAAAAGGATCTTGCTGTGATTTATGTCATAGAGTGTTCTGCCTATGTTTTCCTCTAAGAGTTTGATAGTGTCTGGCCTTACACTTAGGTCTTTAATCCATTTTGAGTTTATTTTTGTGTATGGTGTCAGGGAGTGTTCTAATTTCATACTTTTACATGTACCTGTCCAATTTTCCCAGCACCACTTATTGAAGAGGCTGTCTTTTCTCCACTGTATATGCTTGCCTCCTTTAGCAAAGATAAGGTGACCATATGTGCATGGGCTTATCTCTGGGCTTTCTATCCTGTTCCATTGATCTATATTTCTGTTTTTGTGCCAGTACCAAACTGTCTTGATTACCGTAGCTTTGTAATATAGTCTGAAGTCAGGGAGCCTGATTCCTCCAGCTCCATTTTTCGTTCTCAAGATTGCTTTGGCTATTCGGGGTCTTTTGTGTTTCCATACAAATTGTGAAATTTTTTGTTCTAGTTCTGTGAAAAATGCCAGTGGTAGTTTGATAGGGATTGCATTGAATCTGTAGATTGCTTTGGGTAGCAGAGTCATTTTCACAATGTTGATTCTTCCAATCCAAGAACATGGTATATCTCTCCATCTATTTGTATCATCTTTAATTTCTTTCATCAGTGTCCTATAATTTTCTGCATACAGGTCTTTTGTCTCCTTAGGTAGGTTTATTCCTAGATATTTTATTCTTTTTGTTGCAATGGTAAATGGGAGTGTTTTCTTAATTTCACTTTCAGATTTTTCATCATTAGTGTATAGGAATGCAAGAGATTTCTGTGCATTAATTTTGTATCCTGCTACTTTACCAAATTCATTGATTAGCTCTAGTAGTTTTCTGGTAGCATCTTTAGGATTCTCTATGTATAGTATCATGTCATCTGCAAACAGTGACAGCTTTACTTCTTCTTTTCCGATTTGGATTCCTTTTATTTCTTTTTCTTCTCTGATTGCTGTGGCTAACACTTCCAAAACTATGTTGAATAATAGTGGTGAGAGTGGGCAACCTTGTCTTGTTCCTGATCTTAGTGGAAATGGTTTCAGTTTTTCACCATTGAGGACAATGTTGGCTGTGGGTTTGTCATATATGGCCTTTATTATGTTGAGGAAAGTTCCCTCTATGCCTACTTTCTGCAGGGCTTTTATCATAAATGGGTGTTGAATTTTGTCGAAAGCTTTCTCTGCATCTATTGAGATGATCATATGGTTTTTCTCCTTCAATTTGTTAATATGGTGTATCACGTTGATTGATTTGCGTATATTGAAGAATCCTTGCATTCCTGGAATAAACCCCACTTGATCATGGTGTATAATCCTTTTAATGTGCTGTTGGATTCTGTTTGCTAGTATTTTGTTGAGGATTTTTGCATCTATGTTCATCAGTGATATTGGCCTGTAGTCTTCTTTCTTTGTGACATCTTTGTCTGGTTTTGGTATCAGGGTGATGGTGGCCTCGTAGAATGAGTTGGGGAGTGTTCCTCCCTCTGCAATATTTTGGAAGAGTTTGAGAAGGATAGGTGTTAGCTCTTCTCTAAATGTTTGAGAGAATTCGCCTGTGAAGCCATCTGGTCCTGGGCTTTTGTGTGCTGGAAGATTTTTAATCACAGTTTCAATTTCAGTGCTTGTGATTGGTCTGTTCATATTTTCTATTTCTTCCTGGTTCAGTCTTGGCAGGTTGTGCATTTCTAAGAATCTGTCCATTTCTTCCAGATTGTCCATTTTATTGGCATAGAGTTGCTTGTAGTAATCTCTCATGATTGTTTGTATTTCTGCAGTGTCAGTGGTTACTTCTCCTTTTTCATTTCTAATTCTATTGATTTGAGTCTTCTCCCTTTTTCTCTTGATGAGTCTGGCTAATGGTTTATCAATTTTGTTTATCTTCTCAAAGAACCAGCTTTTAGTTTTATTGATCTTTGCTATTGTCTCCTTCATTTCTTTTTCATTTATTTCTGATCTGATCTTTATGATTTCTTTCCTTCTGCTAGCTTTGGGGTTTTTTTGTTCTTCTTTCTCTAATTGCTTTAGGTGCAAGGTTAGGTTGTTTATTCGAGATGTTTCCTGTTTCTTGATGTAGGCTTGTATTGCTATAAACTTCCCTCTTAGCACTGCTTTCGCTGCATCCCATAGGTTTTGGGTCGTCATGTCTCCATTGTCATTTGTTTCTAGGTATTTTTTGATTTCCCCTTTGATTTCTTCAGTGATCACTTCGTTATTAAGTAGTGTATTGTGTAGCCTCCATGTGTTTGTATTTTTTACAGATCTTTTCCTGTAGTTGATATCTAGTCTCATAGAGTTGTGGTCTGAAAAGATACTTGATACGATTTCAATTTTCTTAAATTTACCAAGGCTTGATTTGTGACCCAAGATATGATCTATCCTGGAGAATGTTCCATGAGCACTTGAGAAAAATGTGTATTCTGTTGTTTTTGGGTGGAATGTCCTATAAATATCAATTAAGTCCATCTTGTTTAATGTATCATTTAAAGCTTGTGTTTCCTTATTTATTTTCATTTTGGATGATCTGTCCATTGGTGAAAGTGGGGTGTTAAAGTCCCCTACTATGATTGTGTTACTGTCGATTTCCCCTTTTATGGCTGTTAGTATTTGCCTTATGTATTGAGGTGCTCCTATGTTGGGTGCATAAATATTTACAATTGTTATATCTTCCTCTTGGATCGATCCCTTGATCATTATATAGTGTCCTTCTTTGTCTCTTGTAATAGTCTTTATTTTCAAGTCTATTTTGTCTGATATGAGAATTGCTACTCCAGCTTTCTTTTGATTTCCATTTGCATGGAATATCTTTTTCCATCCCCTCACTTTCAGTCTGTATGTGTCTCTAGGTCTGAAGTGGGTCTCTTGTAGACAGCATATATATGCATCTTGTTTTTGTATCCATTCAGCCAGTCTGTGTCTTTTGGTGGGAGCATTTAATCTATTTACATTTAAGGTAATTATCGATATGTATGTTCCTATTCCCATTTTCTTAAATGTTTTGGGTTTGTTATTGTAGGTGTTTTCCTTCTCTTGTGTTTCTTGCCTAGAGAAGTTCCTTTAGCATTTGTTGTAAAGCTGGTTTGGTGGTGCTGAACTCTTTCAGCTTTTGCTTGTCTGTAAAGGTTTTAATTTCTCCATCAAATCTGAATGAGATCCTTGCTGGGTAGAGTAATCTTGGTTGTAGGTTTTTCTCCTTCATCACTTTAAGTATATCCTGCCCCTCCCTTCTGGCTTGCAGAGTTTCTGCTGAACGATCAGCTGTTAACCTTATGGGGATGCCCTTGTGTGTTATCTGTTGTTTTTCCCTTGCTGCTTTTAATATGTTTTCTTTATATTTAATTTTTGATAGTTTGATTAATATGTGTCTTGGTGTGTTTCTCCTTGGATTTATCCTGTATGGGACTCTCTGTGCTTCCAGGACTTGATTAACTATTTCCTTTCCCATATTAGGGAAGTTTTCAACTATAATCTCTTCAAATATTTTCTCAGTTCCTTTCTTTTTCTCTTCTTCTTCTGGGACCCCTATAATTCGAATGTTGGTGCGTTTAATGTTGTCCCAGAGGTCTCTGAGACTGTCCTCAGTTCTTTTCATTCTTTTTTCTTTATTCTGCTCTGCAGTAGTTATTTCCACCATTTTATCTTCCAGGTCACTTATCCGTTCTTCTGCCTCAGTTATTCTGCTATTGATCCCATCTAGAGTATTTTTAATTTCATTTATTGTGTTTTTCATCGTTGCTTGGTTCCTCTTTAGTTCTTCTACGTCCTTGTTACATGTTTCTTGCATTTTGTCTATTCTAGTTCCAAGATTTTGGATCATCCTTACTATCATTATTCTGAATTCTTTTTCAGGTAAACTACCTATTTCCTCTTCATTTGTTAGGTCTGGTGTGTTTTGACCCTGCTCCTTCATCTGCTGTGTGTTTTTCTGTCATCTCATTTTGCTTATCTTACTGTGTTTGGGGTCTCCTTTTCACAGGCTGCAGGTTCGTAGTTCCCGTTGTTTTTGGTATCTGTCCCCAGTGGCTAAGGTTGGTTCAGTGGGTTGTGTAGGTTTCCTGGTGGAGGGAACTAGTGCCTGTGTTCTGGTGGATGAGGCTGGATCTTGTCTTTCTGGTGGGCACGTCCACATCTGGTGGTGTGTTTTGGGGTGTCTGTGGCCTTATTATGATTTTAGGCAGCCTCTCTGTTAATGGATGGGTCTGTGTTCCTGTCTTGCTAGTTGTTTGGCATAGGGTGTCCAGCACTGTAGCTTGCTGGTTGAGTTAAGCTGGGTCTTGATGTTGAGGCGGGGATCTCTGAGAGATTTTCGCCGTTTGGTATTAAGTGGAGCTGGGAGGTCTCTTGTGGACCGGTGTCCTGAAGTTGGCTCTCCTACCTCAGAGGCACAGCCCTGATGTCTGGCTGGAGCACCAAGAGCCTTTCATCCACACGGCTAAATTAGTAAGCAGGAATCCGGATTTCAGGACTCTCGGTTCGAGTCCCCTTTCCGCCATTCCAATTCAGGCTGAGGATGTTCCTTCCCAAACATGGCGAGGAAAAACAAAACAAAACAAAATGAAACAAAACACCGCTTTTTGTTGGTTTCTTGGAGCCAAACAGCCTATTTGTGGTCTCTTTGAACGACAAACCAGCCAAAGCGGGATGCTGGGCCCTGCAGTGCTACGAGGCGCGGGCAGGACGGAACCAACAGCCTCTGCCAGAATCTTATTTCTTAGTTTCTCAGAGGTACTCATAATATTGATGATGCTATTGTCTCAGAACCTCATTAAAGCTGGATTTGGACTCCCTGTGAGCAAGTGCTCTTCCTCCCTTCCTCCCTATCTTTGTCTGTTCCGGGTAGCCAGGCTTCAGAGAACTGTGAACTCTTCCCTTAGGGATAGAATTCAGGAAGTGAGGAAGAAAATCTCACTGTAGGCTGCATAGAGAGGGCAGGGCCAGGCAGGGGCATTGGTGCAAGCCTTCCAATGATGTCTGTGGATGGGGGCGGAACCAAGAGTCCACTTAGCAAAAAGCAAACATGAGGCTCACCACCAGGAGGGCACAGTAAAAAATACAGACACACACGCACACACACACACACTCATTCACACATACACGCACATGCATGCACACACACTCTCATTCTACTGGGTAGCCAGAGGAGAAGGCAGAAGGGACAAGACCAGCTGGGACCTTACGTTCTTCAGTATCCTGCGTATTGCGGGGGAATCCGGAGTAAAGAGGATTTTTCCCATCAGCAAAGGCTTTGCTGCCCTCCAGGCTATTTTGGTTAGAGGGTTTGACTCCAGGCTCTGGATCAATGCATTACAAAAGGTTGCTGTCAGGAGAGAAGGGACAGATTTTATAGAAACTCCCCGTTGCTCAGAGCTAAACATAGTCATTAGTGTGTTCAAATCACATGTCTCATTCAACTGTATGCTGGAGGATTTGACAAATAACCTAAATTAATAGGCTGTACCCCACCAATAACAAGCTCATCATTAGTAAGTAAAAATGCCACACTGCATCTCAATAAAGGCCTCATCAGAGAAACAAAGGATGGGGCTTGCCCTGTGGTTTTTTTTCTGCTTTAGAGGAAGGTTGAGAAGCCTGCTTATGATTATTGCAAGGAACAGAGGCCATTCTCAGATGAAAGGGACCGAGAGGCCAAACAAGGCCTCCCCTTGCAATCTCAGCTTTAGTCTCAATAATTTCCTTTCAATTAGCTGCTTAACTTCTCTGTTGTGTGTGGCTGTCTTAGGGCCCAGCTGCTTTTGGTGTGTGCCTTGCTGCTGCTTTTCAATTTTTAACTAGAGGGTTGCCCAGCTGCATTTCGTCCACACCCCACCCTCCTTTACCCCACAGGAGCCAAAAAAAATAGTGAAAGGTGGGAAAGATAACTTGCCAGCAACTTGCCATTTGGAACGTAATTCAGTACTACACACACGGATTTTCACTACATTGTGTTTGTAAAAACATCCCACAGCTATGTTTACTCTCCAGAGCCCTTCTGACCCCAGCTCTGCTTGCAACTCTGGGTTGCCTCCTCATTTATCTTTCTCTTCCTCTAGAACGTAACCCTAGTTCAATCAGATCAGTGGGAAATGTCCCCTCCGTTCCCGTTCCAAGTGGGTCTCAGTTATTTCCATGGCTCACTTCCAGAATTCCTTATGAGCACTGCCCGCTTCCTCCTTGGAGAAATGGACTCTCTGGAAGGAGAAACCTCTTTGCCCAAGGCCCCTCAACAAGACCAAGGGAAAATCAACCCCAGGATTAATTTCACCTGGAAGTGTTAACCATCAGCTTAACCAACATCAGAAGCCAATTTATATGCAGGATTTAGAAAACTTACTTGTTCTTTTGTCATAAGAATAGATAGGATCTTTCCTTGTGGAGTCAATCCCCAGGAAGGCTTTATAGTTATTGTCTTCGTACCAGTTGAAGGAGAACACCCGAGAGCCTCCTCCCTCTGGGTAGCCACACAAGAGGTCAGACAGGGTGCCCATCAGCTGTGTGAAGGTCTCTGGACCGCCAGTCTGCACGAGTGGCCTGGTCACCCACAGCAAGTCTTGAACACTTGGTCGGTGGATGAACTGAGAGGCAAGGCAAAGGCTTCAGGTTATGCTAAGGTAGTCAGAGTCACAATCCACTGGGAAGTCAAAGCTCCAAAGTTTGGGGAGACCTTGGCATAGGCATTTGATTTCCACATTTAAAAGAAAACATATATATGCTTAGCAATCCTTAATCCAGCTGTGAAATAAATTCTACTGCCGTCCACTCAGGGCCTAGGAGGAAACTAGGATGAGCCTTAAAGAAAATAAAAGAGTTAACCTCCAAAGTATTTCAATATTATTTCTCTTTTCCAGTCCACTTAGTTTGAATTCCTTGGGAATGTGTCCTTGGGGAAACATAGAGAATATTTCTCTATCAGTCAGTTCTTAGGTTCTGTTATGCCACCAAGATGGAGCTACTGGAAAACTGGGAGATAAAATAGAGGAGTAGCTCTGTCCTAGAAAGGCGAAGTCAGGGCAAATTTCTTTGGCCAAATAGTTTAGAATTTAGCTTTCTATATTTGGAAAATTATCTTCTTATTAGCTTAGCTTTACCAAATGTGAACTCTTCCATTTCCCTGAAATGTGTGGCTTGTGGTTTCTTTTAGTGTTTGTGTGTGTGTGTGTGTGTGTGTGTGTGTGTGTGTATGTATGTATGTTTTAAGATCTAAGCAAATATAGAACAGATGAAGTCTCCATTCTTGGGAAAACTCTTTTTAAATTCTTCACCAAACTAAGAAGAGGCTGGTGGTCATCTCTCCATATTGGTACCGGTGGCACTCAGTGGCCTCGTTTTTTGAAGGTAGATCTAAAATGCTGAGAACTAAGTTGAGGGCTGCCAGAGTTGCCAGGGTCTCAGTTCCCATAATACCATTTGACTTTAAAGGAAAATACAAAATAAAAATCATGCTGCTTTTATTCCCAAAACACACTTGGTTACTTATTCTCAAAGGCACTTGGGGATTTAAAAAACCATTAGGATTCAAACAGGTGAGACTGAAAACAGTTCTCCCACTGCAATAAGTGATGTTTACCTGTCATCTCCTCTCTGTCCACATGCCAACAGTTGCTCTCTGAAACTGCTGAGCGCCATGTAGAATCCACATATTGAGTCATGCCTATAATCACAGTCTAGGCTTCAATAATAAAGATGGAATCTCAAATTGCTTCAACAACAGTAAGTCTTACGACAGTCTTGTAAGGGGTTATTACCATTGTTATGTTGCTCATTTAATCAAAGCGCTCCGAGATGAAGGGGCTGTTCCAGAGTCAAATAGTCTAGTATCAGCTAACATAAACTGGGCCATCTGCTTCAACCCAGTTCACGAATGCTAGACTTGCTATCTAGACAGGCAAGAAACCTTCTGCAACTCCCACATGGAATTAAGAGCTTTAATATGCTTTGGAGGTTTAAAAAAAAATTCTCTATCAACTTCAACCCTATTATACTGATATGAATTTTTAAAATGCTTATGAAGAAAAGAATGTTAAACAGAGACTCCCCCCGCAGCAGGTGGCCATCAGTATAATGGGCCCTTCTCTAACTTTCCCTGCACGGCACTCTGCCCAGGCTGAGCTTAGTTTTATGAGGACAGATTCTAACCATGCAGTTTTCCAGGTTGGCAAAGCCCAAGTCAGCTGAGAATACTGGAGGGGAAGAAAAGTTTGGGGAAAATTATATTTCCCCTTTTGCCTCTCTTTCATAATACTTATTACACTTGAAAATAATTGTTCATTTCACATCTCTCTTCCCTGTTGGACTATACATTTCACAAGGCAGTGACCATATCTGTCTCTTCATCATTATGACCCCAGCACCTCTCATCTGTTGAGTGGAGAATCATTTTATATATGGGCAAAGGCTTGGCATTTGATTAAAATGTGTGCATCTTTTACAAAACAACACAAAAAAGTCACTATCTTTGTGATGAAATGAGTATGTAATATGTATGTAAGACACTTAGTGCCTGTAAGCACTGTGTAAGTGTATGCGATTACTATTAATGGTATAGATTTATGTGGATTTTAAGAGCATAATAGAATATTGGATCACATCAGAAAGAGTGGAAAGACTTAGATTCAGCTGTCAGTCCACTGATAATCTGCTACACCAGACAGAGTGTTATTTCTTTCTAGGTGTGAAATTAGACGAATAGTTCCTTTCTTGCTGCCTTCGACCCAGGAGCACAGATAATTAAGGATATGAACAGGTATTTTGAAATTGCTAGATGGAAAGATCAAATATATTTCTCCTTGAACAGGTCTGAGGTACAATTAAATTATTTGACATAATAAGTGTGATAAAATGGTGGAAAGATATAACAAAATTATATTACTATCATCAAGCCACTTACTTCTTGAATTCTTGGCGACATATCAGATAATATTCTTCCCCAGGATCTCAGATTGATACCTTGAGAACTGCTGTCCAGGAGTTTGGGAAGCTGTAATTGATAGGAACAAATATTTTAAAAAATATAGTATATATATGTAGTTCTACATATATACACGGGTGCTATCTGATCTCCTGTATGCTTGAAAAACATTTCCTCCCTTCTTTTTGATCACGGAACCTCTTCTGAAAAATTGCTTTCAGAAACAAACTTCTTTTGTCTAATCGAGAAAATCAAAGGTTCTTATTCTCAGCCCTGCTGAGCTAGGCAATCACAAATAGTTTCATGGTGACATTAAATACACCAAAGTGATTCTGATTGCTGGTTTAGCAACACCAGACAAGGCTCCTGGAGGAAGGAAGACAGAGCACAGCTGCTGGGGTGTAAAGGAAGGCCACGTGCAGAGGGTGCCCACCTGTTCACCTCGGGCTTCCTTGTCATTGTTGTCCCTTTATGTCCTTTCCAGACAGGTTGTGTCTCTTCCTCTGTTCAGCACCACTCTTATGGAAGATTCGGCCAACTCCAGAACCTTTCTTTTTAAAGCTGCGGCTGGCAGCCTTAAAGAGAGAGAAGTTCCCTTGCAGATTCTCTAAGTGATGCCAGTGTTCTGGTGACCCCAAGCCCACGCGGCAACACAGAGCTGTTTGTGTGTTTTCCACCATGGTGGGGAACGTGGAAGTTCACAAGCTTGCTGGCTCCAAGTCCCAGAGCCTGAGGTGAACACCTTGTTTTCCGGAAATCAAGTTCAAGTCCTGAATGAATAACTTCATTCTTTACAGTTTCAAAAATGATTGAATCACCGAGTCTCTGTTTTTTAGGACTGAATTCTAACTTTTAAGACGGTGATTTTCAAACTCAAGTGTGCATCTTGAGTAGACCTGGAGGGGATCTTCATTTTAACAAGCTCAACATATAATTCTGATTCATGCATTTATGGACCACAAGCCACAAGCCTTGCCTTTTTATTTGCCAGTGTGGCTCTCCTAAATGATGGGTGTACTGATCTAGCTGTGGCAGAGCAGAGAAGCAGGTGGAGTTAGGCTTTGAGCAGCCTAGCCTCCTATTTCTAGCTGTGGTCCTGCTCCCCTCTCTCCTGGCTGTAGGTGCAGGAGCCCTCGTATTCTCTCTGACTCTGAACTGAAGAATAAGTGTACGTACACTCTTGGAGCATCAACATTTCAGGCTTACTTTCTAACTGTAATAATGAAAGGCTTTGTTACATATGAGAGCTACAAAGCAGACAGGTGGAGAATTTTCTAGAGGAAGGAGCAGCAAAGCCACCATTGAAACTATACCCCTGAGAAGAGTCTTCTCTCCTTAACCTTAACACTGGGCCTAGGCTTTGGTCTTGCCATAGTCTACTTTTCAAACTCCTCGAAAATAGCTTCAGTGTATGTTGGGCAAAGCACTTTAATTGCCTAGAAGAACAGGTAGGAAGGGAGAAAGCCAGCAGGTAAAAATGTGTGCCAATGACAAGATATCACTCAGTCCTGTTGACTCTCCTTCCTAGCTATCTCCAATAAGATCTGTCACAGATGAAAGGGGGTCTAAGATACACATCAATTAAAATGCCATTGTGGACCTTATTTTGATTTTGATCTGAACAAACCAGCTGTAACGATCAGAGGGAAAGTGAACATAACTGGGTATTAGGTAATATTGAGGAATTAATGTTAATTTTGTTGGGTGTAATCATAGCACTGTGGTTTTGTTAAAACAAGTAAGTTTTTACGTTAGAGATACATAGGGAAGTATGTGAGGATGAAATGTTGTCTGTGGTTTGCTTTAAAAGACTTCAGGGAAAAAAAGGAACAGAAGAAACAGGAGTAGCCAAATGTTGATAATAGTTGAACCTGGGTGATGGGTACATGGGGGTTCATTATATTATTCTCTCTACTTTTATAGTTATTTCTATTTCAAAATTTTAAAAAAGTTTTTTTTTGCATGCATAAATAAATGGATAAATGAACGAATGAATGAATAAGTCAATATTCTCTCCTCTCTTTTTTCCTTCCTCACTAGACTGCCTTTGCTCAGGCTCTCCTTGCTTCTGTCTCAGAACATTCTATCAGAACAGCCTTCTTCCTGTCCCCTTGCCCCTAGTCTCCTTCCTTCCAATGTACCCTCCACACTATAGCCTGAGTTACCCAACAGGCCAATCCAATCATGTCACTTCTCCTGCACAAAGATCCTCCATGGCTCCCTACTGCCTCCAGGAGAGAAGGTCAATACCCATGCTGGACACACCTGGCCTCTCGTGAGCTGGTGCTTGGCTCCCTCTCTAGCCTTCTCTCTTGCTTCTCTTCCAGCATCCAGACTTTATTCTACATTCCCTAACGTGTTGGTCCCTTTCTCATGCCTGTTGGCTCTGCATATTGTTCCCCCTCCCCGCCTTCTCTGCCTGGTAAAGTTTTCTTCATCCTTCAAGTCTCAGTCCTGATACCACTATCTATGTGAAAGACAGCGTCCCCATGGTAGAGTTAGATGATACTTCTTTTTCTACGCTTCTTTGCTTGCCCTTGCCCTGTTATGTTCTTTTAAGGTGTCCTCTTTATTTCCTTCCTTGTACTCTTCACCACTGGTAATTATTCTACTGTTTATGTGTTATCTGTCTCTCTTATTAGATTCTAAGCTCCATATAGACAGGAACTGTGTCTGTGTGCTAGGCACATAGTAGACATTCAGGCACATATTGAATATGATGAATGAATGAATGCTTATATTATAGCGAGAAGCAGATTGACTATAAATGTTTCTATGCCTGATACTCCATGAAATGGTATGCTCATTAAGGGCAGTGTATTAGTTAGGGTTCCCCAGAGAAACAGATCCAATAGGATGTATATAAATAGGAAGAGATTTATTATAAGAAATTGGCTCATGCAATTATGGAAGCTAGCATATCCCAAGATCTGCAGGGTGAGTTGCCAGGCTGGAGACACACAAAGAGTTGGTGTTTCAGTTTGAGTCCAAAGGCAGAAAAAAACATCAATGTCCCATATCAAAGCCAGTAAGGCAGGAAGAATTCTCTCTTACTTGCGGGAGGGTCTTCCCTCCTCCACCCCTTATTCCCACACTTCTTGGAAGAACAGTTCACATTCAGTGATTCATTTCCTCAGCAACACTTCCCAGTCTTCCACCCGCATCATCCTACTAAGATGCTTTCACTAGAATTCCCAGTTTTAAAGTCTAATGGATGCTTTTGGTTCTTGTCTGTTCAGACCTCTCTGCTCTTGACACTTTTGGTCATGTTCTTTACCTTCATGACACTCATCTCACCTGGTTTTCTCTGTTCCCTCCCTGCCTTTCCCACAAGCTCTTCAGCCTCCACTTTCCCCTTATATGCTGAGATTCTCCACCTCCGTACCCTCGCTCTTCTCATTCTGTACACTCTCGCTGGGTTTTTTCATTCCCTCTCTCATTTAATCTGCTACCTTTTTGTCGATGACTTCTAAATCTGCATCTCCATCCCTCAATTGTCTGTTGGACATTTGCATAACTCCAACTTGTCCTAAACTGATCACATCGTCTTCTCCCAAACCAGCTTCTGTTCCTGGATGCCCTTCCTCAATTGGTGGCACTGCCTCCTGCCCACTCACCAGAGCTGGAAGCCTGAGTGTCATCACTGATGTGTCCCCATTCCCATCCCATTGTCAAAATCCCCAGCCTGGTGACTTAGGAGCTGGTGTTGGGTCTGAGTTTGGAGCAGGATGAGCCTTCAGATTGCAGAGAGGGGAGCAAAGAGATATCTGAAAGACCACCTTAGGAAGAAGCTGGAATCAAGGAATGGAGTCTAGAGAAGCTGTGCAGAGAAAAACAACCAGGGTCCTAGACAATGGGAGGTACCTAGAGGGACTAGAAACCCAGAGGCACAGAAAATAAGCAACTGTCACACTCATGTGTCTGGAGAGATTGGACAGCAATCAATCAGTCACAGCTCCTATCGCCTTTAATTACTTTCTCATCTTTGTGAGTTTGTTGTCTGTTTTCCTCACTTGACTGTGGGCTGGAGATTATCCATGCCTATGTTTTGCCTAAGTGGACATCTTTCCATCCCCTCTCCTTCATCTCCACAGGCTCTAGGCACACTCTGGCCTTAAAACTCCATCCTGCCTCAAATTCAACACATTAAAAGCACCTGTGTCTCTATCTATAGCTATATGTACCTATATCTATATATTGATATAGATAGGTAGGTAGATAGATAGATAGATAGATAACTTTTTAAGGTTCTTAATTTTGCTTTTGAAATTATTTGACCTTGACTAACTCATTAAATGAATGATCTGGTACAATTTCTCAGCAATCATTGCAAATACTTAGGAATGTTTGTAAAGGGAGAAAACCTGAACTATAAAACAGTTTTTTAAATTTAAAATTTCATGAATATTAAATTTAACCAAAAAGTTGAATAATATTACCTTTCTTAAACATTCAATTTACTGTTTATTAATTTTAATTCTAAAGCTTTTTCTTTGTATTTCAGAGCCATAATTTTAAATTTTCAATTCTTAAACATTCTTGTAGGCCTCTGAAAACCCTTTTTCCCTTAGATACTATGCCTATCATTTTAGGGCCTAATAGATAAGACAGCCAACCTACCCCATTCCACCCCATCCTCACCCTACCCCTACTGGCCATAGTCAACTCATGTGAAACCACCTCACCTTCTCCAGAAAGCCTTCCTTCCCCCACCGTCATGCTCTTCCTGCCCTCCTTATCCATGGGGTAGATGCCCCTCCTATAATCTTCAGTGCATTTATTTATCACTTTTATATTGGTTTGCTATTATTTTTTAAGATATTTGTCTTTCTACTACACTGTAAACTCATTAAGCATAAGAATAGGCTTTATTTTGTTTTTATATCTTCAGGGTATGGTACACAGTAAATGCTCCATAAATATGTGTTGTATTACTTAATGAGGAAATAAATATACTCTAGTGGAAAAGAGACGGAGTCTATTGTGATTTTACATTTCATGAGAGATGTTTTTACAAGGTATGATGGTGACTTACAGGAAGGGGGTGGTCAGTTCCACCTGGGGATGGCAAAGGTGACACTTGGCTAACGTTTGAAAGAAGACAAGGTGATGATCATGAGGATGAGGGCAGTATTTGTGGACAGAACGGGAGGACCAGGAATTTCAGGTGGAGGGAGGAATGTAAGGAGAGATGGCAAGAGAGACTGGAGAGACAGCCAGATAAGAACAAGACCAGAAATTTGGGGAAGAGGGAACAGGAGGAACAACTGCTTGAGATGCATTTGTGTGTCTGGTTAACATTTTCTTTTTCAGTCTTGTTAATAATTTAATAATATTCATTATACAAATATTTACTGAGTTCCAGCTGTGTGCCGGGTACCATAGCTGCAATGCCTTTCCTAGCTCTTTCCAGTGGAGATGGTAAATAATGAAGGTCTTATACTCACACTTTCGTTTTAGATACCACCTACATCTCAGAACAGTGCCCGTCCCCCCAGGGAACACTTCATATGTATCTGGTCACCAATTGTCTGACTGATGTTGTCATAAATTATAAAATAAATTTCCCAGGGCTCCCTCTCCCATTATCTATTCAAATTCGCATGGACTGTTCCTGCCAAAAGAACCGGAAGGGACTATAAATTTATTTGAATGGAAATGTGAAACCATTTCTGGAAAAAAGGTCACAGACCAAAATGGCAAGTATCATCACTCACACACACACACGCACACACACACACACACACACACACACACACACCACTGCTTCCTATGCCAAATAAGTTCTCTTAATTTCCCAAAGAACAAGTAACCCTTCCATGTCACGACTGGCCTCAGCACTGCCAACCCAAGTTCAAGGTCTGATTAGACTTTGTCAGGAAGGAAGATTGGATATACAAATAGGGCTCTTGAAAAGGTATGTCTCTATCATCTCCCATCAGCTATGGTTGATTTGAGGGGTCCCTGGGCCTTGATCCAGTACTTAAGAAATGGATACAAGGTCCTAGACAGTAGCCAAGAAGATTCTGGCTACATGAGGTCTCTGGGTTCCCAAGGGACAAGATACATGTCTGTCCTTTGGGACTGTGTAATATTTTTTCTTAAGGCAGAATAAGGCATATTAGCTACTAAAAAAGTCTTGTTTGAGCAATTCTTGCTGATGCTTTGGATCCAATGGGTTAATCAAACAGATGTCACTCTGCCAGCACACAAAAGGAATGTTTTATGAGTTGAAAGTTTTGTTTTACTTTCTCTGATTCAAAGAAGGCCATCTGGAAAACAGTATTGATTTCTAAGTTGAGGATCTATCTAACACAAGGGTAAATAGGTAGCCTTGGGTTAAAAGTGTCTTTATAGGGATAATGTGGCCTCCGGGAGCTGGTGGAAGGCTCTGGAGTAAGGGATGAGCTGCTGCCTTTGAAGCACCCAGACAGAGGTGAAGAACAGATGAAACGGTGGACAGACAGTGAGGGGCCCACTGTGTTTAATTGTGGGCCGCTACAGGAAATCCAGATTTATCCGGTAGGGAAGTTGTTGCTAGGCAACTGGAGGAATGTAGATTTGAAGCATGTTTGCTGCAACCTGACAGTTGTGAAGCATCAGATGAAAAGAGAGGAAGCCGGCTTCAGTGGTGAGGGGGCGACCAGGAGGGGACACCCTGAGTACCAGGAAATGCGTCAGGAGTGGAGAATTCAGACTAAATCACTCAGAGCAGGGGGGAAATGCCAAACTGTCTCTACCGGGAGAGGTCACAGAGACATGCTGTTTCCCAGGACTGGAGGGGGCAGAGAGTCTGAACGAGAGGGTGGGCTCTTGAACAGACAAGTTATGGGACTTTTTTTGGCTCAACAGAAACTGGGCCTTTTTCTCTCTGAGGTGACTTCAGTCTTGGTATTTGTGGTTGATGAAAGCAAAATTGGTTTTGGAATCTATAGGAAGTCAAAAGGCGACCCCATGAGATAGACCTCTTCCTAGTCTGAGGGTCGGAGGAAGGAGAATGTCCCACCTAAGTGTTTGAGGAGGATGCTTCTGGGAGTGGAGCAATGGGGGCGGGGCACAGTGGGGCCCTCCACAAAGCAGCTGCATTCTTGTTTTTGTAAGAGCAAAAATGCTTTTTGTTTCAAAGCACTTTTCCAACTCTTCTCTAATGCGAATTTCACCACTGGATCCCATGAGATACATGGAATAGGTTTTGCGATCTCAATTTTACAGATGGAGAGGCTGAGTTCCTTTTAAATGACAGCAAGAAAGGAGCCAGTGCAGAGCCAGGACCCAGTCCCTGACCACCAGGAGATCTCTGTGGGCCCCAGCTGGCTGCCCACCCTCTGGTCCTCTCACTAGTGGGTCCTGTGCTCAGGGGAGAAGCTGATTACTTCATAAGGAGAGTTAAGGAAGAATCTGTGGCTGTATTGAGAGCCTTTAGGAAAGGACATATATTAATGGTAAGTAGGAAAGAAATTTTAACGCCAAAGCTCTTAACTTGGGGTCTGACTTCAGAGGCTCCAAGAGCCCCACCCTCTGTGTGTCTGTGTGAACTTACGTTTCTCTAGGGAAAAGGTTTAGAGCTGTTGTCAGGTTCTCAAAGGCAGTTCTAATCCACAAAAAGATTAAGAACTACTGTTCTGGAGAGATAAGAAATGTCAGAGGCCAAAATCCTTCTTTAAACCAGTTTACCTTGGAGAAAACCGGATGCCTAACATGTTGCTGCTCAATCTACAGCTACTGAATAAAGGCCAGAACCCCAGGACCCATTATCCTAAAAGCAGTCTTTGTAGGGGCCTGTTTGTGTTCTAAGTGACTTTAGTATTGACCTCTCAGTCTTTTTTTCTTTTTAAATTCATAAAACAGCATCTGATCTGGCATGAAAATAAGCCCTAGCCTACTCATGCCTGGAGTCTAAAAGAAACCAAGGCAGGCCAATGGCAATCAAGCCCATGGGCCTAATATATATTTAATGTACATTAATGTTCCTCTCTTCTATTTCCTTTTTATTTCTTCCTTATCAAAATCAGTTCGCCAAAATTTTGAAATATAATAGACACATAATTTTGTAGATGTAGGAAGAACAAATACTAATGCTGTAAATCAACTATACTTGCTGTGGCTTAATAATTTTCAAAAAACAAAAAAATCCTATTTGCTGACTTGGTTTTGCTTTCGCTCAGCAGCCCTGCTGCACCTCCCTCCACACTGCTGGCACTGGATACCACTCCTTTCTCCTCTTCCCTCCCTAAACCCCCCACACAGAAATGGGAGAAAGTTGACAGTCCAAAGATTCAGAAATCAGAAGGGAGAGAGATCATGAAATTAAGTCATTAATGGGACCTCATGGTAAAATCCTGGAGACATGGGGCCTTTCCAGAGAATTTTGACGCAGCAATATCACCTGAAAACTGAAACGCATAGTTGAAATTTAACAAACTGCAACGAATGATCCAAGAGAGCAGAAACCATGGCCAGCTCACACTGGGCAGGGGCACTCCACCCACATTTATTCCCAATGATTCAGGAATTTAGGGAGCAGAGCCAAGAACAAAGCGGGACATTGAAAAGAGCATGTAGCAAGCACCCCCAAGACCGGCCTTTCTTCTGCGGAACTCAATGTTCAGCCACCCCATAGTCACAAAGACACGGGGAAAATGAAGTCAGAAAAGTAAAAACCTTGACTGAGTAGCAGTTGAGGGAAAGGAAAGAAAGCTGAATCATGTCACACTGGAAGCAACTGCAAAGGGGAAAACCATGGGCCAAAATGCCGGGGAGGCCAAATTTCCTCTATCAACATCCACTGAGAAGGGGGAAGGGAGGGAACGCAGATTTCCCAGCAATGTGGCAGGTCTTGGCACCTCCTCAGTTCCCCGCCGAACTTCCACAAATAAACATGCAGAGCCGAGGGGACAGATTCGCTTCTCAGCAAGATTTCAAAGCTGTGCACCAGAGTCGGAGAGAAAACAGGAAGGATTGCAGAGGGAGGAGGGGGAGGAGGGGGAGGGACACGCACGCCCTGGGCCAAATCAGATGGGAAATGGCCCAACCCCTCACCCGAAACTGACACACCATTTTTTATGAGGTGTGAAACGTTTCAGGTAGTGTTGGCAGTCACCGTACCTTGGACCCAGGTCTGAGCTCTGGGGTTTCAAGCTGGGGGCGTTAAGCCCAAAAAGGCCACAGGTGAAGACAACCTCTTTCAAACTGTCTCAACCCAGGTGAAACCAAGAGGGGCTAAACCTCCTTGGAGAAAATCCAGCCAGCTGGCTGCTGTTTTCGTCCCAGCCCACCTAGGTCACTGGCCATCCAGTGTGTGTGCACGTGCATGTGTAGGCACGCAGGCGCGAGCGTACATATGGGGATGGGTGGGGTGGAGTAAGGCGAGGGTACTGCATTTGGATTATTTGAGGATGACAACACTCACTTCTGATCTCCAAGGGGCTGAGGAAAAACACAGCTGGCCCCAGTTGGTGCTGAGTCCCCAACGCCCCTCTCTGAGTCTCTTGGCTCCGCGGTCTGGTTTGGAGGTTACACTTCCACCCACACGCCCAGGTCCTGACACAACAGAGGCAGGAGCCATGCGGTGGTTTGCTGAGATGGCCCCTCTCTCTTTGTTAGTGAGCACCAACTTGGCATTTACTAAAACCTTATTTATACGCTGGTGTACGTGTGCGTGAGAAACAGCCCAGGAGAACAGAAGGCACAGCATTCCGGGCGCTGGACCTAAGCATGGCTGCTCGCCAACCAGCTGCAACAGCAGACTCGTCCCAGAGAGGCCCCTGCCCCTGCCTCCCGCCTGGCCCAAGCCCCTCTGAGAGGGTCGGAGGCTCTGCCCTGAGCCTTTCTGTGCCTGCCTCAGGGCTATTTTACTAAAAACACAATAGGATGGGTACAGGAGGAAAAATCCCATCTTACTGCCTGCAATTGCTTTTAGGTTTCCTTCTTAGTAATTAAAAAAAAATGTGTAGCCACTCAGTCCATTTGTCAGCTGGAAAAGCACATTTCAAGGGCACCACATAGGGTGTTTGTCCTCTTTGCTTGGGGCCGATGTGTCCTGTCTTGGTTAGGTCTTCCCACACAGAGACAAGCAGGAATAAAAAGATGGTAGGTAGGGGCAGCACTATCTCCTGGGTAAGCCTGTCTCCTGCCACAACTTGCTCCTCTTGGCAGTCTCTGGGGTCACTCAGCAGCTTCGTTAAGAGGACAGCAGGGAGGATGCATCTGCATAGCATCCTGGTGTTAGGGGTGATCAAATGAAAGTACTTCGAAGCCTTAGGGGCATTTGGGTACTACTATTATTATTGGGCTTGCTCTACAGAAATTGAGACTGTAAATCAAACTCCTATGTTGTAGGTCAGTGATTCTCAGCCCTGGCTGGACATTAGAACGATCTGGGAAGCTTTTAAAAATGCTAAAGGCAACTAATCAGAATCTATGGGATGAAGGTGGGGGGGGCACTTGTAGTTTTTAAAAGCTCCCCAGGTGGGGCTTCCCTGGTGGTGCAGTGGTTGAGAATCCGCCTGCCAATGCAGGGGACACGGGTTAGAGCCGTGGTCTGGGAAGATCCCACATGCCGCGGAGCAACTTGGCCCGTGAGCCACAACTACTGAGCCTGCGCGCCTGGAGCCTGTGCTCCGCAACAAGAGAGGCCGCGATAGTGAAAGGCCCGCGCACCGCGATGAAGAGTGGCCCCCGCTCGCCGCAACTAGAGAAAGCCCTCGCACAGAAACGAAGACCCAACACAGCCAAAAATAAATAAATTAATTAATTAATTTAAAAAAAAAAAAGCTCCCCAGGTGACTCGGTGTGCAACCAGGCCTGGGTACCACTGCTCTAGGGGCCAAATGTCCTAAGCCTCAGTGCTGTGACATGGCCTGTTTGTCTGTCTCAGGGTAACTGGCAATTCAGTGAGGGCATGAAAGCCATGTTTGGGCCCTTGGCCTCAGCACAGTGCCTGGCCCAATTCAGGTTTGAGTGCATGGACACGGGCGAGTACCTAGGGTCCATCTCCGGTTGGTGAGGGTGACCGGCCAAAATTCTACTCTGGTTTCTGAACTCTAGCACTTGCCAGAGCAGCATGTAAGGGCAGCAGGAAAGACAGTCTAGTCTTTCTTATCTGATAAATAAACAGCCTGAAGCCAGTAGCCTGAGTTATGGGTTCAGACCCTAATGAAAAGTTTTGCCCAGGTTCCCCTTTCTCCTGCTATTATCCAGGCTGTCCTCATGCCCCAAAGGTACATGTACTATACCAGTGGCCAAGGTGCTGCAAAAAGAGATGCAGGACCCTGCCCATTTTCTAGTGACCAGAGGATTGCACTATCCCAGGCACCCAGGGAAGCTCCCACATCTCTGCAAACGCAGGCACTGGGCTCCCACTGTGCTGGGGGGGGGTTCAGCCGCTCAGAATAAGGATTTTTATCACCTACTCACTCTCCTATCTGATTCTGAAAACAAGCTAAGAAGTGTGTCTAAAATCGGTTTCCTCATGGAACTTCGGACAGAGAAGTTTGAACTGCATGGCTTTTTAATCTCCCTGCAGAGACCTTCTCTGGGGCCCTTGGCTCTCAGGGCTGGTGGCATCCATAGATCTGACCCCTCTTACCCATTCTGGAGGCCCCCCGATGAGCTGGGGAAATTATGGAGTAACATTCCAAGGAAAAGTCACACTGAAAGGGATGAAGTGTGAAATCTGCCAGAAACTGTGGGGTCTTGTTCTATTTTGTTTTGTTTTTAAAAGCCTTCACCTTGCTTTTGAAGGCAAGGCTAGAGCAAGTTTTCTGGGACTTGAGAGAACAAATTTAAAAAGACAAAACACAAATTCCTCTGCCATGTTCTCAGTGATTGACACTCTCCGAAACATAGTTCCAGAAATTAAAACGTAGGCAAAATAGAAAACACAATTCAATGCTAGAAAATTCTAATTCTAATTTTGAGTGTTTCTTAAAGCGTGGCCTACGATGACCTCCATCAGAATCACCTAAGGTAACAGGTCAGATTCTGGCCCAGCCCAGGTCTCCTGAATCAGTCTCTGGGGGTGGGAATGTGGAACTTGCATCTTTTACCGGCTTCCTTGATGATTTTCCTACACTCTGAAGTACGAGAACCAATGCTCGATGCCTCCTTTATATAATTCCCTCTCATCTTACCCTTCTAGCAAAAGAGAAGATATGACTGGATCCCAAGAAGTCTGTCTGAGATGCACTTCTGAACACAGTGCTGAGCTAGGTCAGCCTTTCCAAATTTTTGGAAATTTTCTATGACATTTTCTCTTGCTTTTGTTGTTGTTGTTTTTTTAATCCAGAAACAGTAAAGTTTGGGGTCAAGAGCAGACCCAGAGAAGGGAATGTGAAGCTCTCATTTACTGAAATTTATTAAATGCTTTGCATATATTTTTAATGTATCTATAAAGTATTATATTTGTTTTGTAGATGAGTGATGGGGCCAGGAAAGGTTAACAATTTTTCCACGATCACCTAGCTCCTCCTTTCCACACTGCCAGAGGTGGTGAAGAGGGCTTATCCCACATTTGGGGGGGACCCAGACCCGCCACAGCACATATCTAATGGTGATCCTAATGGTGACTCCTGGATGTCTGAGCCACGGCTCTGGAAATACTATCAGCTGATTCCCGGGCCTTTGGAGCCTGTCTTGTCTTGTCTTGAACAAGGAATGTCTGGAACACCAGGTTCGTGCCTTCCCTGACTGTCAATTTGTGAGTCCCCGATGGCCTGCCACCAGGCCCTACTGCCTCCAGGAATTACCCCCCAAGGGGCAGGCAGCTGGATACCTCCCTTACCACATGGAAGAGCTTGAAGAAGTCCACATTGGCGTACAGGGTGTCTTCCATCCATTGTAGGGTGCCCTGGGAGAGGGAGCACAACGCATCACGCACCGTGTGCACCGCACGGCGCTGGGGGAAGATGAGGAAGCGCTCCAGGAGGGCCTCACTGCAGGCGATGTCCTTCAGCACTAGGTCTGGGACTCCATGAGCAAACTGCAGAAAGGAAAAGCAACACTGGAAACCTCCCTGTCGCAGAGGAAGACTGGCCTGCCCAAAGATGTCCATGTCCTAACCCACAGAACCTGTGAATACGCTATGTGGCACGGCAAGGGGAATTAAGCTTGCAGATGAAGTTAAAGTTGCTAATCAGCTGACTTTAAAATAAGGAGATTATTTTGGATTATCTGGGTGAGCCTGATGTAATAACAAGGGTCCTTTAAATGTGGAAGAGGGAAGCGGAAGAAACAATGTCTGCCTTGAAGATGAAGGGAGGCCACCAGCCGAGGGAAGTAGACAGTCTCTAGAAGCTAGAAAAGGCAAGAAAATGAATTTTCCTCTACTTCCCTCAGTAAGGAGCACAGCACTGCTGGCTCCTTGACTTTTAGATTCTGACCTCTAGAACCATAAAATAATAAATTTGTATTGTTTTAAGCCACTAAGTTTGTGGTAATTTGTTATAGCAGCCATAGAAAACGAATATATTCCCAGGCCTCATTTTAGCAGAGAGACTTTACAATTTAAGCCATCCCTTCTTAGCACATGATGCTAAGGTACCATCAGGAACTACTTCCTGAAGCTGAGGTGGGGGACTGGTTAGAATGCATTTGGAGTGATGGTGAATGACCACCCCTGCCTTCCTGTCTCACCAGATTTAACAAATAAAAATACTGCATGCCCAGTTAAATTTGAATTTCAGATAAACAGTGAACAATTTTTGGTACAAGTATGTCCCAAACAGAGTCCAAATGGGACATCCTCATGCTGAAAAACTGTTTGTTGTTTATCTAAAATTCAAATTTAACCAGGCACCCTGTATTTTATCTGACGATGCTAACCCCTGGAGCTCCCACATCCGGAAGCTCCTGTGGAGCACAATCCCCATGATGGCCTCCAGAGGCCAAGGAGGCCTCAACCCTGGCCAGGGACCCTTGTCCACCCAGCACAGTAACTGGCCTCCTGGAGTCCTGGACTCCCAGTAGTGGACAAAACCCTAAATACCATAAATAGAACAGGTTCATGAACTTCCCTGGCCTCCACAGTCCCATGCCTTCTACACAATCCTCTGGGCTGGAGAACGGAGCAGGTAGGTCTCTGTTGCCCCCTGTATGGAAACTGTCCAGACCACACACAGAAGCCCAGTCCCCAAATGAGGCCCAGGTCACAGCTGGTGCTGAGTGGGTGTGGACTCCGTGAATCTCAGGGGCCTGTAACTGGGTGCATATTCCGACAGAGCCTTCCTGTTTTGTCCATACCTTACTTTTCATCTCCAGGCAAAACCTCACCCCAACTCTATTCCCAGAGTCTAAAACATTATGAGGTGGAGGGAATTAATGAGCTCATTAGAGTCCAAACCTCTAATATTCCAGAGGAGGGAAGTGATGGAAAAGGGGTTAGGTGACTTGAGAAGGTTACACAACAGGCGAGGAAGAAAGCTAGGACACCATGAAAATGTAACTCATTCATTCAATGCTCATTCACTGCGTTCCCATTCTGCAGGGATTAGGAGAGTTATTGGGGATACAGAGAGAATAAGATGAATTTTCTGCCCCCCCAAAAACTACCTAGGCTAGTTTCCAGGCTAGCTGGAAATGCAGGCATTTAAACAGCAGGAGGTGCTAGACTGAACGTCGTGAAACCAGAGCGCAGAAGAGGGAGTGTTGAGAATTGCTAGTAAAAGTAGCTGGTATTTATTGAGTGTTTATTATGTGCCATGCACTATTCTAATTGCTTCACGGATATTAATTCTTTTAACCCCCACAACCACCGTATATTGTAGGTACTTTTATTATCTCCATTTTACCAATGAGGAAACAGATTGCTTATTAACTTGCAGTGAACCTTGTGACCTTGCTGAGATTTGAACACACAGCTTGTGCTTAACCATTACCCGTTAGCTCTTTGTCGATTAGGGAAGGGGGAGGGGGCAGGACAAAGAAGGGAGGGTTTATGAACTGTTTCACTGAGGAGGCAACACTTGAGCTGGGCCTGGAAGAATGTTCAGGAGGTTCCAGGGCTGGGGGTGAGAGGTGTGATGAGGGATGGACCAGAGAACCGTATTACTTTAATTGCCTAATAATTCCCTCAATGGGGAGAGACCAAGTGATGTTATTCCCTTTGGAGCTGTGCTCAGACACTAGGCAGAGGGATATCCAGTCCTAATGGTAAAGAACGAAATTCCATGTATAATGAGGATGATCGGGTAGAGAGCTGCAAGCCCCATGTAGCTGTTTAAATTTAAAATAATTAAAATTCAATAACATTTAAAAATTCAGTTCCTCAGCTGCACTAGCCCCATCTCAAGTGCCCACCAGCCACATGTGGCTAGTGGCTACCCTACAGACAGCACAGAGAGAGCACTACTGTCATGGAGGAAAATTCGCGTGGACAGTTCTGTCAAGGAGACCGAGATAGAGATCAGGAGGAAGGCACACAAGGCAGTTGGGCTAAGAAGCAGGGTGGGCACGGAGGCATGGAGGGAGCTGGGTCCACATGACCGGCCTCCAGAGCGCAGGAGCTGGGCTCCTTCCTAAGCTCTGAGTTTTTCTGATCAGGGAAGCATCAGCTAATCAGAAACTGCAACACTAAATAAAGGCACACCCCAGTGGCCCAGGCCCTGTCTTCTCCCCACATGAAAGGCCTCAGCCCTAATGCCAGCAGCACAGCAACTAGAAACCCAAATGTCACGTAGGTGAGGAACTGGAAAGAAATTTCCCCTAAATTCCTGCCCTTATCTCCATCTCCCTTTTATTACCAACTGGAAGTCATCACAGGCATTTCCAGGACTTGAGTTTTATGAGCTGAAGAGAAAGCAAAGGGGAAAGTGAGCAAGTGATGCTGCCCACCCCCCGCCCCCGGATTGGGATGGGAGGGGAGCCAAGCAGGGCCGGGGAGCCAGGCCTGACCCCAAGGGCCGCCCCAGGAGCACACTGTGGCCAAGCCTGGGCACTGGGGGTGCCGGGTTCCAAGGGCCCTGACACTCTGCCTCAGGGCTGAACCTCAGCTCCCCTTGTCTAGTTTCAGTGAAAACCTCAGGGTCTGAGAAGCCAGAAAAGCAGGTATGGGCTTCTCCATTGTTGTGCTGGGAAGCAGCTTGAAAACCCCCTTCAAAGGAGCCAACCTCAGCCAGACAGGTGGGTCCCCTCCCTTCTCTGGGCTCAGACGGCACCCTGTGCAGACCTTTGCCTCAGGACTGACACAGGCCCTGAAATTCTCTATTTACGTCTCCGTCTCCCCTGGAGTCTAGAGGAGGTGCAGTCCTGGCCAGGAGAGCCAGGCGGGGTGTCTGTGCTAAGGCCCCTGCTTATCATGCGTTCTCACCATGTTCATCACACTAGGAATCCACACCCCCAGGATGCTGGGCCAGGAGCCCATGAGGCCCCAAACTAGAGCAGTGGTTCTCATCCCTGAGCCATCAGAACCACCTGGAGGGCTTGTTAAAGCAGAGACCGCTGGTCAGTCTGGGATGGGGCCTGAGAATTTACTCCCAGTCCTTGCTGAGGCTATTGGTCTTGGACCCTGAGAACCACTGAACGAGCACAGGACTAGGAACGAGAAGACCTGGATTCCGCGCCAGCTCGGACAATTCTAGCTCTACAGCTGTGCACAAGTCAGTCAGTCGCCAGGCACGTCAGTTTCCCCATCTGTTTGACCCATCTCGGGATTAATGTGAGGAGCACAGGCGCTAACAGATGTGAAAGTCATACGTTAGTGGTAAAAACACTCTGAATAAATACAGGAGATTATGAAAACAGACAAAATCGATTTGGGGGGGATAGAAGGAGTTCGCCTGGCACTGGGAAGAAATGGTCCAGGAAATCAGAGGTCTGCTTCTACTTGCAGCCGCTATCGGGCTCTGTGACCTCGAAGGTCACCTCAGCACACTCAGACCCCGGCTTTGCCTTTTTCTTGGCTGGAACTCTCCTCTCACAGGCATTTGCATGGTGCCTTGTCTTCAGTTAGATCTGCTCAAATAGCACCTCCTCAGGAAGGTCTTCCCTGCCCATCGAATTTAAAACTGCCCCCAGTCCCTCCCTAACTCCGACCCTGCTAGACCTTCCTCACAGCCACTTTCACAATCTGGAAATGCACGTAGGTGCCCTTGGCTTACTTGATTATTGCCTGTCGCCCCCGCTGGAATATGAGCTCCCAGAGTCAGGGGTTTCCTCGTATTGTTCCCACTGTATTCTGGTACCTAAAACATCTCTACGTATTTGGTGAATACATGAATAAACCTCAGTTTCCTCAACTATAAAAGGAGTTTGAGCCACATGATCTCTAAGGTTCCTTCCAGTCATAAAACTCTGAGATGTTTTAAGGGCTGCCAGGATTTGTGCCGCTCCAGAATCCTGCGATGGGAATGCTCATCACCACAAGTGACCCCCAGGTATTCTCCTGAGTGTGCGGCGTGAATGTGAATGATTCTGAATGTGAAAGCAAGAAGGAAAAAAGAAACTCAAGGTCTCCTTTGCCTTTCTCAGGCTCAGGCTCAGTGCCCGCCCTTCCCCTCCAGGGACCACTGACCAATGACATCCACCTACCTGCTCTGGACGGACTTGGGAGTTGACCAGAAAGTAGACAACTGAGTCAGACAGGCCAATGTTCTTTATGAGAAACAGTGTCAGTGTTTCCTCATCTTTTAGGACATCCCGTATTCGTATTCCTCTTCCTGCGTACGAATGAAAAAAAGAACAGGGTGTCGGAGGAGAGATGGGTCAAAAAAAGGAAAACATCTAGAATTGATTTCTAACTTGACTCTCAGAGGAAGGCTCTGTTTTGGGTTCCCTGGGAGTGCCTAAGAGTCAGGGCCCCTGCCAGTGGCAGTCACAGCATTTACTGCTGGAGCAGACGAGCCAAATTTAGTGAGAAGGCACACAAGGTGGAAAAAATTAGGTTGGGGTGGTGGCCACTGGATGCTTTGTGGAGTTGGTCTTGGACAATAGGGTGGGGGTGAGGAGCAGTTTTGTCCCCCTGGGAATATTTGGCAATGTCTGGAGACATTTTTGGTTGTTACAACTGGGGAAGTATTGATACTAGTGGGTAGAGGCCAGGGATACCACCAAACATCCCACAAGACACAGGACAACCCCGTTTCTCTGATGAAACAAAGAACTATCTGGTTCAAAAGGTCAATAGTGCTAAGGCTGAGAAAGTCTAGTCTAGAATCGGAGGAGAATTAGTGCCGTTGTCATGGGGTAGAGAACCCTTCTTGGAGATTCTGTCATCTCAGCTATGGCTCTAAGCTCAGGGTATGGACATGTACTAAGAGAGATCAAGCTGTCTGGGGCAAGAAAATCTTCACGTGGGGAAAGGGGGATGGCCTGTTGCCTGGGCTTGCAGTTTCATGCCCTGATCAGCCCAGTCACATTCTTTCAGCTCCACTCAAAACCTACTGGAAGCAGAAATTTCTTTATAAGGAGGCATAAAGGACTTCTAACAGTTGAGGTGACCTTGGGGCAAGTGATTGAACCTCTCTGTGTCTGCACTTTCCACATCTACCTCTTAGGATCGTTGTGGGGTGACTCAGGATAAGGAGTGTAAAGTGCTTATTAGCTCCCAGCTCAAAAAAATGCTTGACCTGATTGCATTAATATTATTCTTACTCCTCCCAGGGGAGGCACACCCACCTTCTCTGCTTGCTTCCAGGGCCAACACTCACTCTGAAGCTGGCCACTGCTACAGTTCATGAGGCACCAGCCAGAGAAGAGGGGGACGGGCCCAGATATTTATGAAATCATTTCAACATTAAGGGAAAGCATTTGGGTTGCATGAAAACAGTTATCTCTACATCCCAACGTCTCCGGGAGCCTGGTTGACTGCTTACCTCTTAGTTCTTCTTTAACTAACTTTAATCATCAAATGCCCCTGTTCCTTCCAGCTTCTAACACCACAGTGTTCTTCCTCCCCAAATTCTCCCCAGGCCGCCAAGAGGCCTAGCCCCCCAAGTGCTTGACAGTCACCCTTCATGTTCAGGTTGTGTCTTTCTCTGTGTATGTCTTGTCCAGATTGATGTCGCTGCTAATTTCCTCTTGAAAGGGGATGGGCCAGCCACAGGCCTGCCCGTGCAGCTGGGGCAGGGGAACCAGCCCCGAGGTTCCACCACACAGCAGCCTCTCTCACCACAATGGATGTCCCTTAGAGTTGTACTGCCAGGTAGCTCAGTATCACTACCTTTTGCTTAGGAAAAGCCCAAAGCCTTTAGGGAAACCTGACTATAATATATAATAGTCCCTTTTATCTTCAGTGGATATATTCTGAGATCCCCCAGTGGATACAGATAGTACCAGACCCTATATATACTATGTTTTTTCCTATACATACGTACCTATGATGAAGTTTAATTTATAAATTAGGCGCAGTAAAAGAATATCCAAATTGCCAGCATAACTGGTCTTGCACTTTGGGGCCGTTATTAAATAAAATAAGAGTTATTCATACACAAGCACTGTGATACTGCGATAGTCGATCTGATAAGCTAAGCTAGACAGCTAGTAAGTGACTAACAAGCGGGATACCTGGGCAAAGGAATGGTTTCCATCCTGGGTAGGTTAGCCCAAGATTTCATCATGCTACTCAGAACAGCACACAATTTAAAACTTATGAGTTGTTCACTTCTGGAATTTTCCATTTAATATTTTTGGACTGTGGTTGACCACAGATAACTGAAACCATGGATTGGGGGCATTCCCCCAAGAGAGGGGGATGGTTCTGAGAGGGGCTGGTCTATTTTCTTCTTGCCTTCTTTCCTTTTCAATAACATATGTCTGTCATCTTCCAAACCCAGCTTCCTTTTTTCTTCCCCTGGGGCACCAGCTTGGTTGTTCATCTCTGAATCATTTCTTTGTATACAGCATTATACTATATCCTCTGGCCTCCAGCAATGCAACCCCGAACACACACACACACACACACACACACACACACACACACACACAGAGGCTCTTGAGAGTAGGGAGCTAAGGATCCTGCTTTTATTATACTCCCCATCACACCGAGCAATGCTGGGCACAGAGATGTAAGCCCTCCAAGTCACCTCTATCTGACACCCCGCATTAGAGCCTGACGTGGAATCAGGTCCTTGGTAAATGTCTGTGGAATGACAGGAGACACCCAATAAATATCTGTTGTCTTGACCTGAGAGTCAGGGCCCTATCTGACTGTGTAACTCTTCGTTATTCTTTAACTCCCTCACCTGACCTTACATACAAATACCTTGCTGGGGAGAAGGGACAAACAAAGGAAACTGGGAGTGATTTTGCCCTGGTCCAGTGTCCCACCCAGGTGCCTGGGCTGCCGTGGCCCCAGGGAGAAGGGGTAGGAGCGTGCTGGTTCAGCACACCTGAGGAGGGCTGGGGGCCACCCTGCTCGGAGAGCGTGGGGCCGAAAGTGTAAGCAGTGGCCGATACCAGACAGCAGCTACACCAGACTCCCGAGGGAGAAATGTGAACTGGGGGCCTGAGGAAAGAAAAATAAATGTAGTTTAAAATGTGGTTCTTCTTGTTCTCTTCCCTGGGAAGATTAGAGGCTGGGGGAGGGGGCCGCTGAGGCCCATGGAGGTCAGGGGAGCTGAGGCTGGGGTGGGGGAAGCCAGGAGAAGGTGTGCGTGAGGCTAAGGGGAAGACAGCGTTTAAAGATGATTGAGAGACCGCAAAGCTTGCTTGGGGGTGAGTGCGGAGGGGGCTTCACGGCTGGTCTTTTACCATTAATCCTCCTCTGCGGAGAATGCAGTACTACAGGTTTGCTGGGAAAGGAAAATGCCCTGGGTCACCATTGGCATACTTTCCCAGGTGACCGGGAACTGACAGCCAAAAGCACACCCCAGTTACAGCCGCCCACCTCGCTTTCAAAGGCTTAACCCTCCACTGCAGCTTTGGGCTGAGGAGTCAATGCTCAGAGCCAGCAAGGTCCCCAGGGGACCCTGGGACAGACTCTGAAACTGTCTTCAGTTCTGACGGTGGACTTCAGTCCCCAGCCTGGAATTCCTTCAGAGACTCTGTCTCTTTTCTTGGGGATGGTCCCCTTTCCCCTCTCATGGCCACCAAGGTCAGGGGTTCTGCAGAGTCTGTGTTCTCGGCCCCCAAAGTCCTTTGGAGAGCCTTGGTTGGCCTTCCCTGACCCAGTTTTCCCAGCACCCCGAAGCTGCCCTCTTGAAGGGAACGTTCGCCGACAGCCTGAAGGCCGGCAGAAGGAGCATCTGCGTGCCAATTCAAAACTAGTCCTGCGTCGGGCCGGGAAGGAGTGGTTTTGGTTCCCATATACAGGCTTGAAAGACCACAGAGACATTGTGGTTTGAAATGACTTCCTTTATATTTCCTCCCAGCCGGACTCCATCGGACAATCAGAAAACAAAATGAAATATCTGCTGGATGAATGGGGTAGACAGTCATTCCAGGGGTCAGATAAGCCCGTGTTCTCATCCGCTTGTTTAACCTTGGGGGAAAAAAATGCTTTCTTGTTTGTGCTTTCCCCTTATTTCCCTCACAGTTAAAATGCTAACCATGCTCATACCCTGCAAGGCCCTTTAAGCTTGAGCTAAGTAAAATCTTAGTAAACTTCCGAGTAACAAAGAAGATAGTGTTTGTAATCTGGTTTTACTACTTAAAGTATATGCATTACTATCTTTGAAAGAATTAGAATGTAATGAAGTAATCTTAACGGTCATCTGATCACACTGGTGTCCTTTATTACTTCAATGGGGAGAGAAGGGAGAAGGTGGCCCAGTGGGAGGAAGGTCAGGTTCTCCTTGGACAACTTTCCCCTCCTGACTCCCCTGTGCTCTTTGAAGCCCCCCTGCTTCCCTCCACCAGCCCCCCACATGGTGTGGTCACTGATCACTTGGTCCTTCCACTTCTGCCCAGGGAGCCCTCAGGGGAGGGCACTGGTCTGACCACCTCTCTGTCCCCAGGGACTGGCACACTGCCTGGCTCGGTGGGCGCTCACCAAACACCTGCTGACTGCGCTGCATGGGTGAGGAGCCCTGGGGGGTTGGCTTGTACCATTCTCCCCGAGCAGAAGCTTTTCTATCCAGCCCCTCCTGTCCCCTTGGATGTCCCCTTCCTCATCCTTGTCATCCTCCAAGATCATCCTGACAGTCACTTCTCCATCTCCATCCTAGGAGCAGACATCTCCCAGCAGCAACAAACCACTTCCTTCGCAGCCTCTGAGCCCCACCCCTGAAAAAACTTTTCCACTCCCAGGACTGCAGTGACCCCTGGGGTCCTGGCAGCCTTGTTCTCTTCCAGCTGCTCATCTGCCCCTGCAAGGGGATGTGGTCCAGCTGGTGCCCAGGCCACTGCCATGGCCAGTCTCTCCAGCCACCTACAGAGGAGCCTATGACAGATGTGACAACCACACAACATTCACTTGTGCTCTAAAAAGAGATGTCAGAGTGGTTACTGGGTTTGGGTTTTGCTTGTTTCTAGTTCTTCCCCTGTGGAGGAGGGGCATGGGAGAGGGAGCTCCTCCACCCTTCCTCCTCATGCTTCTGGACTCCAAGGGGCTCTCCTCCCCACACCACCTCAGTGTCCATCCAGCGTGGTCTCTCATTTCCTTCCCCTCCCCATCACCTAACCTTCACCTCCGCTCCACTTCAACAACCATGGCCACACCTGGGGGCTTGTTTTTATCTGTCCTGCATGCCTTTGAAATCCTGAATTCGCATATTTCACATTCTGACCACATCTGTCAATCTTTCCATCCTGCTATTTCCTCAGTCCTTAAACAGGGTCATGGAACCCTCCAAGACCTCTATTCTCTTACCCCTCCATTTTCCCCTGGGCAATTGCAGTACTTCTGGCTTCTCCTCCATCCATATGCAGCCTGAACCCGATCTGTGTAGTCCAATCATCACCCTCAACCCCCTGGACTCCTGGACTTTCTGTGGCACCTCCCTACCAGCCCCCAGCCCTGCATCCCCCCACTCTGCACCTGCTCTGCCTCAGGGCCTGGGATGCTGAATATTACCAGAAGAAACAGAATAACTGTACATATTTATGTCATGATAAACATGTGCTCTGACCTCCCTGGCTCCTTACTGCTACTTGGCATTGCTTCCACACAGTCCTGGGTAGCTCACTCTCTAGGACTCCGTGAAAGTGTTCCACACCTTTACCATGCTCTGCACACTCCTCCCCCTACTCCCAGCCCTTCACCTGGCCTCAGACTTCCCAGAGCACCATCTCTCTCTGCATTCTCCTATCTCTGGACTTACCTGGGATGAGACCTTTCCTGCCCTCCTTCCCAACTTCCCACCTTCAAGCCTGGCAGGAAGAGGAGTTCTCGCCAAGGTAAGCCTCATGCTGCCTCTAGGTCCCATACCTTCCTGCATCCTCTGGTATCTTTTCCAACCAAATCTCCAAACTCTTTCCTGTATCTTCAGTCTCTCTGATGGAGAAGGCAAGTGAGAGGCAAGTGATAGTAAGAACACTGAAGCCCACCTCACCTGCAGTCCTCTCGGGGTGCATCCGGAGGGTGTTCATGAGTTGTGACAAGGTGCAGAGTTCTGCCCAAACCTGGCCAAGGTGCTGGCTCTCTGGTGCATCCATGAGGAGTTCTTGAAAATCTTGATACACCCTTGCCAAGCTGTAAGAAAGAGCCTCATCAATAAAGACATAGCTGTCATTTTCATCAACATCATTATCATCATCATAATACCTTGTGTAATTTTTTAACGTACCACCTGCTTGACCTATCTATTACATTATGTATTCTCTCAATATTGCCAAGGCAAAGGAGAAAGATATTTTTACTTCCTTATACATATAAGATAACATGGGCAGTGAGAAATTTGTTGTCAAAAGTCTTCCAACTTTGCCAGGGCTGGGTCACCTCTCAACCCCATTCTCTATGTGTGCCCTGTCCCAAGAACCCTTAAATAGGATGATATTAGGAGATATTACTGGAGGCTCTTCCCAGCCAGTACCCACTTCTCTGAGACCTGCCCTTCCAGCCATTCATATGAGCAGGTTCTAACAGCCATGCTTAACCCACAAAGTCCTCTCTGCACGCATGTACACACACACCTCCACCAAGGCTGATGGACAAGGAGAATAAAGCTGGGCTAAGCAGATTTGTTCCCAGGAATTTGAATGGTACTCAGGGATGCTCTTCTGATTGCCCAAGCTGAGGGGCCGTGAACTGGGCAACTAGCGCCAGCCCAGGCATTGAGAAGCAGGGGATACTGGTCCATGGAGAGAGGCAAATGGAGAAGCCCAGAGGGAGGCAGAGAGGCCGGACCTTGTTGGCCCAGACGGGAGGGAGCAGCTCCTGACGGCTCTCCAGTTCTTCTCCCACTCCCTGAGAACTGCCTTGCTGCTCCTGGCTTTTCAAGAAGGTCTAGTGTCCAAACCATATCTTTCCCTCTGAGGCTTAAACTTGTTTATGTGTTTCTGTGCCTTGCAAGCAAATGAATGTTTCACTCATAATGTGTGTGTGAAACATGAAACCCAGATTTCCTTGTTCACATGCTGAGTACAGCTGGAGGCCGAGACCCCCTCCCTTCCCCAGCTCCCACCTCTCAATCTGTAGACACTGTCAGTGCCAGTCCCACCAAAGCTCCACACAGCCTCCGCTGAAATGCCTTCAAGTCTCCCCCGATCCCATCATGTGACCCATGGGATCTCTAGGCAGGTGTTTCTTCTCAGGCACCTCAAGGAGGCTCAAGCTGAAAGTACAGATTGTAAATTAAAGCTTCCAGGTGGTGTTTGCAGCCATGGGAGCCCAGCTAAAATGCCATCTGCTGACTTTCCCAGGAAGGTGGGTGTTCTGTGTTCCCTCCTCCATCTTCCTATAATCCAGGGGTTAGCAAACAGATTATAGGCTTGTGGACCGTGCAGTCTCTGTCACAACTACTCACCTCTGCCTCTGTAGGGCAAAAGCAGTCGCAGTTTGTTCCCAGTGGGGAAGGCTACCTCTGAGTATTAAGCTGAATTACCAAATGTTCTTTTTATTTTAGTCAAAATGCAGGTTTGTCCTGGAGGAATTATATCCAGATCTCCTCTAAGGAAAGAACTGGAGTAACCAAATATCTCAGTTTCCATCTGACTTGATGTTTATACAAGTAGGTGAAGCCTACTCCCCAACAAGCCTTTGTTGGTGAAACGTCACAAGCTGCAGCTCAAGGTCAGCCCAGTGGCTGAAGGACAATCCTGTCCTCATCCCTGAGCCTCTGTCTATAGAACATGTTACATCAAGTCCCCCTACCTCCTGCTCTGAGAGGGAATTCCAAAAATAGACCCTTTTTGTATGGAATTTGACCTGAATTCGATCCCAGACCAGAGGTCATTAACCTGGAGTCCACAAGTCCCCTGAAATCACATACACAGTGTAATGTTTTGTGTGTGTGTGTGTCCATCTTTCTTGGGAGAGGGGCCATCAGTTTTCATCAGATTCTCGGAATGGTCGTCAGCCCCACAGGTTAAGAACTTCTGCTCTCAAGCAGTATACTAAGATTTTACCGACCAAGGGAACTGATGGCATTTATGACAGAGGATTTGGAAATTGTCTTTGTCTTCCAAGAAGCAAACTTCACCTTGTAAACTTGATTTTATTCACCCTCAAAAGGTTCCCTGACATTTTTCTTAGCCTTTAGATGTCCAAGAAGGCTTTTAAAGGAACAGAGATCTCTCAGAATTGATCCAGTGTGGAGAGCGATGTAAGGAAACAGAAGGGGAACTGAGTTTTTTTCATCCAGTGACTCCACCCAAGCAGGTGAATGACCTGGAGGCAGTGGACCCATCTCAGCAGGGGGCTGAAATCAGACTCCAAGTCACATCTTGGGGATATATGGACCAAGAAATTGTGTTCTGTGGTCTTAGTTTGAAGCCTTTTCCTCAAGTGCCCTGACAGCTGATAGAATGCTCCAGGGAGGAAACATGCCCTGCTCCTTTGAGTTTAAGGCTTCAGCAAGCCACAGAAACACTCATTCAGCGTCACATGCTCTGTGTGCTCACACGTGAACTCCAGGGCAAGATGAGAATAAAGGGTGCACAGCTTCCTCCTGGTATGGTGGGAATCTCAACACTTACATGGAGTTGTTATAGTTTGACACAATTCCAGGAGATTCTCCCGGGGTGGGACTTTGAAAACAAGGATTGTTCACATTGCAGAAAATTCCCTGGAGCCATGGCAACATTCCGGCTGAGGGCATCGCCTTGTTGGGAAAATGGCCTTTAAGACAGGAAATGAAGACAAGGAGTTAGTCATTGACACTAAGTAGGATGCAGGCCCTAGGATCTAGAGCCTCTGCAGGAAGGACCCCTGCCCTTCTGGTGCTTTCCTTCATTCACCAACATTTAAGAAGCAGGGGCGGGACTTCCCTGGTGGCGCATTGGTTAAGAATCCGCCTGCAAATGCAGGGGACACGGGTTCAATCCCTGGTCGGGGAAGATCCCACATGCCGCGGAGCAACTAAGCCCGTGTGCCGCAACTACTGAGCCTGTGCTCCAGAGCCCGGGAGCCACAACTACTGAAGTCCGTGTGCCTAGAGCCCGTGCTCCACAACAAGAGAAGGCACCACAATGAAAAGCCTGCACACCACAACGAAGACCCAACGCAGCTAAAAATAAAATAAATAAATAAATTTGTTAAATAAAAAAAGCAGGAGCATCTAATATATGTCAGGCCCTGTGCAGGGTGCTGGAGACAGGGTCTCTTCTCTCAAGCTCCCAGTGTAGTGGAGAGATGGACAAATGTCCTAATAGAGACATGGACGGAAGTGTGAGGGGGGAACAGAGGAGGAGCGCATCGTTTTGGTGGGGGGATGGGGAGAGGCAGAGAGATGTTAGTGCAAGAAGCCTCCGCGAGTTGCTGATGCTTGAGGAGGAGAAGAGGTCCATCTATTCCTTCCACAACTATGTATTGAGCATCTACCCCCAAGCATGCAAGAGGGGGCCCAGGCGCAGGTTACGGGCTCCTTGGGGGGTGAGGTAAAGAGGCAAGAGTTTGATGCGCAGAAGGCTGAGTCAGCCTGAAACTTAAAAACAAGAGGCTGAGGAGCAAGAATAGGGGACTGAGCAGCTGTGCATAACTCCTGAGGCCCTCACATCCGCTGTCTAGAGCCAGAAGATGGCATCCTGGCCAGAACCCAGACGAAGGCTTTCTCTGAGGGGCATAGTATAAAAGAGGCACTTACAGGCTCACCTTCGGTCCCAGGACACCTCTGGGGTCCAAGAAATACTATATTATTAATATACTATTTTTTGTCCCTTCTCATTTTTCTTTAGCACCATGTCTAACATATCTCTGAACTGTCTCCAAAATATTTCAAAGAACTCATCTATAATCTTCTCCCTTTAAAGTCAGGAAGAGTTTAGGTATAGGAAAAAAACAACCAAATAAAAAATAATTACACAATTCTTCAGTAACCACATGTAAGTATTTGCATAGAATGTGTAGGATTTAAAAGTTAGTTTGCATAACGCCAATGAATCTCTGTTTTCTGCATCGCAGGCATAAAATGATGATAAGCAGATCAGATCCTGGCACCCCCAGTCCCCAAAACCTTTCTAAACAAATGGATAGGACCTCCAGGCCTGCCAAGGCTCCCCCTACCCTCACCCCCATTATGCTTACATTCATGTTGGCTGTAGAGTGGGTTGACATTCCTTAACCAGATCAGGACCAGAAATAAAGATAAAGGCCACACAAGTTCCACCACAAAGCGAATCTGGGAAAACAAAACAAAAAGAGAGAAAGACCAGTGATGCTAAGAGATTACAGGAAATATACCCAAAGCAGACATACTTCATTTCAGTGCCTGTCTATGCAATAGGACTTTGGTTGTGGTATATTTACCTAAAGGACTTCCTTTTTTAAAATCCCATCTCCCATACTGCCTCTACTTTGATATATTAGACTAACAAGGCTTGGTTTCCCTCTGGGTTCCATTCTGCCTCTATTTTAGAAAACTGCATTAGCACAGTACTTTCGTCAAAAGTCATCAAGATATGCGCGTCGATGTTTTTGGACGTTGCTGTGCACATGAATGCAAATTCTGATTCTGTAAGACCCCATCAGATCTCACATGTCTAACAAGCTCACAGGTAATGCTGATGCTGCAGGTAGTAAAGGTCTCCTTGTAACCTCTCCTTCTGCAGATGAGGAAACAGAGGCCCACGAAGGGCAGGTGACCTGTGCAGTGTCTCATCAGCAGTGACGGCATTGGAACCAAAATCCAGCCTCCTGTGTCCCGGCTCAGCGCTCTTCCACATTCCCCCCACTCCCACACACACACCGGCCCTGTCTTCTTCTAGTGCTGCTAGACTTTGCATATATGGTCACTGAATGAATGAATGAATGAATGAAGGTGCAAATGCCTCTGTGAAATACTGTGATCCATAGCAAAGTCAAACCCAGAAATCTGGGTATACCAACGTTTTCCTTCAACAATTTCTTGTTGCTTAAACTTATACCGCCGTGGGATTTTATAACACTGGAAGAGGTTGCTGATACCAACATACAATTGAAAGTAGGTATTTAAATTTAGGTTCAATTTAGAGTTTAAGGACTCTTGGCTCCAAAAGAAGGAGAACAAGTTGGTTGCTACAGCCCACACCCTGAGGCATTGCACATGAGGGTATGGTTGGAGGTGTGGGATTATTGGGGGGAGGGTGGGGGGGTATGTATTGGGGAATGTAATAGTTCTTCTACCCAACCCCCATTCCAGAGACCTTAGGAAGGAAACTCATAAGATTTAAAGGAGAATTAAGGCAGATGGCTAAGAATAGAAATGTAAGTATATATAGATCTGCTAGGGGCTATTCACATGGTTTTAAATTTAACCCTTTGTTGTTCCTTCCAAAGAAATGTACTTAAACTCTCAGCAAAGTAGTGGACACCATAGCAGGTGCTCAATAAATCTTTGTTCCTTTTCTGTTGGTGAGGTCTGCTGGCAACTGAATTATTACAAATCATAACATAAGTCGAAGAGGGAAAAAAGATAATACATTGAAGAAAAAGCAAAACATGTTCAGGGTAGGTGATGATTATGCAGTTGTAACTTTTTACAAAATCTTTTATCCAAAATACGTCTAGGGAGGATGTTTTAGAGGAAAAACTCACACAAACATTACGGGAAGAAGAAAGATTTTTCCTTAAGGCACATATTCTCCCCCAAAATGGCAAAACACCAGTACTGGAGAAGTCCCATCCCGTGTTAAGAGGACTTACCCCAAGCATACTTGATAGCCATAGAAATGTTGGCAGTCCCCTCAGGTCATGCAAATCAAGGGAGGAAGGGTAAAGACTGTTCCTGGTGACCCTATCTCACTGTTAACAGCTTCATCCATCTTTGCTGGGTACTAGCCAGCACAGCTGTTCCCACAGCAGCGCACTTGCATGTTTTATCACTCATCGTACTTCAGAATCATTACTCCTTCATGAAGGTGGACCCCTCACTAGCTATAAGCTTCCTGAGGACAGGGACCACATCTATTCTTGTCACTACACCCAACACAGGGCCAAGCTTATAATAAGTGCCCAGTAAATATCGGTGGAATGAGTGAGTCTCTGTCAAGACTGGTCTAGGAGGCTTCTCTGGAAAGCTGGAGGTGACTAGAGACTTAGGTAAACAACCGTTTGCAGACTTAACAAACTGCTTCCCCCAGGGACATGTATGCTGGCTTCACGCCTTCCATCCCAGGTCGCCCTGTCAGTGGGCAAGGTCGGGGAGCAAGTTCCACAAGATAGCAACGTGAGTGATAGATGCAAGCAATGAAACCAAAACTTATTCGTGGTGTCCTCACCAAGGAAATGAGACAACCAGTCCAGATTCTACACATTTGACTCTTCCTTAAGACAACTGCTTGCAAAACTGGCTTCCTATCTAGTAAGTCAGCCACCTTCCATATAGCAATGTCTATCTGGGAATGGTCTGGTGTATGAGACATTGATGTTGATTTGGGAATGGGAAGATCTAGGTTAGGAGTCACTTTGGGGCTTGCTTAATCTCCAAGTCTCAGTTTTCTCATCTGTGAAATGGGACTATTTTGTCCTACAGCTTATACTGAGGGTTAAGAGTGTGTCAATACCAGGGGTTCTTAGCCAACTTCACTATTAGCTGTACAACCTTGGGTAACCCATTCTACCTCTCCATGCCTCAGGGTCTCTTCTGTAAAATGGGGGTGATATCAGGACCTACCTCTCAGAGCAGCTGTGAGGATGAAATGAGTTCACTGTGTAAAACACCTAAAGCAGAGTCTGGCACATGGTAACATTCTATCAACGTGAGCCATTTATTATTGACCCTCACTTCTCACAAGGGTCACAGGGTTGTAGGTGACAGCACATTATAATGTCTGAAGAGCAAGGAGTTATAATTAAAATTATATGCAACTCCTAGGTCTGCCCTCCACTCACATTCATGTTTCCTCCTTTTCTCCCTTTCTGGAGTCAGAACTGCTCAGTTGTCAGTTTGGAAACACGGGGCTTCCTGAGAAAACTAACCACACACTGTCCCCTACTCCATATGTTAGAGGACCTTGGACCATGGGAGGGTCAGCCAGCCTGTCTTACCTGTCCCATGGATAAAATTCCCAAACTTAAGCTAGTGCATCTCATCCCTCTTTGCCATGTGAGTCACACCCTCTCTCATCTACTCACCCACTCACTCACTCACTCTTGTATTTTTGAAGTATCTGGTCTTTGGAAGTCCACCCATCAGGAGGAGGCCAGATCAGAATCTTCCTTTCCTCCTTCATCCTTTGCCTAGTGCTAGGACTAGTACAGATTTGCAGGAGCTCCTCTTCACCATATCGCTGAGTTAGGGCTGCTGTTTTCTGCCTATAGTCCCTGCCTCTCCAATGATCACCTTCGTCGACCTAGGTCTGCGGTTCTCACGCAGCTGCAGGCAGGAATCCTGTGGGGAGTTTGGGCCATGCCCCACATCAATTACACCAGGATGCCTGGCTGTGGGACATCAGCTCGGTGTCTTCTGTTTGTTTTTTAACACTTCTCAGGTAGTTCCAATGTGCAGCCGGGGCTGAGAACCACTGGCACAGGTAGTGGTTGGTAATCTTTGAAAAGCATTTTTTGAGAAGTCGGTGTTACTGCTCCAACTCTGCGAGCGTTTTGGAAGGGCTGCATTTCACACTTCACTCCCTGCACAAAGACCACCGGCAATTCTTTTCTAGCCCTTCTAGCCCGTCAAGTCCTCACAACAACCTCTTCTCCCTCCCCCAGAATTGTGGACTCAGCACCCCGGCCCCAGAGCGGCATCTTTGTCCTTGATGCTCAACTGTGCACAGGCATACCCTAGGGAGAAATTCCACAGTGTAATTAAAAACATGTTTTCAGAGCAGCTCTGACTCCCCACACCCCTTCTCTTTAAACATGTCTGTAACTTTAATTAAGCCCAGCCGAAGCTCAGAAGGGGCCGGTGGAAATTTTTTTTTCCAAACTGGTATTTCCTTGTTCCCTTTTTTTTTTCCCCTCCCCTCCCCCTCTCTTTACCACTCAACCTACTTAGCGGAGGAGGGGTCACAGGGAAGGGCAGAGTCGTGCTTGTTGTTTTAAATCTTGGCCAGTTAGGTTTTCTTCCCTCCTACTCTGTTTTCAATTTGAAAGCGGGTGGCCAAGTTTTGAAATGAGCTGCAGGATTCTCCCTTCTGCACCGGGAGCCCAAACAGGGTTCTTAACCTGGATGAATATGACCCAGGACCTGGGAAGGCTTGGAGCTGGCTGCCCAGCTTCTCCACACCTGCCAGGTTTTCCTCACCTAATTCTGGGCCCCAAGTCAAAGGTCACTGCGGTACCAGATGTCCAGGTCTGGGGTCCAAGACATGATTAGCCCCGTACTCTCATGAATCCTTAGGCTTCCCCAAGTATCCTGACCTGATATGGAAGCTGGGACCAGGGAGATGACACCAAGAGGCCCTAGACTGTGGGCTCTAAGGGGCAAGAGACACATCTAATGGTCTTTATAAACCGTCCCAACACAGTGCCTGACCCATCGAAAATGTGGGCGCACATGTATTTGTCCCCACCAGTGGGAGAGGTCTTATCACTGGAAATGCATGCTCTGCGGAATGAACTCCTTGTGGAGCCTTCTCTTACTCCTGCCAACCCCAATCTCTCTTCTGAGCTCCCAGAGCTCATCCTCATCCCCCACCCCATGCTTCCTTCTACTCCACAGTTGCACATGGTTTTCCGCTCAGTAATTGTGCACAGACACCTGCTTCCACCTGGCTCTGAATTCCATGAGGGCAGGGGCTGTCTAACTCACCTGGCTATATAGGACGTAGAGGGTGACCATACAGCCCAGTTTGCCAGGTCCAGTATCAGTTTACACTTATTGTGCTGGTGCAATTATTAATTATTACTATTATTATTAATAGTGCCTCCTTCCACTTTTAAAACTACCCTGGATTGGATGATAAATTATACAGTCACCCTATCTTTGTGGTCTTCCTGACCAGCTTATTAGACGGGGCTTTATACATGGGGGCAGTGTGGGGTAACTGACACGTCTGCCTGTCCTGGAGTCCTGGATCCAGCTCCACCAGTCACTAACATCTGAAGCCTCAACGACCTCATCCGTACCCATGGCGGATAATAGTGGTAGCTCTCTCACGGAACTGAGGTGAGGGTTAAATGAGGTGATACTTAGTGCAATGCCAGGCACTTAGTAATACTTAATAATGTCAACAGAGGAAGAAAAAAAGGGAGGGAGGAAAGCAGAGATCTGAAGACTTTCATTTATGCTCTCAGTGATAAAGAGGAGGAATGGGGAAATTTGGTATCTGGTTTTTGCTCCTGCTCTGCTCACAAGAATAAACACCAAAAACCATGAAAGTCTGAGGAATTAAAAACCTAGGAGCTGAGTTATGGGCTGCGTGTGTTGTATTTTTCTTTCTTAGAGTCACCATTTTGTGAAGGCAGAAGCTTCCAGAAAGTTTACAGACAGCTTCAAAAGTTTACAGAAGGTGCCACAGATCCCTATCAGAGCTTTTAGGGGCTGTGGGGATATCTCCATCATACCCAGACATCCTGGAAATTTCCGGAATGTGGGAGCAGAGGGGAAGCTAGCTGGAGGCACACCAGACAGAGACCTCAATTTCCAGGCCATCAGGATGTCATCATACAAATGTCAGCCCCAACGAGGTGCTTCCTGGGAGATTCCCGCAGTCAAGGTCCTCAGCCCGAAAGGCCCCATCTCGCTGCAGAGGGGCTGGCAATGTGCTCCCCTAGGAAGCACACTGGAGAAGACAGAGTCCCTGAACAGGGGCCACCTACCAACACCAGCAAAAGGAAACAGAGACTGTGAGGGCCTCCTGGGTCTGGGCCTAAGACTGGGCTCAGAGACCCCAGCAGCAGCCTCATTGCATCGCTTACTCACAGGTCTGAGGTCCACCTCTGCTAACATCTCCTCTGTGTTCCTCTCCTCTGTATTCCGCTTTCTCCCTTTGGTTCTCTCAGCTCTAGGGGTGGTAGCTGCATCCTGCAATTGCTACCTCCATGTCACCCTGGAGTTCTGTTACATCCTCAGTTACCAGCTTTGTACTAGCTAACACCTCCTTGTATTAGAGTCCCTCCGACTGGACCCTGACTGAGACACTCATCATAGGTCTTCAGATGTTCCACCTGTTGGCTCCCTTCCCTCTCTAACCTTCTTTCCAATGCCCACACAAACCCTGTCCTGCCACACAAACCCACTCTGATTCGAGGCTTGGAACAGATCTGTCCTCTTCTTCCCTACAGCCCGTCTTCCTCCCTGTCTCCTTCCAAGCTCTCCTGCCTTGTCTGGCTCCCTCTAATCTCAACCCTGCCCACCCCTCAATCCTCCCCCCTTCATCTTCTCTCGGCTCGTTTAATCATCTGGCATTGCCATGCCCCTGGGGCCATAGCAATGTGCATTATTTCTTTATAGTTATATATTCACTCTTTACCCTTTCTTAGAAAAAATTTACAAAGGCCAGTCAGATTTACATGTACACCCCTGGGATCCTCTGATCTCCTGCGGCTCTTGCCTGTTCTCAGGGGATATTTGGCCTATGTTCCTTTTTCTTGCTCTTGGTCTCAAAACATATTTTGGGTTCTCACTGCCAGACTCGAAGTGAGTAGGATCTGTGTCTTTTAAGTCCCTGGTCCAGCCCAGTCCCATGTGTGCTCACTGGAAGTCTCAGTAAACGTCTGTGGTTGTTGATAAGATATCTCATTGAATCTAAGACACCATCAATTGTTAGATGCACTGTTATTTTTTGCACGCTAAGAAAAGAACGTGTCACTTGATTGTGAGCTGCAGTCCAATTTCAGAAATGTGGAAAACCAGTGTGCTTTGTAGAACCAATGAAACACAGTATCATTGGATTGGAAAGCTCTTAGAGAGCATGGTTTTCCTTTGAGCCTCACCTTCAGGACTTAGGGCTCTTCCTGCTGCACAGGATGGCTGCACAAGGGCATGTGGACAGAGGAGCAGGTTTAAAAACCAGGGGCAGGGGAGGGATGGGCAGGCAATGGGTTCCTGCTCAGGGCAGGCAAAAGCAGACTTTATCATATGGCTGTGCTGGGCTGTAGGTGGAAGGCAGCTACCTCAGGACAGAGAAGCACATCTTCCTGTGAAGGACACTTGTCAGAGAGGCTCACAGAGGAGCCGGACAGTTACCTGCTGCTTCAGTGATAAATGGCAACCAGCCCATTGGCTACTCACTTTACCCACTCCCACCCCACCCACTCTCTCCACTGTCTATTTGCTCCACACCTCCTCAGTTTGAGACCACAAGCTGCACCTGTTACCTTTTGCCTTTTCCGCAGGGTCCAGTTCTTCCAGAGCAGAAGCTTGATCTGTCTGGCAAAGCCCATGCTGTTGACCACGGAAGACCGGGAGACCACTCCTAGCCCTCTGTCTATGGCTGGGGCTCACAGGCAGCAACAGGCATACATGGCGCCCAGAGCACCTCCAGCTCAGGCTGCTGTGTCCTTCTCTGGCTGATTAAAGGCTAGTTTCTTCCTTCAGAGCATAATCCCTTTTAATTACACGTAATCCCTTTGTGGAGGAAAACAGGCTGACACTCCGTTGGCACCTTTTTAGGAAGACATGAGTGGCTGAGCACCAAGTGAACTGAGGTGGGGCCATTTCGTGGGAAACCAAGACCCTCAGGCTCCCTCCCCCATCAAAGGGGTTTCTGGGTTTCCTGAAGGGGATGCCTTTGGGAATCTTCGACCTTTCAGTTTGGGACAAAATCTCTGTGCATAAATATAGCGCGGGCCGTGTCCTCTGAAATAGCCTGCCCTGAGCCAGCACCCAGGGATTGACATCTACTTTAAAGCCCAACTAGCCCACATGCCAGATCTGGTCATCCCTCCCTTTTTTTAACCCTTTATCTTGCTCTGTAGTGACTTTAGGCCAGCTATTTGCAGGCATCTCTGAGCTTAGTGGATGGTAAAGGATTTTTCTCTCTTGGGCTGAAATTGATCAACTAGTCATGGCTACCTGGAGCTGTGTTGGAAAAGTTGCTGGAACCCTCCACGCTCAGCAGAACAGGGCCTGTGACTGACCAGCCATGTCTAACGCAGTCCAGGCTTGAGGACTGGCAGCGGGTGGGTCAGCTACTGTCATTCCAGCTCACAGTGGATGGACTTGTCATTTGGAGGTGGATCCGTGATCCCAAGGGGCATGGCAAACAGAAGACTTCCTGCTACTTCACCACTAGGAACTTTAGTCTCCACCTCTTCAAATCTTAGAAGTTGATTCTCTTTGAAAGACTCTAGACCCTTGAGACCTTGATAGGGTGGAGGGAAAGCCATGGAGTAGGAATGGATGCTGACTTCATGGAGTTTGTGATCTGGTTGTAGACATGAGACATGAACTTGGATAAGTTAAGGAGTGTGATGGAATCCATGAGAGCATACGGGCTATGTATGGTGGGGCTTCCAAGAGGAGGAGGATGGTTTCTGCTTAGGATATCAAAAAGGCTTCTTGGAAGTGGTGGCATTAAAGCTAGGCTTTGATGAATTACAAAATAACATTTTATAGCATTTTTATGGTTTACAGACCACTTTTGCATATGTTATCTCATTCTATATCCTTACTACAATTTTGTGAGGTAGGCATTTACTCTGTTTTACAGGCAAGGAACCTGAAGTCTAATGGGGTTAAATACGTTGCTCAGGGTGACACATGACAACGTTGGGTTCCTAAACAAGTCATTTAACCCCCCTGCAAAGATAGGGAGGCAGGAATAGCTTATCCTGCCCAGGGAAACACCAAGAAGTAAAGCAGGCTGGAGTGGAGGGTATGGATGGAGGAATGCTGAAAGACTAGGCTAGAAAGGGAGCCAGGGACCAGACTGATGAATTGATGATTATTATTGACTCAACTAAGATTTCCTGAGCACCTATGAAGTGATCTCTGAGTGGCCCACAGGTGCAGGGCACACCCAAACAGGAGCGGGCTCTGGGCAGAATCGCTAAGACATTGTTGCATGCTACAGAATATGGGTTTTATCATGCAGGAGGCTATTGCAGATTTTAATCCAGTGGCTGCCAAGAGTGGTAAATTCACTCTGGCAGTGGAGTGGGGGTGGGGTGGGGAGCAGAGGCCTGAGCAAAGGCAGTAAGAGGGGAGGGACTGGAGACACAGCAGGCTGGTGGCTTATCGGAAGTGGGTGATGAAGAGGAGGGAGAAGTCAGTTAGAATGACTGGGGTTTAGGGCTTGGCTGGCTGGATAGTGAGGTGGTGGCGCCCATAACTGAGAGGAGAATGCCAGAGAAGGGGCCAGGGGATTAGGAAGAAGCGGGAGAGAAGATGGGCTCGGATTTGATATATTGACTTTGAGGCCCCTATGACGACATCTAAGTGGAGATATTCAGCAGGCAGTTCTGGGATGGGAAACATAGATTTGGGAATCATCAGCATATAAGCAGAAGATTAAGCCCTGGGAGTGATTAAGTAGATTCCCAGGGAGGATGAAGTTGGAGAGTATGTGGGATTGCTCTGGGGAGCTACAGCTGGTGAAGAAATATGCCTCCTTCCAAATTCCCAAAGGGAAGAAAAACAGTGGTGGTCATCAGATATCAGCTTTGTAAATTGTGTCCTGTCATAGTATAAAAATATTCTATTTTTCTTTGAGTTACAATAGAAAAAGTTAAACTATGAGCACTTTGTTCAGTTCAACTGATGATACTCCAATGGCATTATTCCTACCTAACTGATGTTCTTGCCTGCACAAACGCTTTTTTGATGTTGACCCTCTTTTTATCGTGGCAAAATATACACGACATAAAATTTACCATTTTAACCATTTTTAAGTGTATAGTTCAGTAGTGCCAAGTACATTTACATTGTCGTACAACCATTACTACTATCCATTTCCAGAAGTTTTTCATCTTACCAAACTGAAATTCTATACCCATTAAACAATAACCCTATTCCCTCCTCCTCCTGCCAAGCACCATTCTACTTCCTGTGTCTATGAATCTGACTACTGTAGGTACCCACATAAATCAAATATGATGTTCTTTTTGTGTCTGGCTTATTTCATTTAGTGTAATCTTCAAGGTTCATCCATGTTGTAGCATATGTTAGAATTCCTTCCCTTTTCAAGGCTAAATAATATTCATTGTCTATATATACCACATTTTGCTTACCCATTCATTGATCCCTAGTTATTTGCACTGTTTCCATATTTTGGCTATTGTGAATAATATTGCTATGAACATAGGTGCACAAATATCTGTTCAAGTCTCTGCTTTCAATTTTTTTTCGGGGGGTAAGTACCCAGAAGTGGAATTGCTGGATCAAATGGTAAATATATATTTAATTTTCGTAAGAACGACTGTTTTCCATAACAGCTGAATCATTTTACATTCCATCTGTAGTGCACAAGGGTTCCAACTTCTCCATATCCTCACCAACACTTGCTATTTTCTGTTTCGTTTTGTTTTGTTTTATAATAGCCATCCTAGCAGGTATGAAATGGTATCTTACGGTTTCGACTTGCATTTTCCTAATGACTGGTGACGCTGAGGCTCTTTAAATATTATAACTACACTTAGGTGTGATCTCCACCCCACCCTCACCACCACCGCTCCCCCCAGGTAACTACAGTTTTTTAAAAATTATGTCAAAATAAAAGGCTGTGTTCTTAGTTTTCTCAAATACCTCTGAGAATATGCCTAGTCAAGAATGGTGCTAAAAGCTTCGTATTTTATTCTTATAATTATCACAAATAACACTAATTGATTGGGGTAAATCTAGAAGTGACATAAATGTAAGGAATGCAGTGGTTTCAGGCTAGGACCTTACATGTGGATTGGGAATTGTGCATGGTTTGGGAATTGTGAAGTTAACATATCAACCCATATTTACCTTCAGAAGTACAAAAATTTAAGACAAATGATGAAGTTTTAAAGATTTCCTCGCTCCTATTTCTGAAGGTTGAAATGCAGTGTTATCAAGAAAGAGACATTCTGGGAATTCCTGGCGGTCCAGTGGTTAGGACTCGGTGCTTTCACTGCCGTGGCCGGGGTTCAATCCCTTCCCACAAGCTGTGTGGCATGGCCAAAAAAAAAAAAAGAGAGACATTCTGTTATTTGTACCAATTATTCTGCAAAAATTCAGTAGCAGAGAAAAATAATTTATAATTTTAAAAAGTTTCTATTCGGAAAAAATACTGTGAAAAATATATAAGTTAAATGGGTTAGAATCACTGTAATTTTGGAGTGGAGATAAATTTGATAATGAACTAATACCAACAGGTAGCCATAGTTCATTTCACACAAGCTGAAGAAAGTAAAATGTTCCCTGAACACATCACTGAAAATATATTTCTTTGAAAACGGTGATTATAGGTAGGGTGGGAAGCATTGCGAATCTATGTCATAAGCATAAAGACAGTTTTGAGACATCACAATGTAAGATAAAGGGAAAATATCTTGATTTCTAACTTTGAGTTCATTCCTACCAAATTTAAAACTAAATCATTGGCAGTTAAATCCTCAAACTCCTTCAATCATAATGAAAAACATAAATATTTCCTCAGCGTATTCAATAATATTTGATAATAGTGAAATAAGTGAGCATCAGTTTATGTAATTTTCTCCAAAAAAAATATTGAAACCTGGGTAGGAGCTGCCAACAGATTGGCTGCCTAACTCACAAAGAATTTGTTCTCTTCTGGGGGTGGCCCCAACGCCAAGGGAAGGGTCTACAGTAGACTAGTAAATGCTGCGGGTCCCTGGCCATAGCTGACTGGTCATGTGTGGTTTCCTGACCTTAGCTGGGCCAATCAGAGCCTAGTCACAGAATATTTTATTGTGGACCTGAGAGAAGCTTGAGTTCAGCATTACAGAAGTACAGAAGCTGCTGGAGAAATTAGAGGCCATGCTGGGTCACTAGGTTCAGTTTGTAGTTTGTGCAGGAGAGGAGTGGAGTGGCTGAAATCTCACTTACTTTTGCTGACCAAACCTTGGGCCTTGGTATAGAGCTGCATCCAAGAAAAAGGAGTGCTTTTTTTTCAATTCACAAAGATGCCTCTGCTCACCAAACTATGCAACTGTGAAGCTGCCTCCGCCTTCTAATTTGCACAAAAGTGCCATAGGATGGGCAGTGGACCCAAGGCTGTGTACCCCACCGTTGAGAGAAATCTGATCCACCGCTTAGAGAAATCTAAGAGGGAATGAAGAGAATGCACAGGAGAGGCCAAGGCAGAGAGCATGAGTCCCAGCTGCAGCTGTGTCCCTGTTTCCAGCTGTCCCTGGGACACAGCTGCTCCCCTGCTTTTCTTTCAGGCAATTTAGCTGTGAGACACCCCAATCCTTCCAATAAAATCCACGTTTGCCTAACTTAGCTCAAGTTTGGCTTCTATCACTGGCAACCAAAAGACTCCTGACTATTGTGAGTTATCTTAATCCAGGAGAGGATATGACCTGGACAACTGACATAGGGCAAAAAAATTTATTTGCAGCCTATAGAATGTATCTGAATAAATTTCCTGGGTAGGTACATGATTGCAATATTAATATAGCAGAAAACCCAACAGAGTTGCAGCAAAGTTTAAAGAAGAGCTATACTGCCGTAAGGATCTTTTAAGAAAGCAGAAGAATTCCAAAATATTCAATGTCGTCAATTCCTGTATCCATTAGGAAAAGGTTGACAATTTTTAAAAACATGCTAGGGCTTCCCTGGTGGCGCAGTGGTTGAGAATCTGCCTGCTAATGCAGGGGACACGGGTTTGAGCCCTGGTCTGGGAAGATCCCACATGTCGCGGAGCAACTAGGCCCGTGAGCCACAACTACTGAGCCTGCGCGTCTGGAGCCTGTGCTCCACAACAAGAGAGGCCACGATAGTGAGAGGCCCGCGCACCGCGATGAAGAGTGGCCCCCGCTCGCCGCAACTAGAGAAAGCCCTCGCACAGAAACGAAGACCCAACACAGCCAAAAATAAATAAATAAATTAATTAATTAATTAAAGTTAATGGGCTGTTAAAAAAAAAAACCATGCTAATCAGTGTGAAGGCATAACAAGTGGGAAGATGTGTGACGGGTTCAAAACACACCAGCCATTGTGCATTGTTAGCTGGGACTGAAGTTCTTTCATAGTTTATCAAAACTGAAAATTATATCAACTGATTCTTTAAATACTGTACTTTGGTGGCCAATGAATCAAGTGGGACATTGCTATTTGTTTCCAATTTTGAACCAGCTTTTTGTTTAACATTTATTTACCGTTCACTAAGTGTTCAAGAATTCTTTCTAAAGAGCCTCAAAGGGAAACTGTAAACATTTTTCTTTGTTTTTAAAAGTAGAAGCAATAGCACATAGTTTATCATCAGAGAGAAATGGTGAATATTTCCAAACCATTTGGCACAGAGTAGAAGAGATAATTATTTTTCTTCAAAAAATAATCTCTACATGTCTTGTATTTAAAAATATCTTTGGAGGAGAAAAATAATGAAATCATGTGACTTTCGGCAATGCATTTTTTCTACCTCCTCAGGACAGTATAAAATTAATATCTTTTGGGACTTCCCTGGTGGCGCAATGGACAACACTCTGCACTCCCAATGCAGGGGGCCCAGGTTCGATCCTTGGTTGGGGAACTAGATCCCACATGCATGCCACAACTAAGGAGCTGGCGAGCTACAACTAAGGAGGCCTGGAGCCGCAACTAAGGAACCCACGTGCCAAAAGCTAGACCCCACGCAACCAAATAAACTAAATAAATAAATAAATAAACTTACCATCATGTTATAAAAAAAAAAAAGTAGTATCTTTTAATATGGATTGCTAATTATATTACTGGATTTAAATTGACATTTTTTTCCTGAGAATGGTTGTACCAAAATAAAAATAATTTCTGAATTACCAAGTAAAGCAGTAGCAAAATACATTAAAAATTCCTTTACAGACTTGATGCAAGTGTAATCCCATAACTCTGCTTTTACCTAAAATATCTACAACTCAATTTTATCTGTTAATCAATCTTGACTCTTGCTTGATGTGGTCTTATTAATGAGCCTTGTTGCTTGGGGCTATCATATGTTGCTTTGACTTGGTTGATCACTGCAGCAAGATTGGCATGCTCATTTTCTACTTTGCCTTGCTAGAACATTTACACGGTGTCATAAAAGAGGTGCGGGCCCCATCACTAATTTTCATGGAGTAGAAACTAATGATCAAACTAACAGAACGTGAGCTTTCAGTAGTATTATGGAATCATTGGCCCCATCTGCTGAAAAACAAATATCTTACTAAATTAATCTCTCCTATGAGAATCTTGCACATTACCTGGTACTAATTTAATCTTTCCTGTAAGAATTTTGGACTTCAGGTTTTTGTTGGGCTAACGCGCAGATATTGAATTTTAGATTTTGAAAATAGCAATTGAAAAAAATTTACGTGAAACATTTCTAACAGGCTTCTTTCTTATTTAGTGAGAGGGGACACTGCTTTCATGTCTAAGCCATCTTTGCCCATCTACTTCGTAAATATTCCAGATTCTCACTGGGGGACTATGTAGAGGGAGAGGTCTAGGATGGAAATCTAGGGAATTCATCATTTAAAAAAGCAGGTACATAAGTGTTTTATCACACCATGCCTTCTAATAGCAAAACCTCGGAAATTCACCAAACACCCGTCACAGAAGAATGGATAAATGAATTGTGGTGTATTCTCTCAGTCAAAGCTCATACAGCAATGAGCGGGAACAAACTACATCTAGAAAATCATGGATAATTCTCCCATACACACATGCTAAGCAAAAGAAGCCAGATACAAAGCATTCATAGTTCACATTTATCAATACATAAAGGTCAAGCACAGGCAAAACTCATGCTTGATTTTCAAGCTACTCTTTGGGGGCATCGTGGCTGGAAGGGGGTACAAGGGCCATTTCTGGGGGCACTGGAAACAGTCTGTCTTTTGATCTGGGCGCTAGTTACTTTGGCGTGTTCAGCTTGTGAAAATTATCAGCCTGTAAACTTAGGATTTGTACACTTCTCAGTATGTGTGTTATATTTCAATAATAATAGTTTCTTAAAAAGCAGGTGAAGGAAGAGAACCCAGTGAAGGTACCTGAGCAGGATGAGCTAGAGATGATGGGAAAAGGTCTGGAAAGAGGGGTGCCCTGGAAGCCATGGAAAGAGGAGGTTTCAAGGAGGAAGAATTGGTCCGAAGCCCCAAATGGCTCAAGAAACGTTGAGTAAGATGAAGACTGAAAGCTGTCAGCTGGATCTGATGACTGACCTCTGAGAGAACAGTCTTATGGGAGGCAGAAACCAGACAGCAGAGGACTGAAGAGTGAGATGCAGACAGCACAGAGGGACATGGGGTTAGGCAGGTCTTCTTTCCCTGAAGACAGGAGAGATTTGACCATGTTAATATGTGGGAAAGAGCCCGTTGAAAGGAAGATGCTAAAGTTAGTGGGGATGATTAATGGGGCCCCAGGGAAGGGGAGGAGGTGGAATTAGCCTTGGGCAGGGGCAGGGACACCTTGCATCCCACGAATACTGTGGGAAGGAGGCCAGCAAGGTGCAGGTGCAGATTCACTTAGGGAGCGGAGGCTGGGAGCAGAGGGAGCTCACCCTAGTGGTTCCTATCTTAAATGTGGCAAAGGAAAAATATTAGGGGATTAAATGAGATGATGTGAAAATACCTCGCCAATTACAAATGGGTAACAGACGTGCAAATTTATTTCTCATCTTTCCTTTGTCCCCCTTTGAGCTTTTGTTAAGCAAAGTATATGTTTAGCCATTTATAATGGGAGAGTAATTTATCTACAGTGTGTAGAGATCTTAGGAATCAAATTATTCATTGAAAATCCCCTCCCCCCACATACTTGCTATTATAGTCGCCTAATTAATTGGCAAATCATAGGTAGAGACTTGTTATCAATTCAGCTTGACAGTTTAAACCAATAACCAGCACCAACAAAAGTGTTTTCTGGAGATTCCTTTCCCAGTTACAGTTACTTCTGCTCTGGGAGGGCGGGGCCCTTTGAAAGGTCTGCTGTCCCTGGGAAAACAAGGTCTGAGTTCCTGGGTCTCACCCTCCACCTCAACCTGCGCGGCTGCTCCACCAGGCCTCATTGGTTTCCCTATAGTACTCTTCTCTTTCCTGGATACCCAGCGCCATGTTACTGGAGTTGGTCTAAATTTCTTCTCATTCTTCAGACTGCAATGGGACTTCTACTGGCATCCTCACTTCCATCAAAGGCAGATCAATTTGGGGAAATTATCATATGGAAATTTAAGCTCTGGAAATGTATTCATGTCAGCTATCTTGGCGTGATACCTTTGGAAAATCTTCAAGGAGTTTTAAGGTGCGGGGGTGGTAGCCCACATACCCCAGTATAAAGGACTCTGCTCTGGCGGAATAAGTGAGACTAAATCAAGCTGTTATCAGAAATGAGGAGGCAGGTCGTTGTTCCAAGCACATTTTATGCACTCACTTCAAAAATTGTTTAGAGTTTTGCTGACTTGACATTCAGAAAACCCACAAGAGCCCAGAGATTTCACATTTTCTGGGTATTAAGTACAAAATACTTGCCAGATAACAGAGTTTTAGGGGATGCTGAGGAGTGTTTCATAGCAGACCATTAGTCTGGGATGTTATCACACGAGCCTCAGCAGGGCTTTGAGCTGCTGGCTATGCCCAGAGTCTGACATCACCTGAATAACCTCTCTCCTGGGGCCAGACCTGCCACTCGGCAACCTCAGGGCATCATGAGCTCGGCTTCCAGAACCAGACATTCCGAAGGGCTCCGGCTAGAGGCAAGCAACAAAGCAAGGGACAAGCTTAAAGAGCAGAGGGAAAGAGATATTTCAGTGCCAAAAATAACTGAGAATCAGGGACCTGGACTAATTCAGAACAAGTTCTTTGTGGTGATCCATTTAATAAGACAAATAATAGGGATAACTTGAGTGCGTGTGTAGAAGCTGTGTGCTCATTACAACGTTAAGGAAGACTTGGCACCCGTCCTCAGGAATTTCCCGTCAGGAGGTTAACGAGTGAAGTCTCTGCAGACCCTGCCCAGCGTGTCTGCATAACTCAACAACAGGTGCAGAGACTGCCTCGTGGGCAACCTCACAACGGGCCAACGATCAGGAAGAGCTTGCTCCAATTTACCCGCCAAGTGGCAAAACCACACAACAGCCAAAAACCGTGTCAGCTTCCCCGTTACTGTTTGACCTTGAGCATAGGAAAACAGGAGGAAAATGGAAACTACTTAGGTAGCATTCTGTGAGATGGTGGAAGTGGCGTGGGAAAATATTTCACATGGTTCTTGCCTGCTCAGCCTGACAAAGCAAGCTTGTGGTTTGCTGTCAGATTCCTTCAGCTAAATTTGTCAAAGGGAGAAAAACCTCTCTCGGGTGAGGGAAAACTCTCTCTTCAAACAGCTCCGTATCACCCCCACTCCTTAATGACTCAGCACCCCTGGCCCTCTGTTTCCCCCCTCTTTACATCTTCTGGGACAGGGGGACGGGTAAGAGGTCCACATGCAGAGCTACAAACTGTGTGTCAGTCCCTGCTCTGGGCTCATCCCTAGCTCAACCCCAGTGGGAGCGTGGCTTAGCCATTTTAGCAAACACAGACAGCCCTGGCAGCACTGGGGTCCAAGCAGTTCCCCAGCAATCTCCCTGGAGCCCCCATGAATGGTGTGCAAGCACTTCCGTCCCCATAGCGTAATCAAATTCTCTTTTCTCTTTAATGAAATTAAATTATTTTAAAAGTGCTACTCCTTTATATCAATCAATCAATCAGGATTTGAGTACAAGGACGGTGGTATGGGGGAAAGTCCCCGTCTTTGGAACCAGAGAGACCCTGGTTCGGATCTCAGACTACCCCTAGCTGTGTGACTGCTGGTGAGAGAAAATGTCTGTATTAGACCAGGAACTTCTCAAGAAAATACCTGAAGGGTTTTTTTTTTTTTTTTTAATAAATGATGCTTCTTTATTTTACTCTCAACAGCTGTTTAAGTTGCTAGATTATATTTGGAGAAAAACTGAACATGGTCCATTGAAGTCCCTTAATACAGAAGACTATCTTGCTTTCTTTTGAGGTCACATCAGGTCAATATTGGTTTCTCAGCAAGCCTGGAGAAGCCAGCTTAAATGAAAGCCCTGTATCAAAGGCTTGCAAAACAAGCCTTGCAGTAGAATAGTTGTCACTAGCTTTCAACCTTTAGCAGCTAAGATGCATCTAGAGACCGGCAAATACTCAGGGCCTGAACTGAGGAATCAATCCCAGTAGGGCTGTTACAAACCTTTCCAGAGCACTTAGGCTTTCTCTCTGAAACATGTTTAAGATACCAAGAGTAAATTCTCACTTTTCAAAGTAGAGACTCATGCCCTGAGTAGAGGTACATCCTTGGTTTGAATCCTCTGTGTAAGGCAGGGTAAAAATAAAATGGAGAAAAAATAAAACAACCCATTGGCTCCAACTGCCTTCCTTATGGGGTAAGTGAATTCACACAGAGTTGGGGAGGTGGCGGTGGGGGGTGAGTTTTGGAGAGAATGTCAACAGAGCTCTTTACTGTTATTACTGTTGTTGAAGACATGAAGAGATCAAGAGAGATCAATCAGAGATAGCCCTGACAAGCTCCTCCGAGATACGACTGTGTTTTCAAACAGAGCACTTTTGTCAGTGTTTCCTAAAATCATTTGCCTTCTACTTTTACCATGTTTGCCAGATCCACGTAATACCTGTACTTTATTATTTAATTCATTTTAAATTGACTCACTTTTTATACTTAGCTGAATTCTCAACAATAACCTGGGAAATCACAGGGTTTTTTATTTTTCTAGAGTACTTTAGAGCACAGAACTATTAAAATACATTTTTCAAGTACCTCTTAAAATAATCTTGTGTCCCACCAGTAGGCACACCATACTTCGAAGAACACTTTTTTAGACGATCAAATGTATCATGAAAGGAGTGACTATTACAGGGCATTAAGAGTTCTTTTTCTTTTTCTGTATTACTTACCACACCTTTTCCCAGTCTCTTGCTGGTTGAAGAAACTTTTAACAAAGACCCCCCCCTCCCCCCAGCTTCTTTAATATCTAAACATACTTTTATGTGCACCATTCTACTTGATCTTCCCAACTCCCTGTGAGGTGGGCTGGACAAACATTATGACCTTCACTCAAAGAGGAAATTAAGGCTCATATTTTAAATTACTTACTCAAAGATACATAGGTAGTCAGCAATAAGGCAGGAATCAGAGCTAAGCTTTCTGACTCTTTATCAGTCAGTAACAGCCCACGTCTCCTTCATAGCAAACTCATGGCTGACAAGAGCCAGGTGTGAGGGAGGGGTGTGTGTGTGTACAGGTGTCTAAGCTACTCTCATCATCATGTACTGATTTCAAAGACAGGAACTTAAGTCAAGGTCAACTTGTCACAGAGGCAAGACTTCTGTTCCAATTCAACAGAAAATAGTGTGACTTCCATTCTCTTCAAGATTTTGGTAGTTAAGGACACATGCCTTAGGGTGAGACATACTTGGGTTTGAAACTCTATTGCACTGCTTATTAGGTGTATGACCCCAGGAAATTTTTTTTAATTGAATTTTGATCAGTTTCATCATCTCTAAAGTGGGAATAATAATACCTATTGGCATAGGGGTGTTGTCGATAGTGGCTGTGGATAACTCCTACATCACAGGGCAATGATTTAATGTGATGGTATGAAAAGAAGAGCTTATTATCACTGTGCTCAGTCTAAAGGGAGCATTAAATGATGGCTATTATTACTTTGATAAGAAACGCCTACTGTTGATGCATTTGCTATCTAATATTTTGAAATCAATGGTGACATAATTGAACGTTTCAAATGGAGGTCCATCTTCATACATATAAAAATATACCTGTGATAATGGGTAAGTCCATTCAAACATTCACTATTTCCCCTCTAAATGCAATAATAATACACTGACCTCTCTCTGTGACCCAGTAACCATTGCCAACCCCTCCAAATACCTTCACAGCAACAAAGATATTTACATTTTTATAGGCTTACAATGTACATTAACTCAGGTATACTAACTCACCTGTCTTTCACAACTGCCTTGTGATGCAGATATTATTCTCATTTCACAGATGATGAAACACTCTCAGAAGGGTTGGATGACCTGCCAAGGTCACATAGTGTGTAAATAGAAAAGTTGGGGCAGAAACATAGGCCTTCTCATTCTTTCCCACCACATGAGTCTCTGACAAAGCAGGAAATAAATACATGGTTGAATCTTCCTTTGACTTACATCTCTTCTTCCTGGTACATAATGTCATAAGCTTCTGCAAAAAGTTACCCAATGCATCAGTGAGTGGGAAGTATCCCCTTTTTGATTGACACCAATGCAGGAAGCAGTTATTAACTCTCCATCCAAGATGCCATTGGTCTGTCATGGTTTTATCCCTTTTGTTTAAACAGGGAAATCAGGCAGCTGGAATTGAACATTTTATAAAATGGAAAACTGAGTCATCTGTTTTTCGATGATTTCCATCCTAACCTCCTTCTGTCTTGCTAGATGGCAAATAGTTTCCAGACCATTTAGTGACTCAGCTACAGGTTGGCAGCTTGTCTGGGATTCCAATTCAGTTTCAGGTTGCTAATTTCCTGTTTCCTCCTTGTTTCAGAAAGTATCACAGTAGACTTTAATTACCTCTGCTGGCATGCAAAGGAAGGAGAAAAATGGGTTGGTTTTACAAACTGTTGTGCCCTTTCCATCCTGAAGATGAGACCTTTGACTGAGAGCCTGCAGGTCAATGTATCACCCAGCCATCTTTTTAAAAGGTCAAATACCCCCTTCAATGGGCTCTAGGGCCCAGACTTCACTCATGATTCTGAGAAAAAGGAAAGGAAAGCAAAAATGGAGAGCAAGGGAAAGAGCGGGAAAATAACTAGAAAAATTAAGGGCAGACGGAAAGGAAAGGTGCTAACCTCAGGTCCTTCTCACAGTCCCTAAACCCCAAGGTGGGAAAATCCCAGTGGTACTCAAACAGTTGGAAAGCATCACTATTCTTCTCTCCTCTCCTCCCACAAAGGCTTCACAGTCTAAATCACCATTTCAACTGAGCACTTTTGCAACACTGTTTACCAACTGCTTCCCCACTGTAGAGAAGTGTTATCCGCCTCAGATTACTTAGTGGTGTTCTCTGTTGATTAGATTATGAATTATATCTGCAGTTGTTTTAGTGGCGTCTGTATTCTATTTTCATTTGGATTAAAGGGTAGGATTTGTAAAACATTCCCAACCGCTTTGGTAAGACAGTTTAATTCACTGGACTTGAAAACATTGGCTTCAAGACTGAATTTCAACCAGGAATAAATGTTTCCAAGGGGCATATAAAGTTCTTTGGTATACAAATACACTTGTTAAAAAACAGATTAAAACAAAAAACAGTTTAATACCTGCCTAGCACAGAAAGCTCCCATAACGGCCTAGGCTGTTAAGCCCTTGCACAAGTTACCTTCAGATACCGGAAATAGGAAAAAAAAAAAAAGGCACAATCCAATCCTTCTGCATCAGAATCAACCTGGAACAGTTGTTAAACATACAGATTCCCAGGCTTGGTGGCTAAGCCACTCAATTAGAATCTCTGGGGGTGAGGCCCAGGTATCTGCATGTTTAACAAGCTTTCCAGGTGATTCTGATGCACTTAGCATTTGAGAAGCACCCTAGAGATCAAAAAGATGGGCCTGTCTTCCACTGGGGTGCCAAGGTTTGCCTTCAGACACTGTCATCCAAGCCCTATTAATTTTCATGGCTTTAGCATTGCTACAAACCAATCGCTGTTGTAGGAACCACCAAGAGTGGAATTGGTTTATACTAAGAAAATATAACATTGACGTCCATTACATCACCTGCAAATCTTTGGGAATTTTAACTTATTGAATCATGTAACTCAGCTCTGGGACCTCTTACGTGAAGCGCTTATTTGAACACACAGTTATTTACCCATTTTTAATTCAAGGAAAAGGACTCCATAAAGACTGTTTATGATAAAAAAGTTATATTCTTTCTGCAATCTTAGATTGTTAGCAACCAGAATCTCCTTACAAAAAAAAAAATTTTTTTTAATTACAAAATGTTGGGCCTGTCCGGATTAAGTCAATAATTTGGTGGGCTCAAATGACACAACTCAAGTGCAGCTGTGGCTTTGTCAGTATTTTATTTACTTAGAATCACTGGACTTACTTGATGTTATGACTGCCAATGACCCCTCAAGTGAAGCTCCACCTCAAACCAGTTCACCAATTATGTAAATGTCAATGGCAAAGTCCATTAACAATTCCCAGGAAATAAAAACAGAATCTGGGTAATAAAATAAAGTCTAATCTTTTTTTTCCTTTGTGCTTAGTCTAGTTTCACTTGCTCATGGGGTACTGTGTGCAGAGGCCTTGCATCTGGCACTTCAGGCCAAAGTTCCTAGTGCAAAATGGCTGCACCTGTGGGTGGCCTGTGTGCAGAAGTGCTGCACACGACACTTCAGTTCAAGACGGCAGTGGTGGGCCATGTGCAAAGATGCTGCACCTGGCATTTGGATCTGCAGCACTCTGAGCAGGGCAGTTGCACCCAACCTGGAAGAACTCTGCCCCCCTCCCCACTGATGAGAACCCTATAAAGCAGCCCACCAATGGCCTTTAGGGGAGAGCGTGTACTCTAGAGCGAGAGCTTGCACCTCTCCATTCTTTGATCAAAGAATAAAGCTTTCCTTTGCTTCTGATCCAAACTTGGTCTCATTCTATTACCCTTACTGAGGCCTGACAAAAAAAGGTCATAACAAATTTTGGTGACCATGAAGGGATGGATGGTGGCTTTTTGCTGGCACCTACCCACTAGGTTCCAGGCCCACCCCAGCTCCAGAGGGAGAACTGCAGATGCTTTGGGAGGCTCACATGAGGATGAATGACTCTAGCCTTTGAGCATACTCTGATGAGGTAGAACAGCAGCAGCCTTCAGCCAAACTCAGAGCAACTCTGCCCAGGAACCCGACACTTGGGTGTGGTGCACACACAGTGTAGCTCCCAGAGTAATCTGGACTGTGCCCCCTTGAGGGGATCATAATATGGCATCACTGGGGATTGGAGACTGAAACTCACACGTGTCTGCCTGCTGCCTCTGGCCGGCCTTTCATGGTACCAGATGCCCGGGGACGAAGGGAACCTATGGATGAGAGGGAGCCATGGCAGTCTTGCCCGCTGTTTTGCCAGTAGTGCTGTCCTCTGGACCCCTATACAAGGCAGTAGTGGCTGCACCAGGGCTTTTTGTCCTCCTTGCCAACCTCCAGGGTCAACGGTAGCATTCTCCATCATCACTTTTGGTTTGGTAAAGGAAAGTGGCCAGCCCTGTGAGCCAAGAGGTGAGACTGGCAAAAGGGCTAGGTAATAAGGGCCACTTGACAAAACGGAATGAGGACACTCAGTCTGATGTCCCAGTGTGAAAGTGTCGCAAGGTAGGTATGGGACTGTGACTTGACCTCTTCCAGGCAGCTCTAGTTTCTCTAAAGTGGGCTGGGGAGCCCTGTGAGCCGCTCACAGGACCAGGAACCCCATTATCAGGAAGCCCTGTGAGCTACTGACAAGAACAGGAAACACCCACCACCTGACCTTTCCTCCCCACCCTGCTTATGAGGCAAATCTTGGGTGATTATTGGCCAAGGTTCCAAGGGCTCTCCTGCTGGTATCAGCACAGAATACCAGCTGCCCCAGCGATCTGGGCCGTTAGTCTTGTCTAACATTCTGTGGGATATTCTGACTCAAGAAGGACTAACTATCTCAAGTACAAGCCATTACAAATTCAAGGGGGACCCCCCATTATATCAGAGTCCATGCCATTTGGATGCCCCCTATTTTGATCTTTTGAGGAGTCCATTAATAGTTTGGTGCTGGTTCCAAATTTCCTGAGCTACAAATCCTGTGTAATACAGCCTAACCCCAATACTGGCTGGGAGATGGGAAAGTTGGCCCATCGATGGGTCTCTAAATTATAATATTATTTTACAATTGGGCCTGCTATGTGAGAGACAAAAGAAATGGGACGTCCAGTTTTCCCTATGTCCAGTTTTTTATGGCCTTATATCAGAACAAAGGCCTTCAAAAGGGATGTGGACCCTCCTCCACTGAGGTAATGCCAGTCCTTGACCCGCCCCTCCAAGGACCTTCTTGATCTCCTCCCTAACCCTCCTCCTACAGCTCCCTCCCAATGCCCTTCCCTTCATATATTCCGATTTGGGCCACAGGCCCAAGATGCCCCCTCCCCAGAACCCAGGCCAGCAAGTACATGAAGCAGAACTAATTACCAGCCAGGGTCCAACAACCCACCAGGAAAAGTACTACATTTGAGGCAGGTCCCCGATAGAGAAGGAGGGCTCGTCTAGGTATATGTTCCATTTACCACTTCTGATCTGTATAACTGGAAAAGTCATAGTAAGGGGTTGAGAGAAGATCCAGAGGGGTTCCTGAATGTGATTAGGGGAATCTTTCAGACCCATGACCCCACCTGGGCTAACATCCAGACCCTCCTCAATGTACTCCTAACAAGGGAAGAAAAGGCCACAATCTTTTCAAAAGCCTGAGAGGAAGCAGACAAAGAGAACAGAAACAATTTAGGTCATGCTATCTTCAGACTGGGGAATCAAGTGGTCCCAGATAATGAACCAAACTGAGACCACTGAGACAATGAAGAAGGGGGTGGAAGACAGAGTGTGACCCATTATAAAAATATGATCCTCAAGGGAATCCAGGCAGCAGGAAAAAAAACCTGTTAACTGGAATAAGATAAAGGAAATCAATCAGGAGCCAATGGAAAACGCTTCGGCATTCCTAGAGTGCCTCAGGGGATGCCTCCGTATCTATAGTATCACGGTCCCTTCCTTCATTGGAAGGAAATACAATCCTGAGGTCATATTTCATTTCCCAAAGCACATACACTTCTGGAAATAGAACCAGATACCCCTACCTCTCACCCGATCAAGACTGCCTACCAGGTGTTTAACAACTGAGATTTAGAGAAGGAAAAGTCAGAGGATAAAAAGGCCCAGCGGCAAGCCCACCTACAGGCTATTGCCTTCCAGTGTCAATGGGTCAGCACAGGGATCTGGACTGACCACCCATAGAGACTCTCAACTCCTGTGAGTGACCCCTGGCCCCCACCGAGGGGCCAAGGAAACTAGGATCCAATCTTCGCCATATGTAAACAAGAGGGACAAGAATGCCCTTGCGTCCCCAAAGGAGGACAGAAATGGCAGATCCCAGCCACTACCCTTGAAGGCAGATAGTCCAAACAGATGAAGAATGATGGGGCCAGGGGACTCCTAAGCTGGCATTCCAGCTGACCCCTGAGGAGCCCTGGCTGACACTGGACATAGAAGGAAAGACTGTTGAATTCTTAGTCAACACCATTGCCACTTAGTTCTGAACACCAGATCAGGCAAACTCGGTCACAAGAGTTATAAAACAATGGGGGTATCAGGGAAGGCCCAAGAATGGGCGTTCATAGAGCCATTAGAATGTTAATTGGATGAACACATACTCACCCATTCCTTCCTGTATGTCCCTGAATGCCTTATACCTCTGCTAGGAAGAGATGTCTTACATAAATTGGGAGCTACTATCCACCTAATGGGAGACAAACTGGAGACTGGCATCCCCTTAGACAAAGGGCACAAGATGATAATGTTAGCGGCTGAGGATAAACCTCTCCAGACAGAGTAAATTGATCTCTCCAGAGTAAATCCCGAGACCTGGGCCCAGGGACTGGCGAGACGAGCTGTAGGAGCCACTCCCGAGATAGTCCATCTAAAACCCTGACATACATGGCCCAATAGAAAACAGTACCCTCTCTGCTGTGAGGCCTTTTTGGGCATCGCCCCTGCTATATAGGGTCTAATTGACCAGGGTCTTGTTAGACCATGCCAATCAGCCTGTAATACTCCCATTCTCCCTGTAAAGACACACAGTGGGAAATACTGAATGGTACAGGACCTCAGAGCAGTCAGTGAAGCCACCAAGGATAAACATCCAGTATTCCTAATCCCTACACTCTGCTGCCCACTCTACTGTCCACCGGGACCTGCTATTCTGTATTAGATTTAAAAGATGCCTTCTTCTGTACTCCATTAGCCCCAGAGTTACAAGCCATTTGCAGCCTCAGCCCTTCTAAAACTCGAAGACTGTTTAGCGGTTTCCCGGAGATGGCCAGGTTTTGCCACATCTGAATCCTTAAGTATGGTCTAATAGCTAGGCCTCTATATGAAAAGTTGAAAGATGATGATCCTTTTGAATGGAATTCAGAACGCAAAAGCGCCTTTCAAGAATTGAAAACGCAATTACTTCAGGCCCCTGACCTGGCCCTCCCAGATTTAGCTAATCCCTTCGATCTTTACATTCATGAGAGAAGGGGAATCACCCTAGGGGTATTAGCTCAAAAACTGGGAACACTTACTCGGGTGGTTGCTTATTTCTCTAAACAATTATATCAAACTGCTAAGGGATGGCCACTTTGACTAGGGGCAGCAGCAGCTACCACAACCCTGTTAAAGGAGGCTGAAAAATTAACGTTTGGTCAGCCAATCACTACATGGACCCCACACCAGATTCAGGCTTTAGTAAGTTCTAAGGGAACACAATGGCTATCCCCTGGAAGGTCGGTGCAAGTTCAGGCTGGGCTTTTAGACAGTCCAGTGGCTACCATAAAAACATGTTACATGCCACCCTACTACCCACAGAAAGGGGGCCCCTGGAGCATGACTCTGTAGAAACCATAGACACAATCTGTTCCAGTCTCTTCGACCTAGGAAGTGAGCCTCTCCCAAACGCCGAAGAGGAATGGTTCACAGATGGGAGGAGTTTTATGAGAGAGGGGAAAGGGCTGGTGGGATACATAGTAACTTCCCATACCCATGTCATAGAAGCAAGAAGCCTACCCCCAGGGACTTCTGCCCAAAAAGCTGAGCTGATAACCTTCACCTGAGCCTTAGAGCTCAGGACCTGAAAGATCTTAAATGTTTACTTAGGTTCCCAATATGCATATGCCATGCTACATGCACACAGGGCTATTTGGAAAGAAAAGGCGTATGCTTACTGTGGAGAATAAACAGGTAAAACATGGCTTAAGTATATCGAAGCTCTTAGAAGCAGTACAGCTTTCCAAAAAGGTGGCAGTGATTCATTGTAGGTGTCACCAAAAGAGGGATGGGGAGGTAATAAAGGGGAACAATAAGGTGGACATAACTGCCAAAAAGGTGGGCCCTGAAAGCAGTAACTTGGCAACTACTCCTCATACACAGTAGGCCAGATCCATCCAATTACTCCCCAACCTACACAAAGGAAGAATTAGACAAAGTCCGAAAATGGGGCTTCAATAGAGATCCAGGAGGCCATGTGTGACTAGTTAATGAACATGGGCAATACTTCTTTCCCCAAACTGCAGTTGTCAAGCCATCAGGGAGACTCATCAAGGAACTCACTATGGGAGGGAAGCCCTATATAACTGGTTAGTTGAGATCATGGTAACTCCTGGCATGAAAAGTATAATCAAATAGTTGAGACTTGCCCCATCTGCTCAGTGAACAACCCTAACACCAACCCTAACACCAGACTCCACAGAGGCCCCCAGATAAGGCCCATTCAGACCAGAGGGACATACCCCAAGATTGGCAGATTGATTTCACTGTCATGCCAAGAGTACCAGGCAATTTCAGGTACCTCTTGGTGCTAGTGGACACATTTTCTGGGTGGATAGAAGTATTCCCTGCTAGAACCTAAATAGCAGCTGAAATGGCTAAGGCATTACTCAAAGAAATAATCCCCAGGTTTGGGCTCCCAGGATCCATCCAAAGCAATAATGGTCTAGCATTTGAATCTCAAGTGACAAAGGGGATTACGAGTGCCCTGGGCATAAAATGGACCTTGCACTCAGCCTGGAGACCCCAATAGTCATGGCTAAGACATGGGCCTTAGCCAATGTCAGGAAACTCAAGAAACTTGGATCACCTTTCTCTGCATGTGGTTAGTACCAAGGAATAAGTTAAAGTTAAGAGCATTTGAACTCATGCATGGTAGACCCATTCCCCAAGCCTGAGAGAAAGGACACCTTAACCCTCTCACTCCCTTAGCCCCCTTAACCCCCTTAGTTGAAACGGAACAACTCAAGTGTGCCCTACAGGTAGGAGAAACCATGAAAACCCTCGTGGAATATGGTAACCAGGTGCTGCCCATACCCACTGACCTTGCCTTCCAGCCAGGAAACTGTGTGTATCTAGAAACCTGGAAAACCAGCAGCCCGTAAGATCAGCTCACTCGTAAGCAGAACGGACCCCACTTGGTGATCCTAACCACCCCACCCATTCTGCCCTGAGGTTGCAGGGGTCATTCTGTGGGACATCACACTCGAGTGAAGAGGGCCCCCAAGCCCCAACCTCCAGAGACACAACCTGGGGCAATGAACCCCCTTGGCTACTCACGGGAACCTCACTCCGACACGAAGCTTCTCTTCTGAAAAACAACAAAAGAATGACCAAGGAGATTCTGGCCATGACAGTGAGCCATGACATCAGGGCACACTTTTGCCTACAGGCAAAAGACCTAGATACCTTCACTTTCAGGAAGAATTTGACATGTGACCATTATTCTCTTGCTAATATTTGGGCCATGTGTCTTAAACTGTCTGGTGTCCTTTGTCTCCATAGATTAGACAAATGGTGGTCTCTCAGTGATAGGAACATCAGGGCTGAGGCCTGGTGACAGTAAAGGTAGCTTGGGAGAAGTTCTGTTCCTCTAACCGGGTTATAACGATGCCCAAACCAGCAGGAAGCAGTTTCAGAAGACCAACCTGTGCCTGTCAGCGGCCCTCAAAAATGAGGAGCAACGCACACCATTGTAAAGCAATTATACTTCAATAAAGATGTTTAAAAAAAAAAAAAAAAATGAGGAGCAACACAAACGGCAGAGGGGGGATTTGTCACCAGCAAAACCCACTAACAATTCCCAGGAAATAAAAATAGAATCTGGGTAATAAAGTCTAACCTTTTTTTTTCCTTTGTGCTTCGTCTAGTTTCATTTGCTCATAGGGTCCCGCATGCAGAGACCAGCTTCAGACCACTGTTCCAAGTGCAAAATGGCTGCACCAGACACAGCCTGGCGAGCGTGTGCAGCAGCGCTGCGCACGACACCTCAATTCAAGATGGCAGCAGCGGGCCGTGCGCAGAGACGCCGCCTCTGGCACTGCGATCTGGAATGAGTGCCGTGAGCAGCACGCCTGCGCGGGACGCGCAAGCGCTCTGCCCCCGCCCCCACCCCGCCGCTGATGAGAACCGTATAAAGCGGGGCTGCCAACGGCCTTTCTGGAGAGCGTGTATTCTAGAGTGAGACCTTGCACCTCTCCATTCTTTGATCAAAGAATAACGCTTCCCTTTGCTTCTAAACCAAACTCGGTCTTCTTCTATTGGCGCGAGTGACACAGGGCAGGAGGACCCTCGTTGAAACCCAACTCTAAAGTCTTCATATCATAAACAGTTTTTGAGGGTTGTCTGTGTGCCAATTACACTGGGTGCAATGGATGGAATTAAGCATAATATTAAAAAGAGTGCCTCCCAACTCTTAGCTGTGTATCAGAATTACCTATAAAGCTTTTTAAAAATACTGAGGTATAGGCCCACCCTATATCTGATCTACCGAATCAGAACCAGCAGGGGCAATATCCTTATGACCAAATGTATAAACCTCCCAGGTGGTCTTAATGCAGAGCCAAGGTTCAAAGCCATGGTATTAAAAATCTTACCTTCTGAGATTTTTTAATCTACAATAGGTAATATTGATGTAAATACATCTGTCATAGGACATACAGTAAGAACACATATTAGGAAAAACACAATAACGGTAGATAGCATTAAGTCTAACATAGAAACAAATGTGTAGACAAAAGGATAAATGCAAAATTGGCAGAGGTTAGGGAAAGCACAGAGATAACTCTAGGCAGATTCTATTGCATCTAGTTGATGGGAGGAATAATACACTCTGCTGTTGTTGTTTTGTGTGTGAATTTCAAATTAAAGACTTATAGTCAGAAAAAGTGGTTCTAGTTTAAAAGGAAATGCTTTAACTTCTTCAGAATTCTGATGCATTGGAAGTTGTATTAAAATTACACAAAAAATGTACCTAGAGTGTATACAATTTGTATTAAAATTATATGACCTTTATATTTTAGGGTAGAATTGCAAATAACTAAGTTCTGCATAAGACTGCATACGTTGTCCACAAAAAAATTGAAAGACTAAACCAACATGCTGTGAACACATATGAACGTATATTACATCTATGTTTAAATGAATTCCAAGCAGTTGTATATTAGGTGAAAAGAAATCAAAGGTTTGCAGTCTGGCTAATGAGAGGTTCTCTGAAGGGCATTCAGTGGAATGTATTTCTCTTGGCAGTTGCTCTAGTGGACTCAGTTCAATTCTAAGCAGATTTCTTTAATCCTTAGCTCTAACTGGGTCAGCATCATCTCATTTTAAGTATTATTACAGGAGACATATGCACAATGATTATTGAAATAGCTGCAACAACCTTGCCTGGAAAGTTGCTTTTCCTTTGAAGATGCTCAAAAGGCCCAATTCACATAAACTGAAAACTTTCAGGTAGGGCCCCTATTATTATAGGGGAGGGAACAAACCAAGGTGGCCCTCACATGATAAAAATGCCAAAAATTCCATTGAGTCTTTTTTAATAGGCTGCTTAGAAAACTTGCTTAATTAACTTATCATATTCTCTGTATTGGTTCAGGAAGATTCTGTTGGGTAATTTGAGGACTTGGACTTGAAGAGAATTTTTCAGAGTTAGGAGGATAAACATATTTTTTTAAATCACAAAATCCAAACAAAACAGTCAATTTTGTGTTTATACCTCAACAGAGACAATTATCAACAGGTGTGTCAGTGATACTAGTGAAAACCAAGCAAATGGCTCACAGATATGAATAAAATCTTAAGAGATCACGACTTCAGAGGAGCCATGAGTCCTTGAAATAGGTTGCAAAAACTGAGTTTACGTATATATCAACTATAACAAGGTCATACAAAACATTTACTACTGGTACATATAATATGCACATGCTAATATGGACATTTAGGCTATCTTGGCCAGTCTTATATTCTATTTTAGACACATTAGTCAAAACCCAGAAAAGGCAATTCCTGTACGTAAAACAGACATTGGAATAGCAAGTGTAATATTTAGCTCACAGTCTGACTCATTCATCAAATCCAGAGGTCTGTACACTTTTTTCTGTAAAGGGACAGATAGTAAATATTTTAGGTTTTGCAGGCCGTAGGGTCTCTGTCCCAACTACTCAACTCTGATGTTGTAGCAGGAAAGCAGCCACAGACTCTGTGTAAATGAATGGGCATGACTGGATTCCAGTAAAACTTTACTAACAAAAACAGGTGGCAGGCCAGATGTGGTCTGAACTAAACCATATATCATACTCTAAATAACACTGAGTTACTCAACTACTCAGAAACAAGCTTAAATTAATCTGATCTCTGTACTAGTTAACAATTTGTGCACTGTTCACATATGAAAATATATCATTATATATTATAATTGATATGTTATAAATATATAATGATGTTTTAAATGTTTTATATAATTGTGAAAAAGCTTAAAACTGTATTGTATTTATTTTTATGCCCATATTTCAATTGTTAACAGTTTTTTTTTAATTGAAGTAGAGTTAATTTACAATGTTGTGTTAGTTTCAAGTGTACAGCAAAATGATTCAGTTATATATATGTGTGTATATATATATTCTTTTTCAGATTCTTTTTCATTATAGGTTATTATAAGATATTGAATATACTTCCCTGTGCTACACAATAGATCTTTGTTGTTTATTTTATATATAGTACTGTGTATATGTTGTTGACAGTTTTATATTGTGTGCTTTTACAATGAAAAAATATAGTTAAGATGGTCTTTGAATTGTGAGGTTCTGGAAATATTATTTGAAGTATGGTTTGATGGCTTAAAACAGCTCTCTTCCAATATTTCTTCTTTGTTCTATGTACACTTTGTTTTTTAAATCTGTAACCCAGTTCTGAACTTTTTTCACCATTATATAAAATATTTGTTGCCACATTGAATTTAATTGGAAATTTAAAATTTACATATGTCAAAGCCCCAGGGCTGAAAGGTAAGCTATTAATATATTTTAAAATCCAAGTAAGAAGATTAAACCACATGATTCAGAAACAGGTTTTAGTGCATTTTCTTTGTGCTATCCAGATGACTGTCGCTGGTAAAAATTTCAATCCTGGTATGAAAATATATAAATATAGTTGCTAGCCTTTGACTATTATAGAAAATATTAGAAAATGAAGCTGTAAATTGTCATTTGGAATACAAAAGCTTACATTTAACAGAGGACAACTGTTAAAAAAATCCTGTGATCTCTTTTTATAACTTCATAATTTATACTGAAGAGGTTTCTAATTTTTTTTAACCACTGTAGTCAGAAACTTACTTCTATAAATAAGCACTTAGTTGCACTCAAGAAAATGAAACTGTTTCTTACTGATTGTATCTATCCGCTTGACAACTGTACTTTTTGAAGGTAGATTAAAAGAGATCATTTTACAGGAGCAAAAAAAAAAAAAAAACCAATGGAACTTTACAACTTGAAAATCAGCATGTTGTATTTATGTTTCAAAAACAAAACGTGTTGATGTTCGTACTGCTTAAAAGTCACACAGGAGACTAATAGAACGTCATTGCATGTTTGGGCTGCAATGTTCTCAGCACCCTGAAAGTAGTTCAAGAATTTGAAACTGAGAGAGATCTAGATATTTACTGATTTTTTTTTTTTAAAGAATATCTTGTTTCAAGGCCAGAAACCTGATGTTTTTTGAAAAAAAGGAAATGTCAATTAATTTTTTACAGACCAAACTTGAAGGGCATTTAATTAGTAACCAAGTGTGACTGAGTTCATAGATGTGTAATAGAGAACTCACTACAGTTTGTTGAGAGATAAATGCAAAGTGCTTAGAACAGTACCTGACCTAGTAAATTCTCAGTACACCTAGCTATTTTATTATGATCAACATTTCTTTTATTTTTAATTTATATTTAATTTATTTTATTTTTGGCTGTGTCGGTCTTCGTTGCTGCAAGCGGGCTTTCTCTAGTTGCAGCGAGCGGGGGCTACTCTTCGTTGCGGTGTGCGGGCTTCTCATTGCGGTGGCTTCGCTTGTTGTGGAGCACGGGCTCTAGGTGCGCAGGCTTCAGTAGTTGTTGCATGCGGGCTCAGTAGTGGTGGCTCGAGGGCTCTAGAGCACAGGCTCAGCAGTCATGGCACATGGGCTTAGTTGCTCCACGGCATGTGGGATCTTCCTGGACCAGGGATCGAACCCGTGTCCCCTGCATTGGCAGGCAGATTCTTAACCACTACGCCACCAGGGAAGTCCTGATCAACATTTCTTATAATGTACTCAATATCATGAGATAGCAGAATCACCACAGGCTTAGAAGTCCACCAGCCTAGGTTCACATCCAGCCAACTGAATTACTTAACTTCCCTTGGATAGTTTCACCATGATGGGCAAGATGGTGATATTCCATATTCTATAGAAGAACACTTGCAAAACTTGTCTTAATTTACATTTCCTGTTTCTGCCTCTCTCTCATTAGGAGGACTTGTAAGAAGTCTGTCTACAGGCAGAGTTACAGGTCTAGTCAGATTTTAGAGGAAGCTGATTAGGGATTTTTCAGACTTTCTCATTTTAAGGGAGGAATGATGTTTTGAGCTCTTGGTCTCTGAGTAGGTATATACTGTCATCTGACAAGAAAAGAAAAGAAAGAGTTGTCACTTTATATATCAAAATCAAACTTGGGTGGCACGATAAAAAAGCATGGGTTGACAGATGGATTCATTCCCAGGACAATAGAGAAATTATATAATTTTTTTTTTTTAAGATTTATTTATTGATTGATTGATGGATTAATTGCTATGTTGGGTCTTCGTTTCTGTGCTAGGGCTTTCTCTAGTTGCGGCAAGCAGGGGCCACTCTTCATTGCGGTGCGCGGGCCTCTCACTATCATGGCCTCTCTTGTTGCGGAGCACAGGCTCCAGACGCCCAGGCTCAGTAGTTGTGGCTCACGGGCCCAGTTGCTCCGCGGCATGTGGGATCTTCCCAGACCAGGGCTTGAACCCGCGTCCCCTGAATTAGCGGGCAGACTCTCAACCACTGCGCCACCAGGGAAGCCCGAGAAATTATACAATTTTTAAAAACAAGTTATTCTCAGTTTAAAGGATACATAGGAATTAGTGAATATTTCTTTCTGCTTAGTAGACAAAAACTGCTCCCTACTCTATAGGAATCCCTATCCCTAAAGTTACATTAAAAGATTAAAGCTACACTTTGAATGAAATTGTAAAACTATATATATGTGTGTGTGTATTTAAATTAATGTAACAAATGACTACAAAATATACTGGTTTTTGAAAAAACTTTGCTTCTATGAAGTTTCATTTATAAAAATTTCAGCAAGAATTTCCACAAGACAAATTCACAGAAGTGAAATTGTTGTGTCAAAGAGTTGTCATAATTTCAATAGGTGGACATTGGTAATTAACCTCAGAAAAGTTACACCAATTTACAGACCAACCAAATGCACATGCCCTGAATCCCAAGGCTTTTGTCAACTCACTTAATCTGCTTTTCAGATACACTAAACCCACACCACAGTGAGAGCACATCATATTAAATGCCTTAGATGCCCTTCTTAACTGATCAACTAATACATGGACTATAGCATTCATCCTGTCTGATTAAGGTTGAATAGTTTTATTTTCAGTAAAAATTGCCATTCTCCCCATTTACTGTTTACTCCCAGACTTAACTTTCTTCTCTTTTTAATCAAGTCTGGACCCATGGTCCATGTTTTCTCAAACTAGTACCCTGAGCTCCTTCAAACCCTGTCCCTTTTTGCTGCGTCTCTCCTAAAAAATTTCCATTTCTGGAAAATTCCAGCTCTTTGCTCACACTCTTTTTTATAGCTGAAAAACATCAAACAACTCTGAGCCATGGCAGCATTCTGGCTTTGGACTTCAGCTGCCCCTGAGCACAGCATGCAATCCTTTTCCCTGTTGCCAGGTTCTTCTCCCATCTTTTGGGCAGCGGTCTGCAGACAGGAGCTCATCAGAATGACTTGACAGTGGTCTTTCCATCTGACCTTCCTCCTTACCTGAGATTGTGGACCTCTCTTCTCTGGGCTTCCAGGGCAATGCTCTCTTGTTTCGATTTCCCAGGTCCTTCCCCATGTGTATAGAACACCCTAAGGGACCTGACACACTGCGGTTGGGCTGTAGGCACCAAAGTGCATTCTTAAGTTCTAAGGGAAAAACCTATAGCGTAATGGATAAGAGTGCAGACTCTGAAGCCCAGTGGCCGGCTATAGCTCAGCTCTATCCCTTTTGCACTGGGCAAGGCAATCTCACTGTCTCTCAGTGTCTTCATCTGTCAAAAGGAATCAGAGTTGAATCTATGGTGTGTGGCCTAAATGATCTAATCATGAAAAGTGCTTAGAATTATCTAGTATATTGTAAGCACTCAAAAAATGACATTTCTCTTTCCACTATGTTAGGGTATATCAAGAAAATAACCATCTGGAAACTAGGAAGAAAGTTCTCACCAGACATCAAATCTGCCAACACCTTGATCTTGGACTTCGAGCTTCTACAACCATGAGATATAAATGTCTGTTTTTAAAGCCAAAAAAGGAAAAGAAAAAAAGACATTATTCTTCATAACCAGGAACCCTAGATAATGGGATAGTGAAATAAGCACAGATATAAGAATCAGACTGGGTTTTCACATCCTGACAGAACAATTTATTAGGGTCATGATGTGGGCCATTTTATGAAACTGATCTTGGCCTGCTGGATTATGAGTTTAATGGGGCTAATTCTACCTTTTTTTTAATATTTCAGAGTTGTTATATGAAATAACGTAAATGGAATTAAGCACCTAGCACAATGCCCAGCATAGAGCAAGTAAGAAGTTGCTATTTTTTATTGCCATCTTTTTTGGACCCTGTGATTATTGATACTATTTCATCATTGATACTAGTTTTTATTATTGATACTAGATTGCAGATCAAACTTAACATACAGGGCTGTATTTTCAAATATAAAATGGAATTTAGTTCTACTAGTGTATAAAACTGCAGTTAACAGTGGAGACTTTTCCATCAGCATCTATGAACTCTGCAACTAAAAAAAAAAACAATGAACCAAGTGGTACTTTTAATGAAATAAAAAATATACATATACATATGTGTTCATAATGAGTTCAAGGCCAACCACAGCCAAAAGCATTTTAAAAAAACACTTATGAAGTTCAGAAGTCTAGTTTGACCCCTGTTTTTGAGCAGTTAGACCAATATACTTAACTGTGAAACCAGAGAGGTCTTAGAGAATTCTCACTTTATACAACACATCCCTTACTTGGTGTTGATTCACAGCAGAAATTCCCATTTGTTATAAAACATATTAGATAAATATATTAGATAAATTAGTTTTACTGGTATTCTTGTACTTGAATTTGTAACATTTGATTAATACATTATCAATGCATATTTATACAAACCATCAAGATATACTTTTCATTATGATGCCTTTTGTATATACACAATAAAGTGACTATTTTAAAAATTATCTGTTTTCCTAATATCATGTATTGCTACTGATTCAAGTAATTTACTGAGAACTAAACCAGTTTAAGGACATTCTCTTCTGTTCACAGTTTGCTAAGAGTTTTTATCATAAAGGGGTATTAAATTTATCAAATGTTTGTTTTTTTAAACATCTACAATACCAGCTTCTAGATGTAATGGTTCTTTAGGTCAGCACCAATAGAACTTTCTGCCATGATAGAAATGTACTAAATCTGCACAGTCAAATATGGTAGCCACCAGACACATGTGGCTGAATCACCTGAAATGTGGGTATTATAACTGAGGAACTAAAATTTTAATTTTATATAATTTTAATGAATTTCAATTTAAGTAGCCATATGTGGCATCTGGCTACTCTATTGACAACTCAGCTCTAGATCAGCAGCAGAAGACATCTTTCCACTTAGACAGAGTTCATGATGGTTTTCAATTAAAGTCTCCTAAAAGAAAATTGTGGACATGACTATCCTAATTATTCATTGCAGAATTTTAGAAATGGGTAATGACAATATTTTAGGAATAATACAAGTCATACTATTTTAGCTTCAATTTAAAATGTTGTTTCTATTCTCAGACTATATACAGAAAAATTCCACTATTCATTCCTGGAAAAAAAATTGTATTTAACAATTCTGGCTTTTCTAAATGTGAAAATAGAACCCACCAAGAGCCACCCTCTGATAGCATTACGTTGTAAGGTCTGCAAGGACAGGAAGTATTTTTTAGTTTCTGTTTTGTCTCTATGATCTGGTTTAGTGGACGGATGGTACATGCTAAGTTGTCATTAAATGCTTGTTGAATTAAGTGATAAAGAAATACTTAAAATGTAACCTAAAGCTTTCTAAAATATATGAAAATCTACAAATATAGCAATACAATAGTACCATCACATTTATGTTGTCAATAAGACAGGAGACCGGGAACCAGGACCAATGATCCTGGCAGGGCTGAGAGCACGGGATACAAGCTGTCAGCCAAGGACTCTGCCATGTGTCTCAAAGCATGTTTGGAAGCAGCCCGACCAGGTAATGAGGTTTATTTGCTCCCTGCTGATATTACAAACAGGGCTGTGTCTAAGTGGAAGGTTACCCTTAACTCAAGGCCTTAACAGTCTTAGGTTCAGAGTTAGAAAGGGCTTTACAAATTATTAAATCACATCCTCTCTCTCAAAAGATTCCCCCCACTTCAAACTATGCTTAAAAGGTGGTGGTCTAGTTTTTGTTTTGAATGTGTCCCCCAATGACTAAGAAATCATGAGACCACATGTTCATTTTATAACTATTCTAACTGTAAAATGACTTCCTTGTATTACTGAGCAGAAACCTGCCACCTATAAATCCCAGCTCTTGGTCACATGTCTCCCTAAAGGAGCAAACAAGCACTCTGACTCTCATCCCTTTACACTTCAATGTCTGAGAACAGCTGTCAAATCCCCAGGTTTCCTCTTTCCCAGACTATGCATCCCTCAGTCTTCACCCATTCATGCAACCAGTTTCCAGATTCTTACTATTCTCTACCTTGTCCAGCTACAGCCTCACCTTTCCCAACTCCATGTTCATAATAGGTCACTAAAATCAATTATAGTTCCTCAGTTTCTTGAGTAAATCTTTAGTGTTCCATCCCCACTGCCAACAGGTGTATGTCGACAGTCTTATAAAGTTATACACTGAATTATTACACATTATACTTCAAATATTATCTGACCGGTGAGGACTTCAATGTGATCGCAAGGGAGTCAGATAACACTGAGGAAACCCTGTGCAGCTCTGGGCACATTATTTTGTGGGGAGACTTGTGTCAGATAATAGCTTAGCCCAAATAAGATTATGGGCTTTAAAAAATTCTCTTTGAAATTAAATTTAGCTTAAAGAGAGAGATGCATTAAGGAAAAAAAGACTTATTCAGTGAATAAACTAAAAGAATTTGTGACTAACACAATTCACTCAACTCCCTCATGCTAGGAAAATTTTTGTCTTTATTACGTAAAATCTTCACAGGATCCCAAATAATTTAGGGCTTGCTCTAGATTGGGTCTTAATTTCTGGGGATACCTAGAACCTTGTTTTTACAAAGCTAATTACAAATATTTAATTAAATATTTAGTCTCACATCTCCAGAGTGTCCCTGAACAGCAATAATTTTAAAGTAGAACTCAAAAGTAGTTGCTGACAATCTGCCTATAAACCTCAGTGTTGCATGGAAGTCATTTCTAACTTTCAATTCAAGGGCTTTTTTTTTTTTTTTTTTTTTTTTTAGAGTTACTCAATCGTGGTTATTCTTTAGCTGTTACTTTTTTAAAAAAATTTATTTATTATTTATTTATTATTTTTTATTTTTGGCTGTGTTGGGTCTTCGTTTCTGTGCGAGGGCTTTTTCTAGTTGCGGCAAGCGGGGGCCACTCTTCGTCGCGATGCGCGGGCCTCTCACTGTCGCGGCCTCTCTTGTTGCGGAGCACAGGCTCCAGATGCGCAGGCTCAGTAGTTGTGGCTCACGGGCCTAGTTGCTCCATGGCATGTGGGATCTTCCCAGACCAGGGCTCGAACCCATGTCCCCTGCATTGGCAGGCAGATTCTCAACCACCGCGCCACCAGGGAAGCCCCTCAAGGGCTTTATTCACATGAATAAACTTTCTATAATATGTAGAACACTAAAAAAAAAAAGCCTTGGACTTTGAGGTGGGTCAAATCCTATAATGTATCTCCAGCAGTGCCAAGATCTTAGGAGGAAGGAGCGTAACCAGGAAGAACAGGACTGGAGCAGTCTTTGGTGGAAGAATGAAGGAGAAAGAAAGAATGTCCCTGTAAGAATCCCGTGGGTTTATGTATTGCCTTCTTCTCCTGCTAGCGGTATATCCCATGGCAAGTTATCCTCTTTGAAGCTGCTAAGGGCAAGTTCAAAACACCTGCTCTGCCTCTCTGAGGATCATGAGACTATCTTTATCAAAGTACCTTAAAGCATATTTGTCAAAAAATTAACACGAATAAAGAAGACTGGGTTGAATGTACAGACCAATTTGGGGAGAACACCTATCTTCAGAATATTGAATCTTCCAATCCACAAAAATGGCATATCCTTCATTTGTTTAGTTCTTCTTTAATTTATACCAAAATATTTTGTGTATTTCAGTGTATAAACATCTCTACATATCCCACCTTAGATATCCTAGCTCATTGATATTTCAATGTTATTTTAAATTCCATTTTCTATTTGGTGTTGATATATAAATAACAATGACTTTTGAGTACTGAACTGATAAGCAGGTTGTTAAATTCACCTACTAATTCTAATAGTTGGTAAATTCATTTGGATTTTCTATGTACATAGTTATATATCATCTGCAAACAAATGGCTATTTTATTTCTTCCTTTTCAATCTTTATGCTTTCATTTCTCTTTTTCCCCATTATTGCATGGCTAGACTCTCTAGTACAATGTTGAATAAAGTTGTGATTGCAGGTATTCTATCTCAGGGGTAAAACTTTCAATACTTTACCACTAAATATATCTGCTATAGACTGTATTTCTATCAGTTTAGGGAAGTTCTATTCATAGTTTGCTATGAATTTGTATAGTAAATTTTGAAATTCATCAAATCCGTTCTTCAATTTGCATGTGAGATACCTATTTTTCTCCCTTTAAAAAATTAAGGTGGAAAATTATGTTGACTTTTCAAATGTTAAACTGTATTTGCATACATGGAGAGTTAACCTCACTTGGTAGTGATACATTATCCTTTTTATATATTGCAAGTTCCTTTTCTATGTATTGTGATGTCCCCGTCAGATTGTGGTATCATGAGTAGATGGACTTAGTTTGGAAGTGTTCCCTTTTTCTATTTACTGGAAGAATTTGTATAAAATTGGGATAATATCTTCCTTAAATGTTTGAAAGAATTCACTGGTAAGGCTTTACATTTTCCTTGTGGAAAGGCTTTTAATAACTGATTCAGTTTCCATTAATAAAGGAAACTCTCCAGATTTTTCTCTTTATTTTGTCAGTTTAATTTTCTGAGGAATTTGTCCTTATTCGAATTTTGTTTTCCATTATAAGTTGTTCATTATGTCATTACATCTTTTCAATGTTTGTAATGTCTTTAATGATATTCTTGTTTTCATTCCTAATGTTCCTTTTTTTCTCTTTTACTGATGTCTTACTGGGGGTATATCAAACTTTTCAAAGAACTAGTTTTCTAGCTTTATTATTTTTCTTTAGCTTTGTTTTCTATTTCACTTATTTCTAATCTTTATTATTTCCTTCTATCTACATTCTTTAGATTTGATTTACTATTCTTCTTGACTCTTGAGGTGAAGTTTAATTGATTTTAACCTTTCAACTTTTATAGTAAATGTAGTGAAGGCTATAAATTTCTAAGCTTTGCTTTAGTTGTAGCCTACAATTTTTGATATGGTACATCTTCATTATCATTCAGCTTAAAATATTTTCTAATGTCTGTTGTTATTTCTTCTTTGATCTATGGGTTATTTAGAAGTATGTTCTGTTTAATTTCCAGGCACTTGAGGATTTGCTAGTTATCTTTTGTTACTGATTTCTACCATAATTTCCCTGAGGTCAGAGAGCATATTTTGAATTATTTCAATCCTCTGAAATGTTTTGGGGCTTTCCTTATGGCCTGCTTATTATCAGTTTGGGTAAATTTTAAATATGGGCTCAACTGAAATATGAATTCTGTTATTGTTGACAATGTTTCCTGCGTGTCAATTAGGTCAAGTTTGTTAACTGTGTTCTTCAGATCTATCTTTTTACTACTCTTTTGTCTGTTCACAGGTATGTTAAAATAACCCTATGGTTGTGAATTTCTCCACTTTTCCATTTAGTTGTCTATTTTTGCCTTATACATTTGAAACAATGTTATTAAAAATTATAAAATCTTCCTGGTAGATTGACTTCTTTATCATTACAGAATATCCCTCTTTATCTCCGGTAATGTTTCTTGATTTAAATCTGTTTTATCTGACATTAGTATAGCTATATCAGGTTTTTCATTAGTAGTTGCATGGTTTATCTTTTTCCATCCTGGTACTTCCTGTGCATCTTAAGATATGTCTCTTGTGAACATAGGTTTTATTTTCTTCCCTAGTCTGATAACATTAGTTTATTACTTGGTTTATTTAGTCTTGGTTTATTATTACTTAGTTTATTTAGTCCATTTTCATTTAATGTAATCATTGATTTAAGTGCTTTTATATCTACCATCTATTTGTTTTCTATTTGACTCACTGTTTCATTTACCTTTTTTCTTCTGTCTTGCCTTCTTTTGGATTACTCAAATATTTCATTTTTCCTCTCCTTTTATTTTACCAATTTTTAAAAAAAATTTATTAATTAATTTTATTTTTGGCTGCATTGGGTCTTAGTTGCTGCGTGAGGGCTTTCTCTAGTTGCAGTGAGTAGGGGTTACTCTTCATTGTGGTGCACGGGCTTCTCATTGTGGTGGCTTCTCTACGTCGTGGAGCACGCGCTCTAGGCGCATGGGCTGCAGTAGTCCTAGCACACAGGCTCAGTAGTGGTGGCTCGTGGGCTCTAGAGTGCAGGCTCAGTAGTTGTGGCGCACGGGCTTAGCTGCTCCGCGGCATGTGGGATCTTCCTGGACCAGGGCTCAAACCCGTGTCCCCTGAATTGGCAGATGGATTCTTAACCATTGCGCCATCAGGGAAATCCCTATTTTACCATTCTTTTTCATATTACAACTTACATCTGAATTACATTTAATAAAATTATTACATTTACCACTTCCTTGATAATGCTAGAACTTTATACTTCCATTTTTGACTCTTCCATTATTGTTGTCATGTATTTTAACTCTACATAAATTTTATACTCCACATTACCAGTATTTTTTAATAACAGGCAACATTCATTTATATTCTCCTTTTCTAGAGGTCTTCACTCTTTCCTGCATTCTGTATTTCCATCTGGGATAATTTTCCTTCTGACTAAAGACCTCTCTAAAGAATTTCGATTAACGCAGTCTTGCTGGTGACCAACTCTCTTTTTTGTTTGTCAAAAACATCTATATTTCAGTTTCATTTCTGAAGGATATTTTAACCCTATATAGAATTTTGGGTTAACATTTTTCCCCCTAGCACTTTAAGGACGTCCTGTAGGTAATGAGGTTTAAATGCTTCCTTGTTGACATCAAAAACTGTGGCATAATGAAAATACTGAAATTGCTTAATGTAGTGATTTTAGGATTTGCAGCACCAAGAAACATCTCCTTCACTTTAAATTCAAGGTCATAGAATCATGGTCAGAGCTTGAAAAGACTTTACAGATCATCTAGCCCAATTTCCTCCCTAATAACAATCCTAATAGGAGGTTATTTAGTTTTTGCCTTGAACACTTTTCCAGTTTTGGAGAATTCACCAAATCACAAGATAATGCATTCCATTCAAAAAGAGTTCTAATCATAAATGGGTTCCTTACAGTGTACTGAAAAAAAATCTGCTTCTGTTTAACTCCCAGTCGTGGAACCTTATTCTCCTAAAGGAGCAAGTAAGATATTTAACTTTAATTATTTGTTTTCACTTATGATATTGAAGAGAGGTATTATGTCCTGGCTTCCAGGTTAAGCACGTCTTCCTCCACCCTGCCCAAGTCGACCCTCAACCTTCACCACCTCTGCGTTCATGATGGGTCACTAATCCCTGTCAGTTACGTTCCTAAAAATAAATTGGAATTTAGGTCATCATCCCCATAGCCAGAAGACATGGCTATGCCTAAATTAAGATGGCTTAATTTAGGGCCCATTTCTCACCTGGATTGCTGACTCTTTCCCTGATTACAAGCAGATGCTAAGAGATCTCATGCAAATCCTATTCTTCCATGCATAAAATCTTCAACAGCTCTCTACTACAGAATTGCTTTTCAAACTGTTTTTTTTGAGATAGAGGGTGGAGGGTAGAGTTTTTTGTTTATTCTGTCATTTGCTCTGTTGTTCTCTCATTATCAGCAAAGTTTAGCCTACAAAACTCACTATAACCCAGGAAAACTTTAGCAATTTTAGGTGCAATGGTTTTAACTAAATGAATAAAGTCTAACACCCCCCCACACACACTACAAATGACCTTGGAGTTGGGATATGATAACCGTAAACTTCAATATCCTAGCAACTAAAAAGAAAAAATAAAGCCTGAAAGTACACAATTTATCACAGCCTGTGGCTAAAAAAATGAAGATGAAATAATTTAGAAATGACAGAATTTATAATAAAGACACCTGGGCTCAAGTCTTATTACCCTTTCTTATTAGCTATATAACTTATAGTAAGTTATTTCACCTCTTTGAAGTCTGTTTGTCTGAAAAAGGCAATTAAGAATACCTGCCTCGGTAAGGATTAAATGATATAATAACCACAGAACAGATTTTTTTTAAAAAGTGAAATAAAGAAAAAGTAAAGATTAAGTTTTCAGTGCAGCATTGTTCATAATGATGAAAAATTAGAAGCAACCTAAATATCTATCAACAGTGAGATGAATACTAAATTGTATGTATTTACCGCAGGAATACTTTAGATTTAAAAAAAAAGGAAAAAGAAAAAATATGTTTGCAGCTACTAACATCTACATGGATTAATCCCCAAAACATGTTAAATGTAAGCAAGCCAGCCACAAAAGAATCAATCATGATTCCACTTGTAAAAGCTTCAGAAACAGGCAAAATTAAATAATACATAGATAATTTTTTTTAAAAGACAGGGAATGATGAACATAGAATTCAAGAAGGAGGTTACACCTGGAAGGGGAGAGGGAGAGACAGTCATGTGATCAGGGAGAGGGCTCTGATGGCTTCTTAACATTCTATTAAGGGGATTGAGGGTTAATGGGAGTTCATTTTATAATCATACTTTATATGCTACATGTGCCCATATACACACTTCTGCGTCAATTAAAACAAAAAAAATCATTTAAAACTCTCACTAAATCTGAACTATTAAGTATATATCTACACTTGTAGTTGGAGAATTCATAGCTTCACTGCTTTCTCCTGTGTTTAATCACGACACATTCTGATTTGACTGGCAATTGACCGGATGAACTCTCACAACTTTGAAGAAAATAGTTGGATATAAAAAAGTTTTGCTTTCATTGGAAGTACATCTCAAAGAGCAAATTTCTGATGTAAAGTGAAATGAGATGTAGATAATTAATTTAGCAGAGAGCAACTATTATTCGCCAGGCTCTGTGCCTACAGCTGTAAGTAAGATCTTACCACACTTAGTCGTGTCCTGATTTTTAAATTTCAGGGCCACATTCACTTATTAATCAGCACTCCCTAGACAATAAAAAGCTCACTGGTCTATTCACACTGCTACACCATCTCTTCTTTCCAATTCTTTCAGCACTATAAGGAAGATACGATATCCCATACTGAGTGGGCAGGACCATGAAGACTGGTTTCCATGTGATGTATGGCTATTATTTATTTGTTGTTTACTTAAAAGCTGACAAAGAACCCAAATAAAACTTGTAACTCAGAAACATGGACAATTAGTCTCTTTTACTCTGTCTTCTGAAAAGTATGCTAATTTAATATATGCTGAGTAATTAAACTGGTTGATTGTAAAGACATTAAAAAATAGCATAATATGTGATATGGTTTAGTTATTACAGGAAACATCAATTATATTTTTAAATTACTTGCAAGTATTAGAGCTGAGACAAAAAAGGAGAGAAAATCATAATTTAAAACTTTCTATATATTTCATAAATATATCCAGGTTTAGACATTTCTGATAAGTGTGTATGATCACTCATTTTTAAACTTTTCCTAGGAAATTCAATAAACAAATATTTAATAGCTGCTCTTTATCAAAAGATCATGAATTCGCCCCTTCCCTCCCTTCATGTTGGGGTCAATTCAGCCAGATGACCAGGATCTAGGATTAAAACGGCACGGTCAGGGTTGACATCACTGGGGTCAAGGATTCTGCTGGCCTGGTCTTCCTTGTAGATGAGGCTAGGGGTTTGAGTGGCGTGTTAGGCAGCAGTGTGGTCAGGACCAGTGCAGCAATGGCTGAGGCCTTATTTGACATACTTAGGGCTAGTGGGCCAATGCAGCAGCTGGTACTGTCAGGAGGTTGGAACATGAAAAGTAAGCAAATAATGTATTTAGGATTATGGGAGTCAGGTTTCTCACTATGAGAGAAAGGAGTTACAAGTATAGAAAGGGAAAGACTAAACCCTGAAGTATTGAATTAGAAATGAAGGTATGAATGTGAACTCAAGGGTTTCCATTTATATGATAGACAGAAATACATACAGATGAATGTTTGTGTGTGTATATACACAAGTATTTCTTTAATCTGTCCATTAATAGTGCTTAAAACCAATGACTTGCCAGTATCAATGAGTACTTCTCAGCTCTTTGTTTCCACATACTACTATCCATTGAAAGGAACCAGGGTTCCTTGGAAATATGACTAGGGCAGGGAAAAGTACAAGATAAGCTTGGGACACCTTGATGTGCCAAAAATAAGAGCTCAAGAAGTCAAAAGGACATAGAAGTGAGCTTGAGACTCCCATAGACCAAGTCTGGGAAAAGTTCAGCATCAAAATAAATGATAGTAATATATTGTAACTTACCGAATAAAGCAGGAATCCATGAGTCCATACTAACAGAGATGAATAAACAAATGAACAAGTGGAGAAGGGGCTGCTCTTCCTTAAAGCAAGCAGAATATTAATCAAAGCATCAGAAAGGATGGACTCACCATTTGACAACCAGGATAGTAATAAGTGATTCAGGCAAGAACTCTTAGTGGACTCAAACTAATTGGTGACAATTTGGTGAGAAAAAGGACATTCATATAGTCTCAAAGAATATCCTCACAAAGTGCTTTTAACTTTACAATGGAGAAACCTGATAGATACTATCCTAACCAAGTGATCAAAGTTAATATCATCAGGAATGGGACAATTTGACATGGTGCACTTCCTGATATGATACAGTGAAAGAATACATCATTTTTGTAGTATTTTCGTAAAAAAAATGTATATCCTGAGTCTAATCATGAGGAAACATTAGGTAAACCCAAACTGAGAGACATTCTACAAAGTACCTGGCCTATACTCTTCAAAAGTATCAAGGTCAAGAGAAGTTACAACAGACACCGCAGAAATACAAAGCATCCTAAGAGACTACTACAAGCAACTTTATGCCAATAAAATGGACAACCTGGAAGAAATGGACAAATTCTTAGAAAGGTATAACCTTACAAGACTGAACCAGGAAGAAACAGAAAATAAGAACAGACCAATCACAAGTAATGAAATTGAAACTGTGATTAAAAATCTTCCAACAAACAAAAGCCCAGGACCAGATGGCTTCACAGGCGAATTCTATCAAACATTTAGAGAAGAGCTAACACCTATCCTTCTCAAACTCTTCCAAAATATTGCAGAGGGAGGAACACTCCCAAACTCATTCTACGAGGCCACCATCACCCTGATACCAAAACCAGACAAAGATGTCACAAAGAAAGAAAACAACAGGCCAATATCACTGATGAACATAGATGCAAAAATCCTCAACAAAATACTAGCAAACAGAATCCAACAGCACATTAAAAGGATTATACACCATGATCAAGTGGGGTTTATTCCAGGAATGCAAGGATTCTTCAATATACGCAAATCAATCAACGTGATACATCATATTAACAAATTGAAGGAGAAAAACCATATGATCATCTCAATAGATGCAGAGAAAGCTTTCGACAAAATTCAACACCCATTTATGATAAAAGCCCTGCAGAAAGTAAGCACAGAGGGAACTTTCCTCAACATAATAAAGGCCATATATGACAAACCCACAGCCAACATTGTCCTCAATGGTGAAAAACTGAAAGCATTTCCACTAAGATCAGGAACAAGACAAGGTTGCCCACTCTCACCACTATTATTCAACATAGTTTTGGAAGTGTTAGCCACAGCAATCAGAGAAGAAAAAGAAATAAAAGGAATCCAAATCAGAAAAGAAGAAGTAAAGCTGTCACTGTTTGCAGATGACATGATACTATACATAGAGAATCCTAAAGATGCTACCAGAAAACTACTAGAGCTAATCAATGAATTTGGTAAAGTAGCAGGATACAAAATTAATGCACAGAAATCTCTTGCATTCCTATATACTAATGATGAAAAATCTGAAAGTGAAATTAAGAAAACACTCCCGTTTACCATTGCAACAAAAAGAATAAAATATCTAGGAATAAACCTACCTAAGGAGACAAAAGACCTGTATGCAGAAAATTATAGGACACTGATGAAAGAAATTAAAGATGATACAAATAGATGGAGAGATATACCATGTTCTTGGATTGGAAGAATCAACATTGTGAAAATGACTCTGCTACCCAAAGCAATCTACAGAGTCAATGCAATCCCTATCAAACTACCACTGGCATTTTTCACAGAACTAGAACAAAAAATTTCACAATTTGTATGGAAACACAAAAGACCCCGAATAGCCAAAGCAATCTTGAGAACGAAAAATGGAGCTGGAGGAATCAGGCTCCCTGACTTCAGACTATATTACAAAGCTACGGTAATCAAGACAGTTTGGTACTGGCACAAAAACAGAAATATAGATCAATGGAACAGGATAGGAAGCCCAGAGATAAGCCCATGCACATATGGTCACCTTATCTTTGATAAAGGAGGCAAGCATATACAGTGGAGAAAAGACAGCCTCTTCAATAAGTGGTGCTGGGAAAATTGGACAGGTACATGTAAAAGTATGAAATTAGAACACTCCCTGACACCATACACAAAAATAAACTCAGAATGGATTAAAGACCTAAGAGTAAGGCCAGACACTATCAAACTCTTAGAGGAAAACATAGGCAGAACACTCTATGACATAAATCACAGCAAGATCCTTTTTGACCCAGCTCCTAGAGAAATGGAAATAAAAACACAAATAAACAAATGGGACCTAATGCTTTTGCACAGCAAAGGAAACCATAAACAAGACCAAAAGACAACCCTCAGAATGGGAGAAAATATTTGCAAATGAAGCAACTGACAAAGGATTAATCGCCAAGATTTACAAGCAGCTCATGCAGCTCAATAACAAAAAAACAAACAACCCAATCCAAAAATGGGCAGAAGACCTAAATAGACATTTCTCCAAAGAAGATATACAGATTGCCAACAGACACATGAAAGAATGCTCAACATCATTAATCATTAGCGAAATGCAAATCAAAACTACAATGAGGTATCATCTCACACCGGTCAGAATGGCCATCATCAAAAAATCTAGAAACAATAAATGCTGGAGAGGGTGTGGAGAAAAGGGAAGCCTCTTGCACTGTTGGTGGGAATGTAAATTGATACAGCCACTATGGAGAACAGTATGGAGGTTCCTTAAAAAACTAAAAGTAGAACTACCATACGACCCAGCAATCCCACTACTGGGCATATACCCTGAGAAAACCATAATTCAGAAAGAGTCATGTACCAAAATATTCATTGCAGCTCTGTTTACAATAGCCAGGACATGGACACAAACTAGGTGTCCATCATCGGATGAATGGATAAAGAAGACGTGGCACATATATACAATGGAATATTACTCAGCCATAAAAAGAAATGAAATGGAGGTATTTGTAATGAGGTGGATGGAGTTAGACTTGTCATACAGAGTGAAGTAAGTCAGAAAGAGAAAAAGAAATACAGTATGCTAACACATATATATGGAATCTAAGGAAAAAAAAAAAAAAAAAAGGTCATGAAGAACCTAGTGGCAAGACGGGAATAAAGACACAGACCTACTAGAGAATGGACTTAAGGATATGGGGAGGGGGAGGGGTGAGATGTGACAGGGTGAGAGAGTGTCATGGACATATATACACTATCAAATGTAAAATAGATAGCTAGTGGGAAGCAGCCGCATAGCACAGGGAGATCAGCTCGGTGCTTTGTGACCACCTAGAGGGGTGGGATAGGGAGGGTGGGAGGGAGGGAGATGCAAGAGGGAAGAGATATGGGAACATATGTATATGTATAACTGATTCACTTTGTTATAAAGCAGAAACTAACACACCATTGTAAAGCCATTATACTTCAATAAAGATGTTTAAAAATAAAAAAATAAAAAAAAAAAGAAATTGATCTCAGAGAGGCAGCAGTGGCCGGTGGCTTGAAGCGCAATCTTAGTTCCCTGCCCAGGAATTGAACCTGGGTAGCCTGGATGGAAACCAGGAATCCTAGCTGCTAGACCAGCAAGCCAGCAGACAAGCAAATTTTCCCTGGCTCTTTCCCCCACTGAATAATGCATTTCTCCCATAATTCAAAAAGACACATGCACCCCCATGTTCATTGCAGCACTATTCACTACAGCCAGGACATGGAAGCAACCTAAGTGTCCCTCGTCAGATGAATGGATAAAGAAGATATGGTACATATATACAATGGAATATTACTCAGCCATTAAAAGGAACTGGGTCATTTGTAGAGATGTGGATGGACCTAAAGAGTGTCATGAAATAAGTCAGAAAGAGAAAAATAAATATTGTATATTAACGCATATATGTGGCATCTAGAAAAATGGTATAGATGATCTTATTCATAAAGCAGAAGTAGAGACACAGATGTAGAGAACAAATGTATGGATACCAAGGGGAAAGGAGGGGTGGGAGGAATTGGGAGATTGGGATTGACACATATATATTATTGATACTGTGTATAAAATAGATAACTGAGGAGAACATGCTGTATAGCACAGGAACTCTACTTAATGCACCGTGGTGACCTAAATGGGAAGGAAATCCAAAAAAAGGGGATATATGTATATGTATAGCTGATTCATTTTGCTGTACAGTAGAAACTAACACAACATTGTAAAGCAACTGTACTCCAATAAAAATTAATTTAAAAAAAAAAAAAAAGAATGACTGCTACCACATTACTGGGTAGCAGGGCACAGTCACATGTGGGTACTCTGGAAAGAGCAACATCTCAAGAGATACTTGCTTAATGTCCCAGGAAACCAGAAAGCATCTACAGACTTAACAGCTTTAGCTGGACAAGATGCCAGAGAGCCCTAAAGGCAAAAAGGAGCCAGAAGTGAACTCTCACTTGTGAGGTTTAAAAGTGAGGGGAAACAGAGAGCCCACTTGATTATGATGTACTCTTTGGGTTGTCTCAGTAGATTAAAAGAAAATTAAAAGAGTTTAAAAGTGCATTTTCTACTGGGCGAAAGGTCACCAGCTGGTATTCCACACCCAGGTCAGTGACCTATCTGCTCCTTACACAAGCGTGGCAGAAGGGACAGCTCACTCATAACATTACTTCTCCAGAGTCAGTGTGTTATGTCTCTGCTTTATGCCCCTTAGAAAGAAGATGAAGGACTTGAAAGCCTTGATGTGAGTTTTCCTAGTAGTTGCCATTGGGATTAGGCTGAGCGAGATGCTACCTGAGGACTTTATCCCATGGTGTGCCCTGCTCTTATTTTTGCTTTGTCCACACGAGAAAAATAAAGAAGATAACTTAGTGTTGAGATGTGAAATTGGGGGTTTATATGCTATGGGGAAATTTTTAAAAACAAACAAACTCTATGTACATTATGAGGAAATTATGGAATAAAAAGTCTAAAAATTAAAAAAATACATTTTCTAAGTTTCAGTATGAAATGATTGAGAAAGTTCTGGACATGGATAGTGGTCATGGTTGCAGAACAACGTGAATGTACTTAATGCCACCGAACTGTACACTTAAACTTAGTAAAATGGTAAATTCTATGTTACGCATATTTTACCACAATAAAAAAATTTTAAAGGTGCATTTTCTATTGTTAAACACTACCTGATATTATTGAGTTGGCCAAAAAGCTTGTTCGGTTTTTTCCGTAAGATGGCTCTAGTAGCACTTAGTTGTCTTTAACTATATGCAAAACAATTTTGTTAGATTGTATTGTGACAGCTGTCATATCAGTGTGCATTTTAAAAAAACTTATCAAAATTGGTGAATTTTTGCATACCCATTTTAATATTGAAGATGGAAGAAAAAAGCAACATTTTCGGCATATTATGCTTTATTATTTCAAGAAAGGTAAAAACGCAACTGAAACGCAAAAAAAAAAAGATTTGTGCAGTGTATGGAAAGGTGCTGTGACTGCCAATGTGTCAGAAGTGGTTTGTGAAGTTTTGTGTTGGAGATTTCTCGCTGGACGATGCTCCACGGTCGGGTAGACCAGTTGAGGTCGATAGTGATCAAATCGAGACATTAATTGAGGACAATCAACGTTATACCATGCGGGAGATAGCTGACATACTCAAAATATCCTAATCAAGTGCTGAAAATCATTTGCACCAGCTTGGTTATGTTAATCGCTTTGATCTTGGGTTCCACATAAGTGAAAAAAACCTTCTTGACCATATTTCTGCATGGGATTCTCTACTGCAACATAATGAAAACATTCAATTTTTAAAACAAATTGTGATGGGCGATGAAAAGTGGATACTGTACAATGATGTGGAACAGAAGAGATCGTGGAGCAAGCGAAATGAACCACCACCAACCACACCAAAGGCTGGTCTTCATCCAAAGAAGGAGATGTTGTGTATATGGTGGGATCGGAAGGGAGTCCTCTATTATGAGCTCCTTCTGGAAAACCAAACAATTAATTCCAACAAGTTCTGCTCCCAGTTAGACCAACTGAAAGCAGCACTCGACGAAAAGCATCTGGAATTAGGCAACAGAAAACACATTATCTTTCATCAGGATAACACAAGACTGCATGTTTCTTTGATGATCAGGCAAAAACTGTTATAGCTTGGCTGGGAAGTTCTGATTCATCTGCCGTATTCACCAGACATTGCACCTTCGGATTTCCATTTATTTTGGTCTTTACAAAATTCTCTTATTGGAAAACATTTCAATTCCCTGGAAGACTGTAAAAGGCACCTGGAACAGTTCTTTGCTCAAAAAGATAAAAAGTTTTGGGAAGATGGAATTATGAAGTTGCCTGAAAAATGGCAGAAGGTAGTGGAACAAAACAGTGAATACGTTGTTCAATAAAGTTCTTGGTGAAAATGAAAAATGTGTCTTTTATTTTTACTGAAAACCCGAAGAAACATTATGGTCAACCATCAGAATCTGGCAGCCCTGTGTTTGAGACTTGACTCCAACTGTTACACCTGTGGAACCTAGTGCACATTATTTAACTAAGCGTCAGTTTCCTTATCCATAACACAGGAATAATAAAGTACTTACCTACCCATTATAGGCTGCTGTAAACTTGAAATAATTTATGTGGAACTTAGCAGAGTTCATGGCACGCAGAAAGGGCTCAATGTTGGCTCTTATTTTCTTTTTAGATTTTCATACCAATACAATTCTTTTATATTTTTTACAATGAGGACTAAAAACAAGGCTCCAGCACAAAAAGATGGGTTATTCTTTCTTCCTAGTCCTTAATGTCATATAGAACTATATAACAACTTCCCATAAAATGAATTCCATGTTGTAGTCAAGGGACATATGAGCCCCAAGTGCTGACCACTAAGCCAATGGTTAATAAACCTTAAAGTCTCACACCCTAAGAGGCCACAATTTCAGAGAAACCACAAGAACTTGAAATAATTTAACAGGTTAATATATATATTTTTTATCAAGTATAACATGGTCATACAAAAGCATTTGTTACAAATATAATTCACACATATAAAAAGAGGGTATTTTATTTTTTGTCCCTTTTATATCCTATTTTACGCAAAATGACAAAACCAAGAAAATAACAGAACTATACTAGTTCTAAAAACTGGGAATTTTATAAATGAAATATATCCAATCATCTGTACTTCCTCTCAAATTCCAAACAATGAGGCTTATTGAATTATACTTAGAATCAACTTAAATAAATCTTTGTATGATTCAGATGAAACATACATTGTCAATGGTTATAAACTCAGGTAGAAAAAGTACATAAAATTATTCATAAGTGAAAACACTTCATACAAAAGAAATGTTTTTTTTAAAGAAAGTCCCAGACAATATTAAAAGGAAAGGCACTGAATTTTAAAACATTGTTTTGGACTATTATATAAAATACCAAAAGGTTCAGAACTGTTGAACAACAGAAGTTTATGCAGAACAAAGCCAAGAAGTGAAAATTATTAAATGTATAATAGCTAAAACCAAATAAGACATGACTGAACTATACAATTTAGAAACATGTTTAAGTGCATTTTCTTTGTACAATTCAACTGACTATCACGTGTAAAATCTGGCAATTAATTAAAATGCAATTAAATACAGATTTGCAAGCCTTTTGGCCATTACGCAAATATGAAAAAGTTAAGTGACTCGCCAATTGAAAAATAAAAGGTTACACACATACCATAAAAGCACAAATGGTCAAAGATACACTATAAAATTGTGTGAAAAAACAATCATACCAAACAAAGATCTTTCAGGCACTTGCACTCGGAAACATTCCTTTTATAAATAAGCATGTAGTTTCACTTCAAAAAAATAAAGCTGATTTCCTCAATTGCACCTATTAGTTGAGAGCGATATCATATATTAGGGATGCACTTAAATGGACCATATTATGGGGAATCAACTGAACTTTAAAAAACATGAGTCTATCTATTTATTCACAACTTCAAAAACACATATAATTCCAGTGAGGCACAGATGGGGCCCTATCAAAACATTCTGTCATTCAGTATAACCAACACAGGATAACACAACACAATGACAAAAAACAAAATCCATGATTTGGCAATCCTATACAAGAGAGGCTCTGTCAAAAATTTCTTCCAGAAAACAAATACAACACCACAAAACAAAAAAAGAAAAACTGAATTCTGACAACCCTACACAAACTGTGGGATTTCATCTTCAAGGTCTTCAAACTGCTGCATTCGTTTTAGCCTCGGTCTCTGACATGCTGGATGTACACCAGGTAAGTCACGCTCTTCAGCCTTCTCTTTAGGCTTGCTAACTGGCTGCACGGGACCAGCTGATGCATTTTCAGAACCTGGAACTGATTTCAGCGCGTGCTCCTGGGGAGCGTGAGTTGTGCAAGGGGGCACAGCTGCGGAGGATGTCACAGATTTCTCCTCATTCCCTCTCCCACTAGCAGCAGGAGCAGGTGGTTTATAAAACGTGGTCCAGTGCTGGGGCTGCAGTGTTCTGGGTGCTCTGACAGGAGCAGGAGGGCAGGAGTCAGAAGACCGTCTCTCTGACACCTGTCTGGCTGACCTGATGGGTTCTGTGTATGGCTTACTGGTGGTGCTGACTGGGTGGTCCCCACCACTCCTGATGCTCACTGACACTTCTCTTTCCTGGAATGCACTGGGCACAATCACTGCAGTCTTTGCAGTCAGGTCATTTTGTTCATACCGTTTCTCCCGAGTTTTCTGTAGAGGTTGCTGATCAAAGCCATCAAATTTGGAACAAACAATAGTTGGGGTGTCTTTTCTATTAACTCCTTCAAAGGTAGGATTCTTGCAAAACTTGTCTGAATTTACATTCCCCATATTTCTGCCATTTCTCTCATTAGGAGAGCTTGCAAGAAGTAGTCGTCTGTCTATAGGCAAACTTACAGGTCTAATCTTGGTCCTTGGAGTATGCCTCTCGACGCCATTTATTTCCCTATCGGACTTCAGAGTAGGCAGCTTGGAGGTTTTACAAACATCTTCCATCTTTTGTGATGCTGATTCAAGCTCTTGGTCTACAAGCAAACGCACTTTGTTGTCTGAAAAAGGAAAAGATTCATTTAAAAATCAAACTTTATGGCACGTAGTTAACAAGAGAGTCTAAATGAGTTATAGATGAACACCCTCTCAAAACAAGGGTCTTCATATATTTTTTCCAAGTTATTCTCTGGTAAGGTACTCATAAAATATTAAAGGTGCACTTTGAATTAAAATGTTAGAATTCCGTATTTATTTAAATCAATATAATAAACAGCTACAAAATTCACTGCAGGTTAGTGAAAAAAAAAACCACACCTGCTGATGTAGCTTCTCTTATGTGCTGCGTATGAACAAGTATTTGCTGGCTGAAAGGGTTGTCACGATTTCAACAGGCAGATATTGGTGTGTTACCCTCAGAAAAGTTACACCAATTTACATGCCAACCAAATGTAAGTATGCCCTGAATCCTAAGGCTTTTGCCAACTCAATCTGCTTTTCAGTTATGTTCAACCCACAGTGAGAGCATATCGTATTAAAGGCCTTAGATGCCCTCATCTGATCAACTAATAAGTGGACTATAATATTCATCCTGTCTGATTAAGGTTGAATAGTTTAAGTAAAAAATGCCATTCTCCCTATTTGCTGTTTACTCCCAGACGTACTTTCTTCCCTTTCCTATCAAGTCTGGACCCATGTTTTCTCAAGCTGGGACCCTGAACTCCTTCAGGCCCTACCCTTTTTTGTAGCATCTCCCCTAAAATATTCCCATTTCTGGTAAGTTCCAGCCTTCTGCTCATGCCCCTCTTTTGGGCAGCGGTCTGCAAACAGCAGCCCATCAGAATGACTTGACAGTCCTTACCTCATCTGACCCTTCTCCTTACCTGAGACTGCGGACCTCTCTTCTCTGGGCTTCCAGGGCAGTGCTCTCTTGTTTTGATTTCCCAGGTGCTTCCCCATGTGTATAAAACACCCTAAGGGACCTGACACACTGTGGTCAGGCTGTAGGCACCAAAGTGCATTCTTATGTTCTAAGGGAAAAAACTTGAGTGTAATGGGTAAGAGTGCAGACTCTGAACCCCACCTGCCAGGTTTAACTCAGCTCTACCCCTTCTGCACTAGGCAAGGCAATCTCACTGTCCCTCAGTGTCTTCATCTGTCAAAAGGAATCATAATTTTATCTATGATGATATGTGGCCTAAAAGATCTAACCATGAAAAGTGCTTATTTATCTGGTATACAGTTAGCCCTTGAAAAATGACATTTATTTTTATTACTATTCCTAATTGGGAGACCTAGCTCACGGAATAGTGAAATAATCACAAACATAGGTTCAAATACTGAACAATTTATTAGGGGCATGACCTCTGACATTATTTAACCTCTCTCAGACTATTAGGCTGTGGGCTGAACAGGGCTATTACTACCTATTTATAGCACGGAATTGTTCCGAAGATAAAATCAGATGAATGGAATCAAACAATAAGCACAGTGCTTAGCACAGAGCAGGCAGGTACTTAATGAATGTTAGCTCCCTTACTTTTTAGACCTGTCAGGCTGTGATCACTAATACTTCATTACACTCAAATTTAAAATATATGGCTGCACTTAAAAAAACTGCAAGTTAGCTCTAGTGACGTACAGAATTATAGTAACAAGTGGAAGCCTTTCCACAAATGAATAGCTTGGTAGCTATCACTGCAACTAAAATTACCATACAGTGAATAAAATGATTACAGTCAAGGAAATTAAAAAGATATACATGTAAGTGTGCTTAATGTGTTACAGGCAGGCGACAGGAAAAGGCATTTGAAAAAAATTTTAGAGGTTTTTTGAGTCTAAAGTTTTTGAATTTTAGGAGTCTAGTTGACACCTCATGAGTAATGAGATCAATACAATGATCTATAGTAATAGAAGATGCTAATGAATCATCATACTGCTTAACAGATTTCTGCCTTGACTTTAATTAATGGCAAAAATAAAAATAAAAAAAGTTTTCAAAACACAAAACACACCTTTGAACTCCAAGATGTCTTTTTATAAGAAGGGTTATTGTAAAGAATGAAGGCAACTTTCTTAATGGCTGCCAAAGATGCACTTACTAATGAAGCTTCTTTCTCTGACTTCTCTCAACGCCACTCACCTTGGCTTTTAATCATGGTTTATTGGGACAGTTTTAAGTCAGCAAATATGCATTTTACATGGCCACTCACCAATGAGACATGCATCACATTTTTCGAATGCATTTTGCTTCCGTTCTGATTCCTCAAATGATGCAGTGGATTCAAAACTTTTGCTTTCACTATCTGCAGTATGGATATCCTGTTGATGGAAGAAAATTTTTAAACTTGAAGAAGCAAAACACACCTCAAAATAAACAGTTCAAAGATTCTTAACTTATTAATAATGTAAACATTACAAAGTTCCAACACAATTCCATAAGAGCAAAACTCACTTCCTTTGAAGAGAAAAACAGTGACTTCGCAGAATGTTCTGGATCTCTTTCTTCTGGTGATAACAGAGGCTTCGGAAGATAGCCTTGGTCAACCTGAGGTGCACCACCACCTGCACTACACACAGCTACATCTTGTGGCTGTAGGGACCCATCGAAGATCTTCTGTGAGTAGGTAATGAGGAACTCCACCAACCGCGCTTGATTTGAATAGTCAGCAAGAGAGGAGATGGTGATAGGAGCAGTTGTGGGCCTTGGCCTAATGAGACTTGGTCCAAATATCACCCCCAAGTTTCTGGAGTTCATTTTGTTTTCTTCTGCATGATCTACGACTCTGCGATGCAGAACACATAAAGCTGTATTAGATTTCCTTGACAGTAGTTTACTATGGGCTGGGAAGGGTGGAGGAAAAATGGGCTGCAGAAGTCTAGGGAAAGGATATATTTATTTGCTTAAATACTGACCACACACCAAGTTGGGTTTCACAGTATTAGGATTAAATTTAAGTAAGTAGAAGGAACCAGTACAGTTTTACCAGCAGAAATTTAAAAACACCCCTAAAAGCTGCTCCCACCTTAGTAAATATATATTACATCCTCCCAGGTCCATATGCTGGAAACTTTCTATCTCACTGCTAGTCTTCAAGCCTAGTCGAGCCTAAAGATCTCTCTGCTTTATTGCCAATCCCACTGCTCTGGCCTTACTTCAAGCTCTCATCACCTTTTATTTCTCTGGCTATTCAAAGAGATCCGAACTGAAGTAAATACCTCCCCTCCAACCTATTCTCCATATTGCTGCCATAAAGATCTAATAGGCAAACCTGAGCATGTTAAATTCCTGGCTTAAAATTCTTCACTGAGTACAGAAAGAAGACAGTCAACTCATCTGCCAGGTATGTATGACTTTACCAGGACTCCTCCAGCTCACTCTGTGCTACTGCTTGCTATATCCTGGCCTAACCAAATTACTTAAACGTCCTCAAAAGCAAAATGATCTCTTGCGTCTCTGTGTCTATTACCCTCTGCCTGGAATGCTCTTTTGTACATTCTCTGTCACCAAACCATTACTCAGTTCTTCAAGTCTGGCTCAGGGTTGCCTTCTCTGATTCATGACCCCCTCTCCCCCATCTTCCACTGCATGTTGAGCAAAGTTCCATCAGAACAAGAATGATGCTGCGCTGCACTTGTGTGCAGGTCTGCCCCTCAAGCTAACAAGCACAACAGATTACAGAAACCTTATATTTGCATCCTAATTTCCCCAGCCAGAGCCTGGCATATAATTGGCATCTGAGGGAAAGATGTTGGCTGCATGAACATATATTCAATGTCTCTCTTTCCCTAACACATATTAGAAATGAAACATTCAATGTAAAAACAATACCACAAGAGTGTGAATGTACTTAATACTACTGAACTGTACACTTAAAAATGGCTAAAATGGTAAATTTATATGTTATGTGTATTTTACCACAATTTTTAAAAAAACCCTAAAAGCAAAACCAAAAAACTGATCAATTATCCACCCACTAATCAATGTCTGTCTTATTCAAATTCTTACCGCTTAAGATGAACTATGAGGTAATGAAGGCTGTTAAAATTTGATGCTGGCAATTGTCTTAGAAGATCCTTGCTTTTTAGAAGAATTCGGTTTATTTCTATACACGTACTTGGACATTTTTTGTCCTCAGGATTATCCTTTTTCATCTCTTGTTCTTCATTTACATGTTGGATCTCTATTGCAAGGTCTATAAATTCCTTGTACAATCGGAATAAAATAAATGGTTCTGGGAGCTAAAGAAATAAAATTACGTTAGAAATATCATTCTGCCCATTTTCTCCCTGTTAATAACCTACTGAATAGCTACTGAGTGGTTTAGCATGTTCTTTTTAGAGTAACAGGACTTAAGGTCAATCACATTTAGAAATGTACATGTCTCATCACAAGGAAAAATATTTTTCTATTTCTTTAATTTTGTGTTTGTATGAGATGATGGATGTTCACTAAACTTACTGTGATAATCATTTCATGGTGTATGGAAGCCAAATCGTTGTGCTGCACACCTTAAACTTAGACAGTGCTGTATGTCAATTATATCTCAATACAACTAGAAGAAAAAAAATTACACCCAAGAACAAGAAAAAAAAGAAATGTACATATGTTTGCTAGATGTGATCTATAAAGTGAATCCAATATCACCATACATATATCTATATTAAAAATGACTTACCTGGTAATCAGTAAAACTCTAAACCTAAAGCCCCATGATATGATTTTAAAACTCTGATAGAGGGCTTCCCTGGTGGCGCAGTGGTTGAGAATCCGCCTGCCAATGCAGGGGACACAGGTTTGTTCCCTGGTCCGGGAAGATGCCACATGCCGCGGAGCAACTAAGCCCGTGTGCCACAATTACTGAGCCTGTGCTCTAGAGCCAGCGAGTCACAACTACTGAGTCAGCGAGCCACAACTACTGAGCCCGCATGACACAACTACTGAAGCCCACATGCCTAGAGCCCGTGCTCTGCAACAAGAGAAGCCACCACAATGAGAAGCCCACTCACCGCAATGAAGACCCAAGGCAGCCAAAAATAAATAAATAAAATAAATAAATTTATTAAAAAAAAAAAACTCTGATAGATATTCTATACCAATTACGTTCATGACTGCCCCAAAGTTAGCATGATCTTCAACTATTTTATTAAAACAAACCTAGGATAATATACAATATAAGTCAAATTAATTAGAAAAAGCTTATTTTCTGTTGGTGTGGGGGAGAGAGAGAACAAAAAGCTATAGGGTGCTTGTGTTTTACTCGGGCCAGATTGAAGATTAGCAAAAGACAATATGACTTACAAGAAAGAAACTGTCAACATTTTGTTTTCCAATTTTTAAATACCACTTGAATTGCCATAAGTAGGTCAAAAAAAGTTCCTCTCTCAAACTGTCAATGGGCATACCACCTTGATCTGTCTACTGGCATAACTGATTTCAATGATTCCACTGCTCAGCGATGGAAAATACAGCATCTCTCTGGCTAGCTAATGTCCTACAACATCTGTGGTGAGGTAGGCACCACTTCTCCAGTTTCCCCTTCTGTTCCCAGAGAGGGGAAGCCTTGAGATTAATTTCTACCTCTACCATCTTGGTCACTCTTGGAGCTTCAGATTTACCACATGGTAATGAGTAAATAAAGGCTACTCTCTTAACACTGTAAGAATTGAGCATGGCTTCCCACACTAAAGCTTTGGTCCCATAGTATTCCTAGGATACAATGAGAGCTGACAGTATTGGACCCCATTTATTTCCTCTCCTCCACTGACTAAAAGAAATAAAGGATGATTCATTATGAGATTAAAAGTCATTCAAAGATACTGTTTCCACTTCTCAGTTGAGAATCCTAAAAATTGTGATTGAAGAGATATCAAGTTTCCTGGGCTAACGTGGCACATCCAACATTTGTAGCTAATTTCTTTCCCTCCTACAACCCCACTGAAATACAGTTAAGCCTGCAGGACTGGAAGAACAGGAATGGGGACAAAAGCAACATTTCACAAGCTGAAGAGGAGGTGAACAAGTGCTCACTTAGCGCTCCTGAGAAAGCTGAAATTCCAAACTGAGAGCCAACATGATTTAGCGGATCCTAAGGAGACTCAGGGATTGTCAGACTAGGTCCTCTGATCTCGGGGAAGGGTGAGCTATCTAGACAGCATTAGATTTCTAGATCCTTGTCTCCACTCCATGCTCCTGAGCAACCTCAGAAGTCTGGGGATTTCTTCTCTGGGCAGTGTGAAACAGAGGGTCTCTGGACGGGCAATGCCAAGCACAAGGAACAGGTGGGCAACTATCTTAAAATAAGGATTTAGTGACTGCATGCCTGCTGAATGCAGAGATCCTGGAGCTTCTGACCTAACATGGCTCCCAGAGTTCTGGAACCATACCTGTAGGCAGGGAAAGACCTTTCTCTGGGGTATCAGACCAGCCCAAGAGCAGAGAACTAGAGATACAGACCTCAGGTACTTCCCAAACAGCTCTCCTAGATAACACTACAGTAAAGCTCAAAATCTTCAAAGCCTTCATGTATTCAAGAGCTTCTGGATAGATTTCAGTTCCCAAAGCTTTACTTTTAAGGAGACAACTATGGAAGACAGAGTCAAAATAAGTAGGAAAAAAACCAACTTGAAGGTCTACAACTGTGCTGTCAATATCGTGGCCACTAACCACATACGGCTACTGAGCAGTGCAAGGTGGCTGCTCCAAACTGACATGTGCTCTAGATGAAAAGTATATACCATACTTGCAAGAGTCAGGGCCAAAAAGGTAAATGTTTCATTAATAATTTAAGAATATTGATTAGATGTTCAGATAATATTTTCAATATGTTGAATAAAATATTAAAATTAACTTCACCTGTTTCTTTTTATGTGGCTACTAGATAATTTAATATTATATATAGGGCTCACATTATATTTCTATTGGATGGGGCTAGAAGCTAAGCAGAGGAAAGAATCCACTTTAAAAAAAGCTACGGGGCTTCCCTGGTGGCGCAGTGGTTGAGAATCTGCCTGCCAATGCAGGGGACACGGGTTCGAGCCCTGGTCTGGGAAGATCCCACATGCCGCGGAGCAACTAGGCCCATGAGCCACAACTACTGAGCCTGCGCGTCTGGAGCCCGTGCTCCGCGACAAGAGAGGCCGCGATAGTGAGTGGCCCCCGCTTGCCGCAACTAGAGAAAGCCCTCGCACAGAGACGAAGAGCCAACACAGCCAAAAATAAATAAATAAATAAATAAAATAAATTTTAAAAAAAGCTACAAATATTTCAGGTAGAAGAGATGGTGCATTCAATTAAAAAAAGAATGCTATAAAAGGGACAGAAAACCAGAATTCTTGGAAATTAAAAGATGATCTCAGAAATAAAATAGTTTACAATAGGAATGGAAGACAAAGCTGAGGAAGTTTCTTAGAAGGTGTTAAAAGAAAACAAAAACAAAAAGAAATGAAAATAGGGAAAAGGGAAGGAAACTAGAGAACCAGTGCAGTTGTTAAGTATCCAAATATAAGTTCCAGAAAGAAAATAGAAAACAGAGAGGAGGAAATGAGCAAGAAAATTAAAGTTCCAAGAACTAAAGGACAAGCAAGCAGAATGACAGAGCTTGTGGAGTGCCTGAAACCATGGATGAAAATACACCCACATCAAGGCATACACTGTGAAATTTTAGGATAATGGAGAGAAAAAGAAGATTCTACAAGCTTTCAGAGAGAAAACAATAGGCCACATAAAAAGAATCAGGAATGAGAAGGATTTCAGGCTTCAAAGAGAATTAAAAAACACCTTCAAATTTCTGAAGAAAAATAATTTTCAGCCTACAATACTATAAACTTTCACAGTACTCCCATTCAAGAAAGCAGAATAAATACATTTACAGATCAAACAGTTTCAAATATTTACTCTTATTCTACCTTGCTCAAAGATGGGCATGACCAAAACAGGACAATAAATAAAAAACAGGAAGACATGACACAGAAGACAGGTGTTCCCTCACAGAAGAGGGTAGAGAAGAGAGATCCCAGGATGACAGCTCTTCATCATATTAAAACGGACCCAGATGAAGAACAAAGCTCCTGAGATGGTGGACACAATGAGAACCATCGTCACTATGCTCTCTGTAACTGTCTCTTCACTTTCACCCAAGGACAGAAAGTTTCACCCAAGGACAGAATGCAGCTGGGCTTGTCCCAGATCTTTTGTACTTGGCTTATCATGACAATGTGCTGCTTGTTTCTGTAACCCTTCCATGAACTGCTGCCTGAGCCGCTAAGGCCACTTACTTCACCCACAGAAGCGTTTTCTTCAGACCTACTCCTGTAACATGCAGGTACAAGAGTGAGCAAAGAAAGAGAAAATATAGAGCAAGTCCACTCCCGACCACATTCCTGCTGAATTTCCAGTACCTAGCTTATAGGATAGCCCTGCCCCCCAACTATGGTGAACTTCATGTTCCCTGAATGCATTCACACCTTGACTACTAACCTCCCACAACAGCTATTTTAAAATATCTATGAAAGTAAAGCCAAACTATGACCCAGACACCGTTCTACTGGCTGAATTCTTCATATAACAGTGTGAATGGTGGACTTTTCTTAAACAGCTAGATTTATGCTTTCTACTCAGTTTTCTAGAACTTAGTGATATATTGTTTAGGAATACACAACAGGTATTAAAACTATTAAGAAAATAGAGGGAGGTATTAACATGGTTAGGAAAGACCACTGGGTAGAGCTGTGGGCTACAACTGGGGAGGGGCATACAGGGGCCTTCTATAAGGTATAGTGATATTTTATTTCCTTAAGCTAGGTGATGGAAAATGAGTTTTTACTACTATGGGTCTTTAAATTGTACATATATTTTATACACTCTTTGATCTGTACGTTAATAATTGGAAAGATATTAACATGGTCTATGTCAATGAAAACAATATGTGTGGCAAACGTTATCAGCAAACCGCAAATTATATTTTTGCTCTATTTAATGGTAAATTTCAAGGCTAAAAACTTTACCTGTCGAAGGTATAATTTCAAGACATCACAGATGTCATGTGAACTAAATTCTGAAATGTCTACCAAGTGCATTCCATTTTCCAATGCTTGACACAGTTTTTCAGTTTTTATTTTGTTTCCACATACACGATAAATTCCCTTGAGAAGAAAAGAGAAAAAATTTTGCAAAATTCTGCTTCAGTACAAATGATTAAATGCAGACCTCTAAATATACTTAATATCTACTTCAATTCTAAATACTTTAGAAAAAAACTAGGACCAAATGAGGTAATATTTTCCAAATAAATCTGAATAAATTCAGTTATTTAGTAAAAACTGAGAGCATTGTTCTCCTTTAATGTCTCCTTATCATTAGAACAAATCACATTTACATTTAAAATTTTTTAATTTTAAAAGTTATAATGTACCTGTAGACACAAGGCTCTATTTTCAATCTCTAAGGCACATATTTTGAGTACAAAAGGGATGCCATCTGGTTCCTTTTTTGCAACTTGTGTGAATTCTGCTCCAAATAAGTGTATTTTCCCCAGAAGTTTCTGATGACCACAGATGATGACTAAATTTTCCAAACACTTCCGGTGACAAACAAGGAGACACTACAAGAAAATGAAAGTCTAAAATGGTTAACTCACCTTAAAACTATTCACAACTGGACGAACTACAGGTAGAGTGGTAACAGAACAAAAATGAGTTTAAAAGGTATTACTTGTGGTGTTTGAAATACATTTACTAGCAAAATGAAATATAAAATTATAGAAAATACACAGTGGTTCAATTTATTAAAAATACATTTGCAAAAGATCCTAATCGGTAAAATTAACAACAAAAGGCATTGCTCAAAGCAAAAAGCATAAAAGGGCTAATGTAATTCCAGAAAGATCTTACCTCTTCGCATTCAACACCCTGGAATACCACAATGCCTTCACAGTCCCTGCACTTCGTGGGGGACCTCAGTTTGCGAAACTTGTGAGTGAGAGCTGCCTTTGACATCAAAGTTTTCTTAAATGTTCCAAGGGAATTGGGTCCTTGTAACAGAAGTAGAATAGTATGTAAGAATTGTAAGACTACAGAAAAATTATACCATATGATACTACATTTAAAAAAATCTTTAAATAAGATTACAAAAAGCTCTTACTATAATAACAAAATAAGCATCCAACTTATAGATCTCTTACAAGGCACACATATATCAAACATTTAAGCTACAAGTAAAAATCACCATCAGACAAATAAGATACTTCTAAAATAGCATGGCATAATGTTTCCAGAATCAGCGAATTTACAGTTATTAACATGTCCTTTATTACACAGGTGGCATTACATTCTTAGAAAATGACCCTATGAAAGCTTGGAATAAAACTAGCTATATGAGGTTAGTGTGTCAGCATTATTTGCATTAAAGATAAAGCTATTCTCAATTCATTACAAAATTATAAGTAATACTAGCTAGTTATCTATCAATATCCTACCAGAGGGCTTCCCTGGTGGTGCAGTGGTTAAGAATCCACCTGCCAATGCAGGGGACACGGGTTCGAGCCCTGGTCCGGAGGATCCCACATGCCACGGAGCAGCTGAGCCCGTGAGCCACAGCTGCTGAGCCTGCACTCTAGAGCCCGCAAGCCACAACTACTGAAGCCCACGTGCCTAGAGCCCGTGATCTGCAGCAAGAGAGGCCACCGCAGTGAGAAGCCCGCGCACCGCAACGAGGAGTGGACCCCGCTCGCCACACCTAGAGAAGGCCTGCGCGCAGCAACAAAGACCCAACGCAGCCAAAAAAAAAAAAAAAAAAAAAATCCTACCAGAGGTCAGATGTTCTTATACTATTTAAGAAAATGATACCAGAACAGGTATCTGGAGGTCTCAAATGAAGCCATTAACGTGACTTCTCTTTTATATCCTTCAGCATCCACAACTTTCCCTGCCCTCAAGAAGTACATGTATTTACTTTTCCCGCCTAGCTTCTTACACTATTTCTTTTGAAGAGGCTTTTCTCACATAGAAATTCTCATGAATAGAATGTCTCATGTATTGCAACACTCTGAACAATTAAGTCACTATTAGATTTATGAAAGACCAAAATATCTAGCCTATTTTATCAACATGCTAATACATTTTGGCTCCAGTGGTTTTGCTGTTTATTCTTATATTTTTACTTGTAACATTTGATTAATACATTATCAACCCATACTTGTACGTAATTTGTTGGGATATATTTAAGTCACCATAATGCCTTTTTTTTAAATACACAGTAAAGGAATTCTTTAAATCATACTATTTTTTCCCTAATATCATGCAATGCTACTGATTCAACTGGTTTAGTGGAAACTTGATTCAGGTGAGTGTAATACCAGCTTCTGAAGGGGAAGGTGGCTCTCTTTCATCCAGATCATCTGCAGAAGACATGGTTCCACTGGATGGAGTTCGTGGAAGTTTTCGATGAAAGTCTCCTAAAAGAAAATTCATTGTAGAATTTAAGAAATGGGTAGTGACAACATTTTTTGAATAACGCAAGTCATACTATTATATTAGCTACAATGTAAACATTTGCTTCCATTCACAGACTTTGGATACAGGGGATTCTGATACTCTTGGGAACAGAAGAGAATTGAGCCAAATCTGACTTTTCCAAATAAATTTAAAATTGAGGATCACATATTCCAATGAACCTTACTGTCAACTTCTGATAGTAAGTGCTAGAGATTATAAACTCAAGGACAGGGAGTATTTTCTATTCAAGCCTTATATCTAATGTCTGACAGAATAGCTGGCACAATGGTAAAGCTGTCATTAAATGCTTGTTGAATTAAGTGATAAAGAAATACTTACAATGTAACCTAAAGCTTTCTAAAATAAACAAAAATCTACAAATACAGCAATACAATAATACAGTTACATTTATGTTGCCAGTAAGACAGAACACCAGGAACCAGGACCAATGATCCTGGCAGGGAGCAGAGCATGGGATACAAGCTGTCAGCCAAGGACTCTGCCATGTGTCTCAAAGCATGTTTGGAAGCAGCCTGACCAGGTAATGAGGTTTATTTGCTCCCTGCTGATATCACACACAGGGCTGTGTCTAAGTGGAGGGTTACACTTAACTCAAGGCCTTAACAGTCTTAGGTTCAGAGTTAGAAAGGGCTTTACAAATTATTTAAACCACATCTCTCCCAAAAGATTCCCCCCACTTCAAACTATGCTTAAAAGGCGGTCATCTAGTTTTTGTTTTGAATGTGTCCCCCAATGACTAAGAAATCATGAGACCACATGTTCATTTTAGAACTATTCTAACTGTAAAATGACTTCCTTGTATTGCTGAGCAGAAACCTGCCACCTATAAATCCCAGCTCTTGGTCACATGTCTCCCTAAAGGAGCAAACGAG